>NW_009648038.1:226583-293622 GCF_000708025.1 Charadrius vociferus | reverse complement strand
AAGTGCTTCCCCAGGCATGCTTACAGGCCTTTAAGATGTCTTGACATTCCATTCCATTTATCACTCAGATATCATATTGGTAAAATGAAATCAAATGCTTTAATGTTCCAGTATATAAATAACAAATTTAATTTGTATTCTTCAGAAGCAATAGGTAACTGAATAAAAGGCTCCATTGAATTAAATTTAAGAGGGCAAGAGGAGTCACTTCAGCAAGTATTAGTGCGCAAGTTCAGTGCATGCGTAGTCCAATCCTATGCAGTGGAAAATGGGGAAGCCCTGAGCTGCTGTGGAGTGCTGTCTTCAAAATGCGTTCTCAACATTGTTAAAGTGTTTCAAACAGTTATTCTGTTTTTGTGTATTGGCTTTCCTGGAATAAGATTCTGGGGTATCTAGAAGGGAAGATTATTTTTTAAAAAACAGCACTATATATAATGGAATTAGGAGAATGTTTTTTGGGGATGAAGAGGTTTTCATCTGTTTTCCATTTGAGAAGTGCATATAACATTGTAGGTAAAGTAATATATAGTGATGGTGAAAAATGATACCTGTTGGATGTTGAAAGGAAGCTGGGGACTCATGGCGCAGGACTACAGGAAGGAGATAAAGTAATATCAGAGACAGTAGCCCTGAGAAGAAAGCAGGTACAGCATTATCTAGAAAACTGAGAGGAGGTGGGTGATTTTTTTGACCTGTGCCATGTATTTTCCATAGCACTGACACTGAAACTTTCAGCTTCATTTTCACAGCTTCATTATACATTGAGACTCTCAAACTCTCGCTTTGGCAGGAGATTACTGAGTTTTTAAACACCAGGGCTGAGAAACCCTGAGCTGCCTCTCATGGACTGGACAAATTGTCACAGTACACTTTCATCTGTCAGCCTGGCAACCTCACTACAGCTCCCCTTACTGAGTCTATTTTAGACTTTTGAATAGAAACTTGATCTTCATGAAAAATGCCTTTTTACCATTTCAAGTTTTTTCCATCGGCTGGAGTTTTCCAAACTTCTGGTTTAAATTTTAATTGAAATGAACAGTTGAAAAAATGTCATGTTTACAGTTCAGAATGGAAAGATTTCCCCCTCTTGTACTTCTGGGGGTAAGAGGAAAAAAGGCAGGTAAGGGAAACAGTGATAAATCATATACATTCATATAAACTGTAGGGTTTATTTTACCTTTTACTTCCCTTTCTAATGCCTGCCTTGCACATATTTGTGAAGTTTCACCTTATGTAAAAAAGATGCATAAGGAAGGTCTATGCATCAAGTCTGATTTCAGGGCTTAAGCAGGATTTAGAAAAAATATGCTTATCTTGATCTCTGGCCTCTAGAGAAAATTTCATTCACCACATAAGAGATTCTTCCCTATTTTTCCTTTCCTTATTCACATATGCTAAGACACTGAAAGAACAGCCACAAGCTGCAAGTTCACTTTAGTGTTCAGCCATCTCTATACTATATTAAATACATGTATTTGGGAGATCATTAGAATAATAATTGGCAATAATTTGTACTTTTCCCAGAATTCTAGCAGTAGACTAAGCTACAGAGAAATTATGGAGAAATTGTTCTAATTCTACTGTGTGTCAGATACTGTCAGATTCTGAAATATTCACCCATTTTATTAACTTTGAGAGTGTATTGTGTCTGAGTTGCATAACAACATCTAGGAACTGACAATGATTAGAAATACGTTGTCAAAACATATTTTTAACACTCTCTTTTTAAAAATTATTTGGGGCAGAGACAGAGCTAAAACTTCCGGGTATGTGAGATTATATTGCAGTTCCTTTATTCATAGAAACAAATGTAAAGTGACAGAAAACATAGTCGCTATGTCATTTGATAACCTGTAAGAACAAACCTCTGCTTAGAATGAAAAATTGTATAAAAAGGTTCTACCTTGGACGTTAGTTTTAAAAAAAAAAAAGTTTGAAAATATGAAAACTGCTTCAGTGCTCTCTCAAAGTAAGTGTGCAGTGGTTTGAAATGTGTCTTTTTCCCAGTGAAAAATCAGTACAAGTACTCTATAATGTTAAAGATTCAAATTTCAGTATCTGTTTCTGCTACCAAAAGGCTCATCACTAAAAACTATATAGACATGAGAACAAAAAAATACTCTTTTTATGCAAATAAATTCTAATGCTAACTGTAGTCGGTAAGCTTCTTGCTGCTATAGGACAGATTTAGAAATACTAGGCTTTGTATTCTGATTACTTTCATAAATCTGTTCTGGGCAAAACTAGACTTGTTTGTTCAAAGTAGAATGTGTTTGAATATTAGTATTTCCATATGAAGTACTTAAGCATGTAGCACATTCACAGGTACATGGACCCAAAAAACCTGTTTCTCACTTGGTATTATGACTTATGAATTGCATCAGAGCAAACCCAGTATTTCAGAAGTTTTTAGTCCCAGTATTAGATACATTTTTCATATGCCGATGAAAATGAAGTTAAATTGTGACTTGGAGAGCCTTTGAAACTATAGTCCTTAAAATTTTTTATTGCAGACTTGAAGTACAGTGCAAGATCGTTCCTTTAATTCTGATATAATACCAGAGAAGCATTTGCTGGCTGCTAAATTGTACTATATATCATGAGTAAATAAATGTGTTGGTCTCGAGATCATTCTCTGCTTAGAGAAGCTGACACTCTCTTATACCTTCTATTCAGCTAACAGTATTGAGGAAAGCCAGTGACTCAGGGCTGTGTGATTGTAACTGAAAAATCGTCTCTTATCTAAAACTTTTAGTTTCTCAGTAAAAACCCAGGAAACGGGTTGGCCAGTTGCAGACGGACATACTGTCCAACTGCGAAGAAGCAGTTTTGGCTTACCCCTCTCTACCGTCCTCCCACCACTGACTTTCCCAATGTAAGTTACCAGATACAGTTTTACTAGCAGGGTGATTAAAACTTTACTTGAAAAACCTGGGGTTTGGATCTGCGTGTTCCTCCATCTTCCCAATATCCACTTACTGAAATTATTTTTTAAATATGTGTTCCAGAAATTCTACAGGCCTAGGCACCATGACAACGTACTATTGCTGGGGTCTTTGCAAATCCTAAGTAGAATTGCTGTACCGTGGTTTACAAATTCTGAAAACAAGGCGGGGACAAAAATAAAACCGATTTTAATTTTCAACAATTCCTTCCTCTTTTCTCTTTGATGTAATAGACCCTTGCTTGAACAACTCAGTGCTCTCTTCTATTGATGTAGCTAGTGTACTACTTTTCTGCTATCTGGGAGTCACTTGGTCCTCCTCACTCTTTGTTGATTAGAATATAGCCTTTCCCAGTTGGATAATCTATGGGGGAGTAAACTCAACCAGCTACTTCTGGCTATCCTTAGCTCCCTAAGAGTTTCCATTTCATGGTTGACTTAGTGCAATTCTTTCACGCTTTTTCTCACTCCTTATTGCCTCATTGGGCCCAAGACTCTGCTCATGCTGTTCTATATAGAAAGTAGTATAGAAACATCAGCTGAAAAATGGTTTTTGCTATGTTGATTTCTATTTACTCAGTAGTGTGTCTGATTGGCAAAACTGTACATCTGTATTTTCCTATTCTGAACAATGAGTCCTTATATGTTTCATATGACATTCTGTGTGAGCCTTTTAAGAGGCACAGAAATAACCTCCTTAATAAGCCTAAGTTTTTAGAAAATAGCACCAGTAAAAAGGTCTTGTTGCCAGTCATAGCATTTGGTTCCTAACCAAAGCTGGTAATAATGAGCAAGCACTTAATTCAAGACAGATCCAAACCAATTTTTCTCTGAAGACTGACCAATGAGTGAAGAAAGATTTTTATTTCAGGTGAGAAGTAGCGGATGGGCTGACTTGTCCTAAAACGGGTATTAGTAGTTTGACTGACCTCGTCCTTTTTGATTACACAGGTGAAGTAAAGCCAGCTCAAAATGCTCTTAAATAGCATGGCTACAGCAGTCATTTGCTAATGCTGGAAAATATCACCTGCTCACTATCTCTTGCTATGCTTAAAGATTATACTTATGTCGGTGTCAGCAGAAAGTTTTTTCCTACTTACCCTGTAACCTGTTATCTTGGTGGCAGTGGGGTGTCCCTTGTTCTCACTCTTCTTAGTACAATGGTGTTTCCCATAGGTTGGTACACTTTTGTATTGGGCACTGTTCAAGAACTTAAATATTAATCTAAGGCTAACTTGTTTGTTTGTTTGTGTTGCTTTATGCAACTAACAATAAAAAGCCAAATAAGTAACTAAAAGGAAACAATGAAAAATAAAACTACAGTAGTCCAGAATATCTAACATCCAGCTGTTAGATTATTCTGTAGGCATATGCACAGAAGTTTTATTTAGACTTGAAGAGTAGGATGTTTTTTTGCAAATATATATCGAAACATGTTTTAAATAACAGAGCACTTTCTTGCATGTTACGTCTTACCTGCTAGGTTTATTTGTTAATAAATATTCAAGATGGCGTGACATAGTGGCAAAAGCTGATGCCTTTCTGCTCTCTGTATAAAGACAGCAAAGAAGTGCTTTTACAGATCTTAGAAAGTGAGGACCAGTGCAACCGAAGGGGTACCAAGGTCAAAGCAGTGAACGATCTTGGTGGTTACATTTCCTTATTTATCTGTATATTGGAGTAAAATGTTCTGAATGTCAGCACACATGGAGGAAGAAACGTGCTTCAGGATGGAGGTGGAGCAGGACTGAACACAGAACTTGATGTTATTTAGGAAAAGATCACAGCACAGAGTCCTATGAAGTAGGAGTATTTCTCATCCTTGCTACCGTGTTAAGTGGAAGAAGCCCTCTGGAATCAAAGGGGTATTCCATATGGAGTCATGTTGTGCAGTACAGAGGTGCTAGGTATTGGAGATGTAGTGCAGCATGGGGATTCTGGGTGTGGATTACGCTACATGCAGAGGTAATGCAAAAGTCTATGACGATTCTGTATACAAAAAAGAAAAAAACGACATTGTACGATATAGGAGCCTATTTCTGTGGAGTTTGGTGAATAACAGGTGTGGATGTGTGGATATAGAGAGGTGACATGCCACACCTGTTGAGTGTGCCTTATCGAAAAATATTTGGAAGTCCGGTTCGGTCTTCAGGAAGCTTAAGCATTCTCCAGACCACAGACAGAACTGTGCAACCAGAACTCTGGAGACCACAGTTCTCCGGTTTATGAGATAGTTGCCACTGTTTCATTAAGTACTCTGCTCCCTAAAATTTCTGTAATTTTGAAACGGCAAATGCTGAATAGAAAAATACCAACTGGTAGTATTATTTGCCTCTGTATGTATAATAAAAATCAATGTACATTGGGCTTCAGTAGCATTTGTCTTTGTCCTCTAGTCTTTCTGCTTCACAATACCTCAGCTTGTAATTCTAGTTTCTAGATATTTAATACAGTATATAAATAACTTGCTAGAGTAACTGGCAAAAGTCACTAACAGCTTTTAAAAATAGAAATAACAACAAAACTAGCAAGGCTGTATACCAATAGTCCTAAAATAAATAGAGCTTTGAGTGCTTTATTAATATTTAACAAGTCATTTTGACGTATCTTATTAGGCTGCCCTAGAACAGTTTATTCATACAGATTCCTCATTAATAATTAATTCCTCCTGAGAAGCAATAAAAAATGAACTAAAATGCACTAAGAACTTAGAATCCTGGTTCTGCTGATAATCTTGTAGGCTGAGGTTTTGATTTTCGCATGTTCTACTGTCAGTGATTCCGTTAAATTTAATAGATATTCTTGTGATGTAAAGTATTGGTGGTTGCAAATAGACCGGACCTAGATTTAAAAGTCATTCTGTTGGCTGTATCATTGGATGATGTAAGTAACTAAGGGGCCTCAGTTTAAAAGTAAATGTGTTACATGCAATACACTCGACAATCATTATTATTTGTTGTGTTTATATTGCTTATGTTAAAGAAGTGCATAAAGCCACCATCCAAACCAGTCTGTTAGGTACAGGAAGAGAATACCCACTTTAAGGAATTTGTAATCTGTATAAAGTCAGAAAGGTAAAATGATCCAGGAATATAGTGAATTCACTTCTTGGCAATACGCAACAGATCGGTATTAGAGCTGGAAGAGCTTTATTATTTTTTTTTTCACTGTTCCTTTAAATTAAACTAGGCAACATTGAGAGATATGACCTTGCTGTAAGACACTAGAACAATCCATCTTTTGAGTTGGTTTTTTTTTTTTTTGTGGGGGTTATTTTTTCACACTAACAATAAGAGAGGGTTGCATATAGTATATTCTCTCGTAGAAAATGTAACCAACTTTTAATCTTTCACTCATCAAAAAGTATTCAAACAAACCAAAATCACGTTGAGTTGAAGGAATTGTGTATTGGATGAGTTTTTCAAATGGCATTAGTTTTATTTAATATGTTTAAATCTTATACTTGGGGTTCCTGATGTCAGTTTCTGCTTCTCCTTAGCACCTTCTCAATTCATCTTCAGACTGCTGAAAACTCCTAAAGCAGACTAGAGCAAGTTCAACACCAGTTAAAAAAAAGTAATAATAATACAGGTGGACAAATACTAGTGATTTACCGAAGTAAATCAAGAATCACTTCATTGAAATACTTGGAACGCATTCTATAAATAGCTAAGCCCTTGATGTTTGAGTGGTTATTGAGTATTTTGTCAGAATGGTTAGAGATTTCCTGGTAAATACGAAGAGGGGAGATTTTGCAAAACAAAAAAATGTTCAACATTATGTTGCTTTACTTATTTTGTGGTTGTCTAGTGATGAACAGAAAACAGTGCTCTGTTTTGTGCATGTTTGGAT
Source organism: Charadrius vociferus (assembly GCF_000708025.1). Lineage (NCBI taxonomy): Eukaryota > Metazoa > Chordata > Aves > Charadriiformes > Charadriidae > Charadrius > Charadrius vociferus. The sequence continues at coordinate 286,826 of NW_009648038.1, read as the reverse complement.
GTCACTATAAATATAATACATCTTAGCTACATTTTCTTTTTTCCCTCTCAGGAGTGCTATTCAGTAATGCTAACAATCTTTTTACAGGATACTCATGTGCCCACTAAAGACTAATAAGAGGTCACATATCATCTGTTTCTTGACTCCTTAGATTTCTGTCATCTGACTTAAGAATCTAGTGTTAGAGGATATTAAAAAAATGCAGAATTGCTGTAAGGCATGTCTGTAGTTGTTTCTAATAATTTCTGGTATATTGTTGATATAAGTGTTGGTTGTAACACCAGTTGTACTGCTGCCAGTCCTGCTGTGGAAATGAGATAGTTCATCCCCAGAGGTGGCCCATGAATTATCAAGTAAACATACAAACGAACTTGCAGTACAGACTGAAATGTAAATGAGAATATATTGTCTTTGATCCTTTCAGTTTACCTAGTCATTTCAGCACGTACAATTCCACGTCTCAGGATACCCATAATATGAAACATTATTTTGTAACTGCATAAATTTTAATTTATGAACATAGGATGAGTTAATAGCAAGGCATATTTTAGAACATACTAAAATATTAGAGCTGCATATTTTTATTTACCAATATCTGGGAAGAAAATAGAAGTTGCACGAATACCTGAAAAATATAAAATCTTACAGGTTTTATGTTGGAGAATGACAAGGACTTGGACTGTTAATTCCTCAGTCCTTGTCCATCATTTCTACCACTGTCATCTTTGTTTAGGAAATAGAACTGTACTTTTTCCATCAGAAATTAAATTTGCACTTTTTTTTGGTATGTAAAGTCATCACTTTTTTTCTGAAATTATTCAGTTCTGTTTCTTGAACTTATCACCAACACTCCCTCTCAGCGTCAGCAATTAATATTTTCCCTTTAATGAGAGGAAGCAAATGTGAGACCATCATCTTATAAGCCTAGTCAGTTAGCAGATGTAACTGAAAAGGATGCTAGCGTCTGTTTTACAAGAGCTTCTGAAGGCAGAAAACTATTTTCTGTCCTACTTGTCTCGGTAAGAAAATAAAGAAACCAGAAAGCTATCAGAAAAGTGCAGATATTACCCCCAATAAGGAAAAAGTGTGCAAGTGTAAAACTTAAAACTTTTTTTATAATTTTCAGATTATGTTCTCTTGACTGTCTGTTGCACTCCATTGATCATGTCTACATGTGCTGATGTGTAGGAAGAAGTTTGTTACTGCATAAGATCTTTTGGGTTGGACCTTATTTGAGTGTCATTTAGCTAGTCTGCTCATGTATGAACAGCTGCTTTAGTAAATGGGTCAAGTACCACTCTGTGGGTAAAAGAAACAAACAAAGAATAAAACTAGGAGTATTCTCACAGCTGCTAATTTAGTCTGAGCTGAGAAAAAATCAGAGGAAGTGAAAAGGGAACTAGAAGCGCTTCCATTTTCCTCATAAGCTGAGGCATTCTTAATAACAAAGACCCAAGAAACATTGACTGCTTGTGTTTGTAATTAAGTGTATATCTTTACAGTATTGGAGTAAATACTTTGATTCAAGGACTTCTCTGTAACCTAAATACCAGGGGTTGATTGTGGTGCTTAACTTGTCATTCTTTTCCGTGTTTTCTGGACTGAGGTATGTACTAGATGATTTCTGAAAGACAACAAAGTTAATCAGTACACTTTTCTGTGAGAATCTGTCAGCAGGCTGGCAGTGGAGCAGACCCAATAGTTCAGTAAGCACAGTCTGAAAAGGACTGGGAGTATGGACATAGTTGCTGGTGAGCTTCGGTAGCACAAGAAATACAAACAAAATCTGAAACACCTCCCAACTTCTTTTTGTCTGTCTCTCTTTCTTTCTGTCTTTTTTTAATTCCTTCCAGAAAAGAGTATTTTGCAACTGATGCCTTTATTAGCCCCTAGTTTACTCCTAGCTTACTTTATTAGACACCAGCTACATCAACTGGAATAAAAAATGTCATTACTGTCTTGCACTTTTAATTATGTTAGAGAACATTGAGCTTAAAATACATTTGGACCAGGCAATTGTAGGAACTAGATCTTTCTGTCTTTCTGGGTTTTTGAAGTCTTAAATGGCTACTAGTCACTCAGGAGTAATTACTTTCTTTCAATGCCTGTATTTATAGATGGCTCAATTGAAATGTTATGTCTGAGGTCCTGAAGTTGCTACATCTAGTCGGTATCAGCTAATTATTTTCAGTACTTTAAAAACAGGCGGAAGAGATGCATTTTTCAAAAGCTGCTGCAGCATAGGTGTGTATTAATTTGACAACTGGTCTTTCACTTAACTTTCAAAATGTTACTGCATTACTTTCAAGGTGAACACTGCAGGAAAATTAAAATAATATAGCGATTGGAATATGCCTGGTTCACATTTCATGATTTCACTGTCATCAAAAATGACGCTTATGCTTCTACAAGTGGTATAGAAGAGGCCTTGTACCACGTGATAATATCCAATATAGAGCAGGATCTACAGCTTGTATAGAGCAGATTTTCCATTGAGTAAAAAGCTCACTGTGTCTCAATCTGCCCCACTGAAAAGTGAAAATATGCCACTTAGTAAAGTGTCTTTGAGATTACTGATGTTCTGATCTGAGTATTTTGTGGTTACATGATAGTCTCTTGGTTGGTTAGACATAAGAAATAGCAAAGGCGATGTAGTATGTAATGTTCCTAGGCGCGTGCAATGATTGTCTCTAGTTGACGTAATGAAAACTGCTGTGTTGCCAAGACTTCTGTAGTAGCGGATACGTTTGTTGTCAGAAAAACAGGGACTCTGAAGCAGCATTAATAGTAATTTAAAAGGAAAGGCTTCATGATGTGTGAAACCTTCATTCTAAAGAGTCTCTTGAAGATTTCTGAATCTGTGAGATTGATCTATGATGGACTAAGGAAACCGCAAAGAAAGGGATTTAAGTCTCAGCTCAAATAAAGAATCTTCTGTAGGCACCTGGCAGATAAACTCAGCTGGAATGTTGATTAGTCTCACAATCAACCAGCAGGAGAGTTCCTGACTAGTGGGCTATGAAAGTATGCAAGAAAGGAGATAGAAGACTGATGGCAATTTAAATTTTAGGAGAGAGGAAAAAAATCCTTTTTTCTGCTTTGAGAATCAAGGCAGAAATGAGACTTTAGCCTCTGAATCTCAAAGCAGAGTCAGATGTGTACTCTATTTGCACTGCAATATGCGCATGCTATCACTGACAGCAAAGCAAAACTGAAGTCATATATTTCAGGGGAGTAACATGGCATGTAAACAGAGAGCAGACTTGTGGCTCAGACCTGAAACGTGCCTCCTATTGAAATATGCCCCCTATAGACAAACTCTGTATAGATGGGCATGCATCTTGATCATATGGTGTGATTCTTCTGACCTTAGTGTCTATTAGTCAAATGACTGAAGGTATTTAGGAACTTACACCCCATGTAAGTGGGATTTTAATAAGGATTGTGCCTATTAGTAATTTCTGTCAAGATGAGACTAAATGTCTTTGCTGTACTTCAGAATATTGTACTTAAAAGAACTTGCATTATGCTAGTAGTGAAAACATAGAGATGCAATCCACTCAAAAAACATCTTGATTCTGTGAGTGTGTAACATATAAAACTGGTGCTTTTCCACTTGGAATAAAGAAGGGAGCAAAGTTGGTGGGTATACACCAAGTAACAGTTGAACGATATTAACTTCTTATACCTAGAGCTCAAAATTTACAGAACCTAACTAGTTAAATAAATGGAAACTAGCATGTGCAGTTCTCTCAGTAGGAATGAATTTAAAAAAGCCACAACCAACCATAGATTCTGTCAGCTTTTCTTTTCAAGGTTGAAGGTGTTAATGTGTATGTCAACCGACCCACAATTATTTTTTTTCTTGTCTGCCTCTTGATGACTCCTACTGCTGAACATTTGCTAAATGTACATATCCTAGTGAAAGTTATTCAGACCTAACCTATTGTTATAGATCGCAAAGAATTCTAAACCATGTTAAGCAAACTTGCTGCCTGTTGTCAAACAAACCCCAAACAACAAAAAAACAAAACCAAACCCAAAACCTTTAGGTGAGTATTTTATTCCCCTGGCTGGAACACTGTCCACAGCATTTCAGGAGTAACTGTGTCTAGAAGTGTTCAGGTGTTGTAAGACTGTTGTGAGACTCTTTGTTTCTTTCCTCAGGAAAAGTATAAAAAGGAAGACTTCTTTTCACAAAATGTTTTTATGGAGATGGCACTAAACATTTCAGAACTAAAAATCATTCAGGTGAATGTTTGTCAATCTGTAGAAAAATTGGTTCCAAACCAAAAATATATGTGGAAACTCAGACTATATTGAAGAGAAGGAATACCAGATTGCCACACAACCAAAATGCACAGGCAAATAACTCAGGTCATTTATTACAGTTGCATAGCTTAAAGCTACTTTTAGATATGCTGTCCTGAAGTATTACATATTAGTGGAACAGTGCTACATCAGCTTTTAAGTTTGAAAATGGGAAAAAATAGGGCTGATTCTTCTTAGCCTGCCATTGCCTTTCAAAGAGTCCTTAAAATGTTTTTAAGCTGCAGTTTTTTCTCTTTAAACTCCACTATATATAAGTAATGCAGATTTATTTCTCTGATATAACACTTGTGATAAGCAAGAGGATCTGGTAGTTTCGCATGATTTTTCTGTATCAATGGGATCCAAAGATCTGTATTGTGAAGTTTAATGGCAATAAGGAACATTTAAAAATAAAAATAAAATGTTAGTGTGGAGTGGTAACAGTTTCTGTACAGAAAAACACGCTGCACACCAGTCTTCACTGGGGGAAAAACCTAGCGATACTAGACTCAGTTTCAAAATAAAGGATAGCAGTGGCTTGTGTATGTTTTCAGAATGATACTTCAGAAGAAATAGGATCATTACTTTATTATTGTTTGTGTAGCATTCCATGTTAAGAAAGCGGTTGTTGATTTGTCTATGGTTATATCTAGCATCTCAGTAAGCTTCTTATTTACCTTTGCACATATGAATGTAATTGTGGCAATATCCAAAGCATGACATACAGTCTGACATAGATCTATTTTTTTTCTTTCGTAACTGATATGGGCACTTATGTGAAAACCAATACACTGATATTTTTATTTTTTTAATTTCTGTTTTTTAATAGCCATGAAATGAGCCTAAGCCCATGAAAATTTAGGTACGGTGAGTAGAAGGATAACTGGGGAGACTAAAGAAACTCCTCCAAAGTGGAATTTGATGTGATTTTCAGGTATCGTGGGAAAGGGGGTTTGGCATATGAGTAGGACATGGGGTAAAAGATTATCAGTTACCAGCTTCTGCTCAATAAACCATCTGTTCAGACCTTCTTACTCCACAGTGCCACTGACTTGAGTATGAGTTGTATTCTCTCTCTTTCACTGAGGAGTGAAGAATTTCAGTTCACCTTCTAGTTGCTGTGGGGTAAAAAAACATGCAAACACAATTACCATGGAGCTTTCAAGTATTCAGCAACTAAGACTTTATAAATTGTTTTTCTGTAATTTCAAAACAAGCTTGTTAAGTGAGGCTTAATCAGCAATAGTTTAAGACAGGCTTTAAAAACCAGATGCTTTAATTTTCTGTAGACCTTTATGTCGTGCTATGAAACTTAAGTCTAGACACGACTAGAAAATTATTTAAAGATTTAATCAGAAATTAATATTAAGATATCATTATAATATTTAGCAGTAATTGGTATCAATTTTACAGCAAACAATTGCACGTATATATTAAGAAAGCATGTGGTGACAAGGGGTTTTTTTATTGAACAGAGATGCAGCAGACGATCGGTGATTATCATTACAATAGTGCTTCTGTAAAAAGGCGCACTAAAAAGTGCCAGGCCCCCCCCCCCCCCCTTAAATTTCAACGGTTGTGTCTTCCTGTAAATTGCTGGATAAAACCATACCATGTACAATGGCATGGTTCTCTAACATGTTCTTATGTAGAAACTGCTACCATTGTTACGTTAGAGACATTTGTTTCTAACTTACTGTTTAAACGGTAAAACATAATCACTTCAAGGTATGGAAACTCCTGTATTATTTGCAAATAAAATTCTGCTGATTTTATGTCACTTCAGATATTGATATTTGCAATATCCTTACTGGTTTTGAACTGTGTCCCTTTAGTTTAGGTAATGTGCACGATATGCATTAAAGATTTTTTTCCTAATGCCCTTTTTATGACTTCTTAAAAAAGATGCTACTTATTTTTCAGAAACACTTTGATTAGATCAACTTTTAGTGTGCTTCTTGGACATTAAGAATGTATTTAAGTGTATCATGTACAGTCCACTGGAGAACATTTACTTTTAATGCTTAATTTGTTTGTTGTTTACTTTGGGTTTCCAGATTTGCAGTACTCCTTTTGGATACCTAATTGTTTTTACATGTAGAATTGCAATTATTTTTCCTACTTTGCATAGAATTTCATTGCCTACGGCAATATCAGAATGGATTTTTAGGGTTCTTGCCAAATAAAACTGTTTCTTATAAAGGTATATATGATAGCTAAAAACAGGGCTTTGAAACAATGTGGTTGACATTTTGACAATACGATGTTTGCATTGTTTTATGTTTTGACAGTATAACAGTGTTGCAATGGTTAAATGTCTCTTTATCTGTCCCTGGAACTTGAACTGTCCTGTAAGTTACTGTAGGTAAACTGTAAGCTACATTTTTGGGTACCAGAATACGAGGGAAATACCTGTGGGTCACAACAAAGAGCATGAAAGTCAGTCTGTCACTCATCTCACTGGACTTAAGACTCGGATGTGCATGTGACAAAAGCAGGAAAATGCTGTTTTGGGACAGGAGGAATGGTTATTGCAGAGGACAGCTATGTATCCAGAGCCACACCTGCTGCTGGGTTCTCTTTTTGCCAACTTGCAACAATAAAATAACAATAGAATTTGGAAGCGTGCAAAATGAAATGGCACCTCATGATCTCTGTACTTATGGCAAGCTGACATTTCCCAAGTACTGTTCATTCTTCATATCTTTCTGAAAAGTTCTGAAATTAAGGCCACAAAACTTGTCCCATGATTTTAAAAATTTGGGCATGGAGTAGAAAAGAAATAATTAGAAATGTATATACTTTCATAAATAAATTATAGTTACTTGAAACACTGGGCAGGTTTTACATCTGTTAAATTTCCGCTGCAAAAATATAAGTAGGTCCAGTATTAATTTGGCCCTTTTAATGATCTTGATTTACTTGTAGAGTTGCTATGGATTTAGACCAGCCTACTCGCTTCCAGAAAGTCAGGAAAATTGTACATATGCCAGTCTAGATTAATTTGGAATGCTCAGACTGGTATTAAGAAAGTATGCTTAAAATTTTATTAGTTGACTTAGGCTCCAGGCAAAAGAAGTTTATATATTGTTCATGCAAATATAGATACATATTTTAGCCTCTTATTAGCATATCAAGCATATTAGCATTTATCCTAATTTTACTACTGAGACCAAGTCATAACACCAGTTACTCATGTTTGAGAGATTAGGGACTGACAGATCGTTCTGGTTTTTCTAGGTGGGACTTCGGGGTGTCTGTTTTTCCTTTTGGGAGATCACAATTGTGACAAAAGGGAGATAAAAAAAACGTAAATCTGCAGTGGAGACAAAAAATTTACATGTGACATTGAAATGGAATAGCATTCATAACACAAAGGCCAGACTCAAGGCACAAAACTTGGTAAAAATAGGGATGATGGTTGGGTCAGTGTACAACAAGGAACAGAGGAACTGCAAGACTTGCATTGCAAAAATAATTTTAAGAAAAGATAATAGAAACAAGAGAAAATAGTAACAAAATATCCGTGTATCTGAGAGATGCCCTGAATATTCTTGCTAATTAGGCTATAGTAAAAAATTTAACAAACCAAGTTTTCAAGGAAATATTTAATCACATTCTTGGCAAAAGTGAGATCAATTTTTGCCAACTTCCATTTTTTGACTGGCTCTTATTTTTAGTGTTGTTTTTGGAACCTGTACCTGCTGCCATTCTGTCTCATTGAAAAAAGTCACAGTTCCATTGAAGAGCTGTTTGCTGCCTTTCATCAGAATGCATGCATTGATCCTTGTTCTCCGTGCAAGGCAGGTGAAGTTTATTCCAGCTGAAGTGGATATGCAGGAAAGGTCTTTTAAAACGAACTAATATCTGTACTGCTAAAATAACAGATGGCTCTTATCTGGATCCTTCATGTTTGAGGAGATGATCTGGTGGGAGAGAACATTCCTGTTGGCAGTCTTTGATCTCAATGCCTAGTGTAAACCAGTACAACAGGGAACACGTGTCTGTCTGTAGTGACACTTTGACAAGTGGATGTGTGTGAAACCTGCTTAATATCAAAACTGTCTGGACAAAATGGTGGAGAATACAATCTCACACTCTGATTTATATTTTGCTGCCTTTTTTTTTTTAGCATTGAAGTTGTGCTCATTTGTAATTGAGAAATGTTTTCCCTTCCCCATCCATGCGTGCTAGATTTTCTGTATCTTACAGAAATTTGTGTATACCTTTGTTGTTAAATCACGAAGTTCTACATGATGTTATATTTACTATAAAGCTGAGGATATAAAAATACGCAGAGTATCACACACATTAAGTGCCACTTACAGTATTTTACACCTTGTTGCTTCTATTCAAAACTATTATTTTATTTTTCTGGTTTCTACAGTGGCTGCTCTCTTGGTCATTCTCTCTCAGAAAGTAGTCTTCCATCTGTGACCATTGTTGGCAAATCAGGTTTAAAACTGGGACAGAATTAGTCCTCAGAATACTATGCTAGTTTTCTTATAATAAGGATACATAACCAGTGGTAACTGACCAGGTATAAGGTCATTCAAAGGCTGTCAAAGCAGCTTGTATCTGATTTGAATCAATGCCTTATCTAAAAAAGGCATTTTAGCTTTTACAAGTATTTTCAAGGAAATTCTGCTTATTCTGAAGTGTGCTTTGAGTACATAAGCATACTTTGATGTATACTCTGTTCGCTTTTGTTTTCTTGATTGCCATTAAATATCTATAAAATTTAAACATATATCAAAGCAAGAATTTATGTGATGGTAGTTTAGTGGTATTTTATAAATACTTAAAATTCTTTGGGACTTTACAATTTTTTCCTCTCATTTTTCTTTTCATCACTCTGCTTGATAGACATTCTTAAAAACCAAAAACTGTTTAGAAAAATGAAAATAATTCATATATATGGCAGATGTTATTAAGATACAATGACCATGCAGAACTTCACACAGCTTCAAAAGGTTTTAGGCCTTTCATGACTTTTCAGGGATGGGAGGAGGGCAAATATAGTTTGTGGAGTTGGTTAATAATAATTGCCATATCAGTATGTATTGAAGTGAGGAGCAGAGGAGATTATATTAAACATGTAACTATGCTAAAACTGCTCATGCACTAGAATCTTCTATGAAGAAGAAAGTGTAATTTGTCTCAGCATTACAAATAGTCCTTACAAAATATTTGTATCAAAACAAATCCACATCTTGGTGGGGGCTTTACCTTATCATAATAGTATTTTCTCTTTTTTTTTTTTTTAGCAAGATTTTAATAGTATCTCTAAAAATGCATTTTAAAAAGTAATTATTCAAACCATTCAATTTTGGGAACCTTTCTCAAGATAATTGAATCATTCACTACAAAATACTTCATCTAACTCTGCCACTACATAAATCTCCAAATATTTCAATCCCTTTAGGGTCCACTGCAATTGGAAATTACTTATTGTACTGTAGCAGAATACATAATTCAACGGAAAGTCATCACTTTGTGGGTTGGTTTGGTTTTTTTGACCATTTTACTTTTCATATTATTATATTCATAAATGAAATACCTTGGAACTGAGAAAGACTTAATATTGTAAACAACGTCATACTGTAAAACTGCTAGATATGCAACCAATCATTAATGTTACTTTTTATCTTAAAAGCATTGAAAACTTTTTCTCTGCCTAAAACTCATCAGCTTGGTTCTAAATAAGGGAGTGTATGTGGCTCACAGGGCTGCTCAAAGGCACAGTGATTCTTGCCCACTTGGGAATATATAAATATGCACTTGTGGCTGACTTTGAAAACTAATCTTCCATTCAGTTTTTCACGCTGTGTCATTGAGATACCACATAACCAGGGTCTCACTGGGATAAAGAAACAGGGATGCCTCTGTGGGAGAATAATGGCTTCTATAACCTTGATCTGCTCTGTGCTTACCATAAGGCAAGTCCCAGTTTGTCCCTGCAAATTCCATTTGATTTCAGGTTCATGGAGGACTATATTTTTAGTTATATATCCCCATGTTCCTCTCCCTTCTTTGGTCCACTCTATTTTGTTCTAATGTCTTTCTAGATGAAATTAAATTGAACTATTTTAATGGAATTTGAACCTGGCTATATCAGCAGAACTTAGGGGTACTGCAGTTAAGAAACTTGCAGCAAAGGAAGGAAGCTCCTCAGGCTCGATTGTATACTCTCATATGTATTGAAGATTGGGTAGCTAGAGCATCAAGCAGAGAGACATGCATGCTTGGTAAACTGTCCTTTATAAAACGATATCAAAAGTATTTTTCATGGAGGGGCTACTGACTCTGGGTTGTATGACAGACTGTATAACTTGTTTTCAAAAAAAGTCAGCTCGCTTATACAGAGCTGAAAATACAGAAATATTTGGTAATTAGTGGCCCATAAAAAGTAAAACTGAATTTGAAGGGAGAGAATTTTCTAAAATTCCCTTTTCCACGTTTTGCTCAAAAGTATACCAGACTAAAACTAAGTCTAATTATTATTTAACCTAGTATCATGTCTCTCATTCCTATAAGGAGTTACTGGAAAAGTGGGAAGTCTGCCCCACTATCTAGAGGCTACAGGAAAAGCATGTTTGCCAAAAAGATGAATATGTGTTAAGAGTCAGTACGGATACTGCCAAAAAGAAAGAATTATTTGAAATAGTTACTGCTATGAATTCTTAGAGAAGCGATATCAAATGTTGAAAGATCACTGATGGCATAAATTCCCTAGGAAGAGCTATAAAGATCCAGACAAAACCGATATATGCTAGTGGGATTTGTGCTTAAGGATCAAATCAACTTAAGGGAGCTCAATGGTAAAACTACAGAGATCCATAAAGTGCTTGTATGCAGAAATTCAAGACACACCTATCGCTGCTTTCCTTAGAGACTTAGTGACCGTGGGTTGCAAACAACTGTAAGGGAGAGACAGTAATATAAACAGAAACCATAAAATACCCTTGAGTTGGTTTCTTTCTTATGGATACTTCCCCGTAAGTTCTTGCAGAAGCAAGGTTAGAGGCAGTCAGACACATAGAAATGGCTTCTACCAAATAACAACAGTTACTCAGGACTATATATTGTTCTTTCTCTCTCTGTCTTTGATCCATTTTTCTTTAAGCTGTATGTGCTAGGCTGCTGAATAATCTCCTGTGATCTCTCGTGAGGACTTGCGTTTTCGATCAGTTTGTAGGTTTCAGTCTCTGTTCCCTGAGCCTGCTTTTTCAAGCCACAAGAACAAAATGGATAATATTTTCTGTAATATTTAACTCAGAACAAAACCAAAAGGCAGGATAAACTTGAAATCCTTATTATATGAAGGATTATAGAATCTATATAATGTGAAGGCAAACCTACAAATCTGTGTAAAAATCTTTGCTTCTAAATATAACGTAGGAGGAATGATGGAGCATGTAATGTTTGTACATCTGTCTGTCTCATAAGTAGACTATAAAACCATGACATTTGTTCTTGGTTTTACTGGAGTCTTGCTGCATGACCTTGTGCAAGCTACTTCATGATTTTTTTGTCTCAGCTTCCCCATCTGTCAAATGACGCTTATAAAACACTGAGATGCTGTGCTGAATAATGTGACAGGAATTAATAGTTCTCAATTCAGAGAAACTAAGAGGTGTATAAACTTTGAAAGCAAATGCCATGATGAAATAGTGTACATGTGTGTGTGACAAGAGTCCTACACATGAGGACAGATAATGTGTAGATTGTATCATTATACATATATATATGAGAATAGAGGTCTATTTGATAAATTCAAATACACATTTTCAGATTACTTGAAATTTTAGGGCTTTAAAGCTGTGCTCACTGAAAGATCTTTTTGCTAAAATATTTAAATGTCTATTGATATTTTCCAGACTCTTGATTATCTACTTTTGCTTACAACTTTCCTTTTACTCCAAAAAAGAAATTATAAATTAAATACCGTATGATATGGTTTGAAACTTAAGGAACCCCCTTTTTTTTTTCTATTTTGAGATAGCTGTTTGGCTACAGACAAGCTATAAAAAGATTAACCCAGTGTATCTTTTCTCAAATTATCATTTTCTGATATTTTTATGCCAGTGGAAAAAGTTAAACTAGGAACAGGATCCGCTTTATGTCATAACGTTGTTCAAGTGCTTGACCATTCCTCTTTTCTTAGCTCAGGCTGAGTTGGAAACATTAAATATTTGATTTATATAGATGATTATGGGCCAGTTTTTTGCCAACTTTACACTGCGGAAAACCTTCCTGGCAAAAGTTACTTCTGTCGAGTTACTCAAGGACTATAGAACTGCCACAATTTTCTCTCTCATTTGAGTATGAGCTGGAGCAGAAATTTGCCTTCTGTTTCGATGCTGAGGAAATATTTCCCAATGCCAGTATTTCTCGATGCCTATGTTTATTAACATTATTATACTTCCTCTAATATTTCAGTAGTTTAGTATTCAAATTCTTTTTGTAATTTCTGGTGAAATTCTGGGGACATGGACTCTTATGAACATGTTAATTCAATTTCAATATCCTGTAAGTTTTTGTTCTGTGTATGTAGTTATAGTAACAACTGTCTAGGTTGGTAATTAAGTGTTCCATACTTAAACTCCTAAACTCTAGTTCTAATAGAACTTTAAAATAATGTATCGTGAATTTGCATTTCCCTTGAGAATATTTTATGCAACATTATCCGTAATTCCTTGTTGAAATAATTGCTGCCAACACTTTGTTTCTGGACTTGTGCATTCTGTTAGCTTTTGAGAAAAAAAATGTTTCTCTTTTACTTTGCTGAAAGTTGCTGATATGAAAATTACCATTAAAAAGTTTGTGAATTGCCTTCTTTTTCTTAATTAAAGGTTTTGTAAGTAACCTATTTGTGGATCTGGAACATAAGATGATAACTGGCTATGCTTTGCTGAGATATTTCCATTCATTACCAAAATAGTAACAAGAGAAGTCTTTTTCAAACAACATTAATAGATTAGAGTCATGCACACTGTCAGATAAAAGGTAGTCTTTCATAAATTCTATCTGGTTCAAATAAAAAATCTTTACTTCTTTAAACACAAATCAAATTCCTATTTTATGGTGTTTTGTTTCTGCTAATTTGCTGCAGTCATAGTAGCTCAAACAGCCTTTCTAGATATTAGCTTTCTGAAGTAATTTAGAAGTTACTTTTTCTTTGTGGTGAAAGATAAATAATTACTGTATACATGTGCTGGGTTTGGCTGGGATACAGTTAAATTTCTTCACAGTAGCTGGTATGGGTCTATGTTTTGGATTTGCACTGCAAACAGCATTGATAACTGATAACACAGTGATGTTTTCGTTATTGCTGAGCAGTGCTTACACCTCAAGGCATTTTCTGCTCCTCATCCTGCCACACCAGCGGGTCGACTGGGGGTGCACAAGGAGTTGGGAGGGGACACAGCCGGGACAGCTGACCCCAACTGGCCACAGGGATATTCCATACCCTATGATGTAGTGCTCAGCATATAAAGCTGGGGGAAGAAGGAAGGGGGGATGTTTGGAGTTACGGTGTTTGGTTTTCCCAAGTAACCATTACATGTGACGGAGCCCTGCTTCCCTGGGGATGGCTGAGCACCTGCCTGCCCATGGGAAGCAGTGAATGAATCCCTGCTTTTGCTTTGCTTGTGTGCGCGGCTTTTGGTTTACTTATTAAACTCTCTTTATCTCAACCCATGAGTTTTCTCACTTTTCCCCTTCTGATTCTCTCCCCCATCCTAGTGGGAGGGGGAGTGAATGAGCAGCTGTGTGGTGTTTAGTTGCTGGCTGTGGTTAAACCATGACAATATGTGAACATAAAATTATTTAGACCTGGTAGCAGTAGAAAAAACATGAACAAAAAAATAAATCATTAGTTAATTGTGAACCTGTAGTGTTTCTCAGTGCTCAGAGGGTGAGGTCACAAGCTTAAAAACAAACGGTATTACGATTTTCAAATTGGTCCCACGCAGCATCCTTGTATCATAGTTAGGATGGGTGGACAATCAGATGAGATGAGTAAAAAAAAAAAAAAAAAAATGCTTGGATGATCAAACCCAGAGGAGGGTTGTACTCTACCTGGATGCCAGTAAGACATGCAATAACACAAGGGTTTATCCTGGGGCCCATCCTGTCTAACTTTTTTACCAACAATGTGGATGAGGTGGTGAAGAGCTTGCTCATCCGGTTTGCAGATGACATTAAACAGCAGCGAGTAGTTGATCTTCTCAAGAGCAGGGCTGCTGTTCAGGCCTAGGCAGGTGGAGGGAATGGGCTGATGGGAACTGTATGAAACTCAACAAAGACAAATGCAAAGCCCTGTCCCAGGAAGGAAGAGCCCCTGCCAACAGGACAGGCTGGGCACTGACTGGCTAGGGAGCAGCTCTGTGGAAAAGGCCCTGGGGGTCCTAGTGGGCAGCAAGTGGGATGTGGGTGAGGAATGTGGCATGACAGCAAAGTTGGCCGGCAGTGTCTTGGGCTGTATGAACAGGAGCACAACCAGTAGAGCAAGGAAAGAGGTTATTCCCCTCTACCTAGCGTGCTTTAGATGACATCTAGATACTGTGTCCAATTTTGGGCTCTCCAGCACCAAAAAGATAAATAAACCGGAGTGAGTAGATGGCCATCAAGATGGTTGGGGGCTAAAGCATTTGCCCTACTTTCAAAAAATCAACACTCCTACCCCTAACTGCTCCCCCATCACTGCTCGGATTCAGTTGTATGTTAGTCCTACGTGGAGGTACAGACGTCCACATAATGACAACCTTTTTTTTTTTTTTTTTTTAAGATGGCTTTGGCAGCAGTGTTTTGATCTGGGAAAAAAAAAAGTTTGTGATTGGAAATCACATATATAGATCCTAATTGAGATATGGATTTTCCAAGAATGTTGTTGAATGCGCTTTAGGTGAACAGAGAGTGGGTACAGCATGTTATGTGGACTTTGGTTGTATGTTTTCCTATGAATAAACTAAGAGATTATGTATTTTTTGTAATTTCTTATGGATATCCTGAATAAAGTGACTCAGTTTTGTCAGTGCAGATTGTTAACATCAATAAAAAGAATCTCCTAAGTAAATAAGCAGGGGTACAGTGGATCTCATACAGATTCAGCTAATTCAGGATCTTGGTGGCCATTTACAGATTCTGGGGAAAGGCTGTAACAAGACAAACATAAACCAGTATTTCCTTAGGATACTCTTCCAGACTGCAGCATCTTGTACCTTGAGGCTAGCTTTTTTTTTTCTTTTTTTTTTTTTTTAATAGTGGATATATTTAACAGTGGGTATATTCTTTTTTTCCCCTGCTAGATTCATATGTAGCCAAATCAGATCTGTTAATTGCAACCCACTGGAAAGCGGGTTGGGAGGAAAACTGTTTCTCTGGACTGCAACCATCTCTTGAAGTTTTTAAGTTGAGCTAGGAGTTACATGTATGCATTAACATTTGCATTTTTTTAATACGTGACTCTATTATTTTCAGTGGATTTCCTGCCTTGTATTATTAAGTGCTCAACTTCAGTTCTGATAAGTTTCATGGGTTAGATTTACTTGTCTCTGTCTGTTGGGTTTGGGGTTTCTTTTATTGTGCTAATAGCACTACACGTGTCTCTTACCAATGAGTAATGCAAAGTTAAGATTTTTAATTGTCCTGCTACATTGTTGCCATTCTCAGACCTGCCATTGCTGCCAGATCCAAACCCAACATATCCAATGCCTCCTGCATGTGTAATAGTCTCCGTGCACAGCGGCTGTGCTCTTCCAGGAGCAACAGAATCACCCTGTGGCACTAATACAGCATTGGCCGTTTTCTGTGTCTTTGGGGCATCCCGCAATGTGTTGACAGAAGTCTGGAAAGCAACTCTTCTCATTGTCAAAAGGAGTGGGGCATATCTGATGATACGGAGGAATGAAAAATGGATTTTAAAAAATTGAAATGTTAGGCTTTGTGCTTTAATGGATATGAAATGCTTAAAGTATACACTAACGTGTTTCTATTTTCCTAAAGAATCATACTACAAAGTATGTTATTTCCCAACCACAACCAAAAAGTGAAAGAAAATTTCATCCTCAGATAATCTCCTTGGATGCTTTCACACACTTCTGTAGCCTTTCCTACATCTTAATTAGATACATCAATGCCCTGTAAAATGCAAATAGAAGCTTTTTCACTTAGTCTATCAGTCTGAAAATTCAAAAGTTCAATAAGCACTGTAAGTACCGTGTGAAATATCCTATAATTTAAGAAAACCCTTATGCTTCCTAAATTAACTTCCACCTCCATTTCTCAATATATTAGTGGAAAATTATTAACTTGTGGACTTTCTGATTGCTGTACTGATCAAAAAGGGAGGAGTATTTTTTTAAGTCTCTTTGAAGAATAATGAAAGCAAATGAAAGATGAAGCAATTGAATAACATCAAAAAGAATTATAATTTGATGCTGACCTTTCTCTTTGCTACTGGTCAATTTCCTGTAGAGGATTGTATGTTCTCAAACGTACTTTGGGTGGATGAATCCAAATTACAGCCATGGATCTAGATGCACAATGAGAGTGAACAAGTTCAAAACCAGATTTCTTGAAAATTTTAAAGTTGGTGTTTCTCTGATGAGCAAAACCTAGGTTCAGAATTAATTTCATGATGCCTCTAATTGTTGGCCCTGAGTTGAATTTCTTGAATTTAATGTGTAGCTGTAACATGAAATACAATCATGAGTTTATGTTTTATATTACAGTATGATTATATGCAATGCATGGTTTCCAGTAATTTCAGGTGTGTGTATTTACTGCAGAAAAATATTTAACTGGATGTTTTAATGAAAGTATAAACTTTTTTCAGAGAGCTCATCTATGGTAGATTGTTAGATGTTTCAGTTTGAATCTAGAAAGACAGGAGACCATGATTATGTCTGCCATGGTACAGTTGTTGGTTAAAAGATTTTTCTGATATTAGAGTATAGTGCAAGCCCAAACACAGTCCACTAACTGTGTTGCACTAGCTGGTAAGCAGTAAAATTAAACAGACGACTACTTTTTTTTTTTTTTTGGTTACTCTACTACTCATGCTGATCAGAAATGTAACGGGATACAAATGCAGAGTTGCTTAGCAACAATGAGTAAAATCCTGTGTTTCCTTTTAATGTTGTTATTTTTTTTCATCATAGATTTCTTTGTGATGTTTACATGTGACAAATAATATTGGATATTTTTAAAAACAACAAGGAGAAAGGGATCCATAACTGTTTAGACCAGAGCTATCCATGATACAGATGTGTCAAATGCCTACAGAATTAATTCTTTCTGATTTTATTTTTTGTGGGTTTGGTTTTTTTTTTTTGTTTTCGCTTGGTTTGGGGTTTTGGCGGGTTTGGTTTTGTTTTGTTTTTTTTTAACAAAGTAGTAGGCAATTTACTCTCTTGCTTCTCCTAGTTTTCTTGGGAAATAATGACATGTAAAACTGCTTTCATCTCCTGCATTCTGTAATGACCTTGTGGTACTGATATGCTAATGTATTCAAATGAGACATTATGTTTCAAAACCTACTAGCAGAGATTAAAAAATGCCAATATACTAAAAATAGAAATACTTTTGGAATGGGGGATATAAATTTAACTATATTCACTAACCTAGCAGTCAGGTTTTGAAAATAAATGTTTTGTCAAAGGCCAGCAGCAGTATGGGAAGGTTGGGGCCACAAATGTTCCAGCAATAGCTGCACTGATTTCTTCAGTAGAGGAGTGTTGGACAAACTTTGTTACAGAGTAAAACATGAGAAGCCTCGGTCGTGTTAAACAATCAGCCGTGCAGCCTGAGCCTTGCTGGAAATGGAAGGCCGTCATCAAGGCATAGATGGGCAGAGCCATAAAGGTACATTTTTGCCTCCAAAGGCAAAATTGTTCACATTTCTCTGTCTGCATCGTGCTCTCTATGCATTACAGACTCCTTTCAGCTGTTTTCATGGCATATGCATCTGCCACAACAAACCTAGAGCCTTTCTGAGTAGCAGCACAAGATGTGGAAATACTTGCCCAGATTTTGTGTACCCCCGGCGAGTTTTGTAGCAGTTGCTGTTTTTCCCGAGTGGCTTAGCATGCAAGTCTTTACAAAAAGTAGTAATGAATTAGTCTCAGAATAATACCTTATAGTCCCAGAACTGACTGAATATCTTAATAATGGTTCTTTGTTAAATATTATGGTCAGATCCAATTTCTTTTGGGGCTGAAGGCTGGATAACTTACTTAGATCAAGATAAGGTTTTCACCAATAGGTAACAGGAAGAATGTTGTGATCCTGTAATATTTTGTAACTATGAAATATTTCCTGATTTACCTATTGGAAGGAAAGATCAGAGGAGTTCTGCTTAGGGGTGGGGAGAAAAAGATGTAAACATAACAACTTCTGTCTTTTCTATGGATGATCTTAGACATATGTTCAGATTTTTTCATATCAGGCAGTTCTTGTGTTGGTTATTGTAGGTTAGCAAGTGGAATTAAACTTGCAATTTGCTAATATTTTGCCCTGCAAGAAAATACCATCAATTGCTAAATGTAAGTAGTAGTAGGTCAACACCAGTGCTTGTAAGAAAAAAAACTTGCTAGCATTTAAATATAATTCACCTTTTCAAATTACTTCCATCTCTCTAAATCGGCCCGTTCATGAAACACTGTAGAGGTCAAAGATTTTTATTGAAAGGATAGATCTGAATTTTCCTTTATTTGCCCTTTGGATTACTACAGAAGTGGAGGTCTTTGGCTGTTCTTCATACAAGGCCTTCACGATTTAAATTCTGTATGTAAGATGAAATCAAACTGTACTTTTAGATAGCTGTAGTGTGGATAAACGTAGATGGAAATTTGAAGAAAAGTAATTTGTTTACGTATTCCCTTCAGACTTTGAATTTAATACAACTTAACACAATCAATTATCTTTGTTCATACTTTAGGTATTTTAATTTATTAGGGATAAACCAAATAAAACTACCATTCACCATCACTGCATATTTGGGATTGTCTGCATCAGTTAGGTAAAAATATTCATTGATTTCTTTATAAATAGTAATTAGCTAGAGCCCCAGCTTCCATCAAAATCGTATCTTATAGCAGAAATAGTTTTTATTATTGCAGAAAATATCTTATCTTTACTCTCCTGAGGAAAACTTTCCTGTATAGCAGATAAGTTCCTATTCCTTTAAAAAATGGAACCCTTCTGGTGCCAACATGTTTTTTGTGTTTTGTCATCTACCAGAAAGAGATTGGATCAGTCATATTGATATGCCTAGAACTAAAACATTTGGGTATAGTTAAGAAGCTTGATTGTTTGGATCTGGGTTTTATCTGATGTTTTTTTCTAGTTCTTGTTGCATAAACACCAAATGACTCGATACAGAGGTAACAGAAGTAGTTGAAACATTATGAACTTTTTAATTGCCTCTTTGTTTTGACAGGAGAATAAGAAAAAAAAATGTTTATTAAGTTTTCTTGCCTGTTTAAATCTGTGTTGCCTGAGTACTTTCTAACTGACAAATAGCAGTCAAATTTCTCAATGTGTATAATAAGAAAATATGATTAATAGTCAGATGGCATTATTGTGGCTTTTCTGGGCTCTACTTTCAGTATTTTGAAAGTAAATTTACTTAGAAATCAGAACATTGTTGTGTATAAACCCAGTTCTCCTATCCCCTTGAAGTTAGAAATGTGCCATATAGTTTTCATATAGGAGAGGTTCAGGCTGGGCAGTTTTATGTGAGAATTAATATTCACCAGATATATTTGAATAGTGATAACTAGTTAAGTTTCCCATACAGGATTGTTTTCATACATTCACTAATTAATAATACTGCACTGAATTTTGGTTTTGTTGCTTGTTTGATATAACTGGAGATACTGAAGAGTCTTCTGTGGCTGTTATTAAATAATAATATCCTTCTTAAACGTCAAGCTCAATGTTACGATACTTTGTACCACATCATTTGTTTCTGTGCCAGTTTGTCAGTGAACGTAAAATACTACTCTCCCCAATTCTGCCTCCCCCAGATTTTACTCATCTGATCTCTTTTATAGCCAGAAATTCTATGTCCTCTGAGGTTTTGTGTTACTATACAAAGTAGGTTAAACACTTCTATTCTCCTCTGATATGCTAGCTCCTGCAATTCCTTACTGGGAGGAGTACGGATCACTGGAGGAGTATGTAGGTGTTTGGCACTTTTTTCTTCTACCTCTCTGAATTCATGTGTCTTGAACATATCTTGTATTTTATGCAATATTGCAAATGCAATTTGACCGATGCTATAGACTTTTTCTGCTTCTTAATGTCTTCTCCTTTCAAACTTGTATTGTTTTGACTCTTTTTACCAGCTAGCATGTGTGAGCTTTTCTTTCCCCATCATCCTCAAATGATGAGCTTCCCACTTAATAGCAGAAATTAGTCCTTGCCCTTCATACGATTATATTAATCCCATTTCTGTTTTGTCTCTTCTGAAGGCCAATCAAGCTTTCTTTGTAAAATCCTAATCCACCTTTGTTCTTAAAATGCCACATAATTTCATGTCAACAATGACTGTCATTAATGCATTCCTACTTTGTCTTAGTTAATGTAAATATGAAATAAGATCAACCTTCATTTCAGTCCTTCAAGAATTGATAACGTCTCTGTGGTCTGATAGTTTGTCTTTTAGCACTACCCATTATCGTCTTTTAATTAAATAACACTTTATCCACAGTTCTTCAAAGCTACTCCTCCTCCAGCATAACTAATAATTGCATACAGTCATATAAAAATCATTACTAAAATTCAGATTTGTAAAATCTGTCTCATAATCAGTTACCTTTTCAAAGAGAGAGAGGGTATTAATCTAACGTTATATCTATTTTTTATAAATTATACAGCATATGTTGCATCTGTCTTTTATCCCTCTTTGGTTTTGGGGTGGGGGTGCTGCTTGTTGTTTTCTGTTGAAATCTATGGCTGGAAGAAGCTAAACCCAGCCCTACTGAAGTAGATAGAATTAAACAAGCTTTAAACCAAACTCTGTACAGGTAATCATGACTGTGGCATCAGAAATGAGCTTCCTTTTTTTTTTTTTTTACCTTCAGGTTGTAGAGAGTTTTGCAGCTTTGGTTTTAAACACCTACATTTTTAAAATCAAGAACTAAGACAAGTTAGAAATCATTCAGCTATGTTTACGCAATACTTAGCCATTTCTCTGATTTGCAGTGTAGACCTATCTTAGAGAAGGTTTATTAGCAGGATGGGAAACACTAAAATAATGTTGGACTTGAGATCGTACTGTGTGTATATTTGGTACTGGTACTTGCTACTTTAAAATAAACTTTAAATTCTTTTGCTTTAGCAGAGGTAACAGACAAATTGTAGCATCTAAGTGCATCCTTTCTCCCCTGGGCTCTGTACTGCATTGGCAGAAACATTTGCCTGTCACCCAGAACCACGCTGGAGTAGAAACCATTCTGGCTGTTAAGCATACACACTGGAAACACTCGTCTTCTATACTGTTTAAACTCAAATCCCTGTGTTCCATCCAAAACAAAGTCTAGTGTCTTTTTTCCAGCAGTGTCAGATGTGACTAGCAAAGAAGGAACTTTTTTAGGTTTCATGGCTAGGTCTTGTACAGAGAGGGTTAAACCTTCATCTGGTAAAAATACTAGAATTATCTAATATGTGAGCGCTTGACAGGCAATGGAACACCAGGAAGTCACTTCTGTAGGTTAAAAAAAAAAAAAAAAAGAAAGAAAAAAACCCCCAGACAGCTGGGAGGAAATGAGGCCAAACAATATTAGTTCAGTTGTCCTCTTATAAACACCTCACTGCTAGAATTGATTCTGACAATAGAATAAGTGAAGTTGGTTTCTTCACGTAAGGAACCTGGGTTAACAGCCTGGCTAAGCAGAAGTAAACCACCTTCATTTCAAGATTTGACCTTAAATCAACTCTTGGCTATGGAACAGCCAGGTAAAGTTTATAAGTATAATTACTTAGCTGAAATTATGTCAGACAGCTATAGTAGCATGACCAATAAACAAAGAATTCCTGAGAAAGAGGAATCATCTTTCTGTGGGAAGGGGAGCGGTTACCCTTGTTGAGGTTGCAATTACAAAGTCAATTTTTTGTCATGTTTTAAACAGGAATTTTACTGCTTTAAATTCCTTTGGCATCTACTGAAAAAGACCTTTTATAAATCAGTTTAGAGAGCACAGACCCTGCTGATCAAGGAATAATAATTTTGTTATAATCCACCTGGAAGTACAGGGTGATGCACCTTTTAATCCATTTTGCTCTTATGATTTATTAATGGAAAAAGTATATAAAATTTTTGCTACAGGAAACTGCCATATTTTTTACCTCTTTCAGCTATTTTCTTCTATAGTGACATGAGGAATATGTACTGAATGGGTGACTATGGTATTACACATTTTAGTGCATTGTGCAACTCTATAACATATAGCTACTCTAAGTCAGATAGGAGGTCACTTTCCTCATGTTAGTACCTTGTTTTGCCAGAGTTAGAGTTAGAATTAGAATTGAAACCTGCCTTTTCAACTTCTCCAGTTCTCACACCAGAAAACATTGTTGTTAAAACTGTACAAACCTTAGTAACAAGAAGAATCCTTATTCTTGTCAGCTGTCCCAGCAACCCTACTACAAGCATGTCAAACAAGTAGTGGTGAGGTGAGAGCATACAAGGACACATGTAAACACTGCCCAAACAATAGAAGCCAAATTTGTCTTTTGGGGGGTTTTGTGCACCTTTCATATTGATGTTCTACAGAATTGAAGAAAATAGTTATTCTTCTGCAAATATCCATATAAGTGAAATCTCTGGAAGAGATATGTTTCCACCAATATGCTATACTCCTTTGAAAGTGAAATAATTTATATGCCTGGCAGTTACTGGATTAGAAATTCCACTGTGTATGTTGCGGGTGATGGGAGGTAAAGGGCTGTAGCCTTTCTGTAAGCACCTCCCGATGTTGCGCATATATATATGATATATTGGTGACTGATCTCCAGTATCTATGTTGCAGATTAATATCTTCTTGAAAACAGAATTATTTAGTGTTAGGAATTTAACTGAAAAAAAATTGTACTGATCAGAGAGGATGAACATATTGCAATGTTTAATTTTCAACTTAAGTGAAAGTGAGTGAATAAGCCCAACTTTTGAGTAACATAAATTTGTATTAAAGATTTTCTGTGTTTAGATGCAGTAATTTTCTACATTGGTTACAAATAATTATCATAGTATCATAATGCAGAGTGTTTGTGCATATGTGATGACAGCAGTCATTTTTGTATGCGGGTAGAATTGCAGTCTGTACGAATAAGTTTGCTCATGGAGTTTGTATGAACATCTTCTATTACACAAAGAGCACTTGCATGCATGCAGTTCACGAAGTGAGCTCCAAATCCCCAGTGAGTTTCCCTAAGAGAATAGGCCTGTTAATTCAAGCAGTTTGACTACATGCCAGGAACTTTCGAGTGAAATCCTGTCTCTCTGAAAGTCCAGTGGGAGTCTTGCTATTAACTCCGATAGATGCAGAATCAGGCAGTATATCCTTATGTGACTTCGGTGCCACATTTTGCTCCTATAGGCAGTACTGTTGTGAAAATAGGGATGTTTATTTCATCCATTCTCTCAAAATATACCAGAATTGGTATATGACGTGTTGTACAAACATGACAATAATGTTAAAAATAAGTAAAAATTACAGTTGAATCTGGCCTAGTGATGTGAGTACAACAGCAAACCAATTTTTCTTGTCTATTATATTGTAATTTTTATGGATATATTATTAAAATCTTCTTTATAGCAATCTGTATTGCAAAGGTCTCAGTAGTATTTGGTTTTCTACTTTTTGTAATAAATAAATAAGTAAAAATAATTCTCATTATCTGTTCCAGTCCCTCTGTAATGTGCAGAGGGACTAAGAAGTTCCATATTTTCATATGTTTGCTCTGCAAAGCTTTATTTGAATGCGACTAATTAAATAATGTCTGCTACATTTCCTCTGCAGTGTCTCTGGCATATTGAAAGTTGCATAGCGTGCCAAAGAAACACTTTTTTTTACACAGTATAATTATATACAAGTATCGTTGACACTGTCAAGCCTGTAAAATATTTACTCAGCTTGTAAAACATTGAGTGTTAAAAATATGAAATACAACTTTGAAAAAAGAGAAAAATCTTTAATCTGACGAAAACATATTCGAAAAGAATCTAAAATATGTTTGTTGGGTAGAGGGGAGTGGAAGTTAATTTCTTTCAAACACCATACTATGTAACAGTTTGTCTTATTTTTATTCAGATTAAGCTGACTTTAGTAGGAATGCATTTTTGAGTAATATGAATAGAATTTACATTTTAAACAATTTACAGGTGATTTTTGCTTAGCCAGGCAGAATACGTGTTTTTCTTTTTAGACACTGGACTGTTTATCTCTTCTCCCTCGAGTCTATATTTGTTTACAGTTTACATAAAACTTCATAGACATATTGCTTACTGGATCAAAGTTGAAATCATGGTATAATATTCCAGGAATTTTCTCTGCTAAGCACTTTCCAAACTGTGGCCTTGCCAGTTGCTGAATCAATTTTCCAGTCTCAAAGAGTATACAAAAGACAGTTGTAAAGAATTTATTACCAATTCCTGTGCAACATCGTTTAAGCCTTGACTCTTTCCAGACTTGTTCATTATTCCCTTGTGTGCATCTTGAGAAAGAACTAAAAAAGAACTCTGGGCCAGATGCAGAAATGGTGTCATTTCCAAATAATTTTCATAACAAGGTACTTCAAAGTTTCAAATAAAGACAGGCAACCTTTATCTTTCACTGTGGTTCACTTTGGGTTTTTTTACTATACCCTATTTTACTCATCAGCTGAAATCCATTGCTAGCTCTGTCCATCTACAGGGAGAAGGAGAAGGAATCAACACTGAATTTATATTCAGCTCAAGCAAGGGCAAAGTGAGATGGGAGAAGTACCATGCTGCAAAGCAAGGCAAACTGTGGGCACGTATAACCCTGGAAATAAATTACAACAGCTTAGGAGGTTCTCTATGATTCTCAAATGATGGACCTTTGCATCAGCTAAGAATGTGATGAAGTAGTACATGAATCTGATAGGATTTTTGTACACAAGCTGGAGGAAGGAGGCTACACAGTTACCAGGGGATTTCTGTTTTTTCAGACGGAGTTCACCCAGCTAATCCTGAGAGAATTATCTGTAGCATGAAATTCAGCATTTAGAGTGTGAACCTAGCTGAAGTAATTTAATTAGTGCCCATTTGTTGGGGGAACAAGATCCCTATAGATCACCATATTAGTTGGTATTGGATATGTGCTGGCTATCAACATTAATTTGTAGGAATTTGATTTCCTATCAGTCAACCCACCTTATAGCATTTTTGTGAGAATTTTGTTTGATTGAGTCAAATTTGTCCATAAATTGGACAGGAAATAAACCTAATTTAAAAGAAAATGTTTACAATTTTATCAGAAATTTAAAATACTTTGAGTAGATTTCATTGCTCCCTGGATACCAGAATCTTTCATATTTACTCATTCCAGGCATACTGTCTTTTTGTTCAGTCTTTGACAGACACTTGTTTAGCAAGCACTGCACCCCTTTCTCTTTTGCGTATTACTGCCCAGTTTGGGGATTGCTTGCCAAGGGCCTATACAGAGTGTAGAAAGCGTTCTAGGTACGAAGTTCTCTGTTGTGCTTGTTTGATGTCATCTCCCCAGTCATCTGTGCTACGGCGTGCTAAACGAGTGTCTCCCTAGGGGAACTAAAAGGGAATCCCCCGAGAAGCTTGAGTGAGAGCAGAGCTACCTGGCTGAAAGGCTGATATTTCATAGCAAAAGAAAAAAGGTTCATGCCATTCTTTAAAATGAAACTTTGAATCGGGTGTACTTCAGTTGTCAGCTTTGTGCTCAAGCAGTTGTAAAGCAGAAGTATTTTACAGACTTACTGTGTTTCTGTTCAGGTTTCTGAATTAATTTCCATTGTCTGCCCAAGAGGGAGTTTTCCCATTGTATTTAGCAAGAAATATGAATATTTTTATGAAGATGATGATTAGTATTCAGAGGTCCCACAGTGTGGTTCTGTGTGGAAAGGTTTGTAGATAATATTCTGTGCATGGCACGTGTCTTCCTACCTACAGCATCGTTTGCATACCTCTGATTGTATACTCATTACACTTTTATCTCTATCCAATCAGCTGGCTCTTTGCTGGTAACTAAAAGTTTTAGGTGTTTGTTCTTGGTCCCTAACCATTCCCATGCTGAAGTATTAGGTGTTGCAGAGCTGTAACCAGCCTCATCTGCTGCTTCTTGCCACAAGTGGAGCCAAAAGACGTACCCGCAAATAAGGCCCTGTGTTCCCACACTGCATGTCTGTGCAACAGGTGAATAGTTGTATGTTTCATAATAGCAAGAATGGCACATTTCTCCTGTCTTTTATTACTGCATTGTTTGCTTCCCTTTCATTTATTTCAACAGAGAACAGGCATGGTTATTTGTGTCTGTCAATCATCCCATCTAGGAATTTTGTGATGGAAAGACTAGAAGAAAAAAACCTGTAGTGTGATCCCTAGATTTCCAAAGTAGCCTGTGTTTCAGTTCCACAGCGTTTTCTGAATTTTTATGGAAAACATCTATTAAAAGGATATTGTGTTCTGTTGTTTTATTATAATTTAAGAAATCACCTCTTTTAGTGAAATCTTCAATTCAAATGACTCCATGTGTAGAAATATTTTTTTCAATGTAGCTGTTGAATGAAGGCTCACAGTATTGTGCTGTTTTTTATTATTCTTTCTATGAGTGTTCCATTTCAGATTAAAATCAGAGGCTGACTTGCAGAAGATAACATACATCAGAAAAGACAGGTAGATCAAGTATTAGGAGGAGATAAGAGGGGATATGGAACAATGGATTTCATGCTTCCTTTTAATTTGGAACATAGTTTTTAAGTCCTGTGGAAGGCCAGAATAGTCCTTCGCCCCATTGACACAAAATGTAGCTCCAGTTATTAAACTTAAGAATCTAATTAAAAAATCAAAACAAGTTGTAGGACTGAGCTGGTATCTGCTGTGGTCTTTGACGGTATATTTGAGCTGATTTCCCGCCCCCCCCGATTTTTAGGACTTAAAATGTCCTAATGCTTAGTTCCATGAACTAGTTCTCTTAGGAGAAAAGAAAATTCTGAAAAAGATGTCTCTTGTAGATCATTTCTTAACTGGATTTTTTTAAAATGTTTTTTGAGTTTTCCTTCAATTTTTATTGTCAATGTTAAAACAGAAAAGGCCTCTTATTATTTCCAACTAAATGTTGCCTTAAAAAAATTTTGTTTTTCAATTCTAGCTAACTCACATAGTAATTCATAATTACATTGAAAAAGGATTTTTAAATGTACAAAAAATGTTAATTTGTACTTCAGGGAGTAAATCGTTTCCCTGATATTACAGAGTAAATAATTCCTGTAGCGGTCACTCCTATGGTTTGAATATCAGACTTAATAACTCAGTCCTTTTATTCATTATAATAAATCCTATAAATCCACAGAGTGATGAGGAAAAGTCTATCAAATAAAAAGGCTGACAAGAATTAATGCAAAAATATCCTTTGTTCTCACAACACTGGACACAATTTCTCATTAAAAATATTGCTGGAGAAATAGCAACAGAACTCATCTGCATACCCTGAGTAGTTTAATTTTATTCACTGGATTTAATTGTTGTACCTGCAGACAGAAGTTAATCTGTCGCATGGCATATAAACGTTGCAGAGTGGGATATGCGCTTTAAATTGCTTTGCTATTGAATCCAATTTTCGTCCTCACTGAGGGAGAAAATATTTTTTGTTATGAATGGATGGTTATATATTTTGACTACCTCACCTTTATCTCTAAGAATAGCCCTAACAAGGAGTTCCTTATTTTCCACGTAGTGCTTATAGCTATTTCTCAGATAGCTCTGTCTATCAGGAATTGTTCTGAATCAGTGATGATTGCTCTCAGTTTGGGGAATAGCGCCTAAGTATGGCAGCCCTTTTCATTTTCAAACATGATTCTGCAATTGGCCATATCTCATCCTAGAACTCAGTTGAGTTCCACAAGGAATGGATTAAGTGCATCAGCTGTATTTCTTTGAATACTGGTGTACAATGAGTAGCTTTTTCTCTG
Source organism: Charadrius vociferus (assembly GCF_000708025.1). Lineage (NCBI taxonomy): Eukaryota > Metazoa > Chordata > Aves > Charadriiformes > Charadriidae > Charadrius > Charadrius vociferus. The sequence goes on along the minus strand of NW_009648038.1, from coordinate 258,320 downwards.
TTTCACAGATAGGCTGGAGCACAGGGAGTGATTTGCTAATGCTGAGGAAATTGTATTTGACCAGAATTGGAGCTGAGGAACACCTGGCTCCTTTGCCTCTTCTGAAAACCCACTTCTCTCATTGTGTAGCGAATTGGCATTTAGCAGTCTCATATCCATGGTAATCATCTAGCAGCCCTGAAGGAAAAAAACCCGTTCTCTTGCACAGAAATTTCTCAGTCTGTTAGAACCTCCTACGTTTTAAAGGGTTGGAGATACCAGGGACTGGAGGATAAGCAGCGGTAGGATCTGTCCTTTGCTCGGTCAGTGGGGTTACTGTGGATGTTGTTTTGATTGTGAACAGAATGAAACTCCTAAAGTACACAAAAATAATCTACAAGCATGCAGACTGTTAACCTATCATGGGATGAATAATTATTAAAAAAGCAAGCTTGTACTGGCCGTGGGTAGGATAAAGTTGTTCACTTTTTGTGTTTGATTTAGACTAGAGGGTGGACCTACTCCAAATGAACCCCCTGGAGATTCATTTTATTTTTTTTTAATTGAGGGAGGAAAAGAATATATGAATTATTTTTTTGTTTGGTTTTACAGTAAGAGTAATTCCTTGTTGGTGGTGTTTTGTCAGTACTTCTAGACCTATGACAATTTTTCTCTCCCCATTTCCCCATCTCCCATCCTGGCCTGACAAATACACATGCAAACATATAAAACAAGGAGTAGCCAAATAGGAACGTACCTATAGTTATGGTACCCATACTTGTACAGGCCAATCACTAGGAAGTGGTTTATGGGGATAGTTTTTAGAAAGTTTCAGGGAAAACAGAGCTGGAATCCATTTTACTGTTACAAATCAGTTTTGGAGATGTATAGATCTGCCTTAGCCATGTCCTGCTATATCCAACCCAAGATATTCCTGTATCTACATTTTTAAAGGTTGTGTTCTTGCTGTAGCTAATTACATATTATTGCACTGTGATTTCAAGATATTGTTTTAAATTCCTATTCCGTCTTTAAAAGAAATGGTGGCAAACAAAGTGGTCGCACATCATCATTTTTTCAATGCTTTTACAGTTTCTTGTACTGCAAAGTGGAAAAGGAAGGGCCGAAAGAAGAAGGTTAGGGACAAAGACCGAAGCATGCAGCCAAGCAGTTTTGGCAACAACGGGCCTGACTAAGCGTGATGTTCCACCATTTTTGCCTTTGTATAACTGTAGCTTATTATAAAGACAAGCAAACAAATTAAAGGTGTGTGTATCAAAGCCTCATAGAGAAAATGAATATGCAGTTTCTCAAACTATGCAGTATATTAACTTACACACAGGTAATCTATGGGGTTTGTCATGCTTCATGCAAAGAAATGTACGTCATAGCCAGAACCTCATCACAGAATAGTAATAAACTCAAAAGCCCATTTCTACCATGAAAACCATCAGTTTAGGTATTTGAAGGAATTTTGGGGACCAAAGTCTAGTTAGAGTTTCCAAGTTTAGAATTTCTCCCTGTTGTTTTGATACGACCCAGATATGTAAAATTAAACCTCATTTCATAAACCGCATTACAGTTTCAGGGTTTCCCTAGTTTGAAACATAATTGTAGTGCATTTTGATTTGATAGTTGTGGAAACAATTGCTGTACACCCACACTGTTGTTAGCAGTACTCTCCCCCCTTCCCTTATGATACCCAGAGAATTGAAATTGTGTTGTTCTTTTTAGGTCCCCTGAGTTGAATCCATTTCGTACTGAAATCAGTGGAATTTGGAACAGTTCATTGTGCTCTGATTATATTCATGGGGGAATTTTTTCACATGAGAATTTTTCCTCTGCTAAAGTAGAGCTGCTGCTGTGTATATTGGGCCGTAACTATCCCCTTGATATGACTTCAGCCATCTGGGAAAGAATGATTTAATTAAAGAATTAACTATACTTCAATACAGAGAAATGCAAGTGCATACATCTAAGAGAGAAATGTAGGCCACACTTTCCTGGTGGAGAAGATAATTTGGAAAAAAGCAGCTGAAAAAAAAGCCATCTGGGCAAATGAATGCCTAATATTTTAGGACTAAGAGAAAAGGTGAATAGGAGCCTTAGGTGTAGAAAGAGAGCACTGCTGAGCACTAACAATGTTCTGTATATAGCAAAGATGAGTTTGCTACTGGAATAGTGTTTATAGTCCTCACCATTCACTGATAACATGGCAGATTGCAGAAAAGGTGTCTTAAGAAAGAAATATAAATATATTTTAAGATAAGGCTCAAGGAATTAACAGTACTGGCATGTGTCTTGCTCGTGGTCTAGAAATGCACACTTATGGAGGGAAAACAGATTTGATTTTAGAGAACTTATTAACGCAGAAGGCAGGAATACAAGAAGATCCCGTGGTGTCAAATTGAAAGTAGAAAAGAGGAAATACAGTGCAACATTTTGAAAGTGATAGTGAGTAACCACTGAAACAGATTTCCAAGAGAAGAATGAAATTTCTCATCGTGTGAAATCTTTAAATCAGTTTCTTCTAAGTATTATGTTCTAGATGAAGCTCTCGTTACCAGCCCTGGCAATGCTTCATGTCTACTTCAGAACTGGTAGGTGAAATTTGATTGCCAATTTCAAGTAAAACCTTAGGTTGTAGTGATCATTCTTAACTTAAGAAGTGAACTGAGATCTTGCCTACTCTCTTACAGCAGCAATTTTTACTAACTATGTTGAAGACCTTGATTTCCTTTTTTGGATTTATTTTGCTGTCTGCATGGAAATACATAGTGAGCTTATGTACCATAACACACATGAAATAAAACCTATGCGTCTATTTAAAAGATGAAAGGAAGAAGATCTGAATCTCTTAGTTATTACCTCATATCTGTTCTGAATGCATGGATTACTTTCTTTTGGGTCAAAGGAATACTCTGTAAAACAGACCCGTCCAAACCCCAGGAAAATGAGATAGTGGTCAGCACTGAGATATTGTGAGGGAAATTAAAAGAACTGTGGAAGCTATTTGTAATACCTCTAAGCAGCTTTAGTTTATTTAACACATATTTACTGTGACTGTAACCAAAACAAAATAGCATGCTTTGAACTGTGTTCACAGCTAACCCCCTCTAAAACTACAGTTCAATCCAATGGCAAAAAAATCTCAATTCTGCTAAACTTCTGCTCCTCCGCTGCTTCCCAATGCATATAAGATATTGCCTTTATCACCTATTTTGCCTCTCCTTCAGAGTTTAATTCACTTCCATGTATATGTGAGGTTTTTGTGAGACTTTTCATTTGCACTTTCTATCAGAATAGCTGCTTTCCAAGAGTGATTGAAGAGCAATTTGTTAGACATGAGTTTGGACAGTCTATTTAATTCTGACCGCTTAAAATGGGGAGACTGAACAGCATGGAGCTTCTCTAGAAACAATGTTATTACAGTATTATAATTTCACTAATAAAAGTAACACTGCGCTCACCTGTTTCCTGCATTGTGCAAACCTCCGAAGAGTAACAAGCACAGTTTGTTGTTTTTAATACGTATTTGCCAGTCCTGAAATCTTTATACAATATAATATGGTGTAATGTATAATAAGTATTCTTGTACTTCATAGCTTTGTGTGGAGAAAGGGAAGAACACGTACAATATAGAAGACATACTCAGTGGAATTGTGACAGTTAAAAAATAAGTTTCTTGGGCATTCAGGTCAGTTTACAAGAGAGGAAGGATTTCCAAGATCGCACAGATTTCGAACTCAGTTGGAATCTATGTGCCTAACTTCCTTTTACAGATCTGTGCATTTTACCTAGCTAAAATTGCCATTAAAGAGTTTGTTGAAAATTTTTTGTTAAAATCTGTAATCTATCTCTATGTCATGAAGAATATCAATCCACTAGAAGTCGCTCTCAAAGTTTTTTTGAATTACTGCAACTATGCATAAGAGAAAAAGAATATACAGAGGAGTTTAACAATTTATTGATAAGTCTGAGGTTAAATGGAAAGGATACAGTGTTCTGTTACTTTTCTGTTCCAAGGTGGAATAACATGTAGTTGGTAATCCACAGAAATGTACTATGCCTTTCTGGTATAAAAATCTTCAGCACTAGATTTTAACATCACCTTTAGACTTAAGCAAGCCCAATTTAATCTTTTATTTTTCCATTTGGATATTCTGAAGGTTCTCATTACTGAATAATATTTTGTTTGTGTGTTTGTGTTGTTGCAATCTCTCCAAATTGATGGGTTTGAAACCAGGTTTAGCTCTTAAATGGAGGAGGATGTTCAAGTGTTATATAGGGTCTGAGTTAGGCTTTATTTATCTTTTTAACCCTGAGGCTTTATGCTTCTTTAAAGGTTTTGGAGTGATTTACTGGGATTCATTTCCTTTTCTTCTCCCTGCCCCCTCCATTCATTCAGGTGTTTACTTTTTTCCATCTGTGAGGCAGACTTATTTAAAAATGTCTCTTCCTACCGTTTTTGGTATAGCATGAGAAAAGAACAGACAAATTTCTCGACTTTTTTATGTTTGGTTGTTTGGTTTTTTTAACAGGGTAAACTATTGTTCTGTTTTATGGCTTTTAAAATTTCATTTGTTAGTGCATAATGAAGCAGTGTAATGTAGTAAATTAATTTATACTGTTGGATTTTGTTCATGTTCTACTGTGATGTCAGCATGCATTATGCATTTGGATTTTATTCTGCCTGTGGTTATTGTTGTTTGCATGTGATAATATGAAACGATTAGTACATTTTCCTTCTTGAGCCTATTTGCCTGCATTGGAGACATGAAAAAGATGATGGTGTAAGTGCACTAAGTTGCTCTAAGATTATTTAATGCAATAACAACAACATGGATAACATGAACAAATAAACATTGATTTTAGCTTGTAACTTCTGGGAGATTTGTGATTAGGTGGTTCAGTATTTACAGGCATTTCTCAGATTCTTCATGAAGTCTTTTTTAATACAGAAAAACTTATTTATACTTTTCTTTGTCTCTTTTGTAAACTATACACATGCTGTTACACTATGGCTATGTAGAACTTGGAGGAAAAGAAATTCCATGACTCAGAACCCCAAAATCCTCATATCATGTACCAAATGCTGATCACATAGTAATATTGTTCTTCTATACCTACTTGGGAACTGTGATATATACATTCACATAAGTAATAAATTTCAGTAAGCAAAGATGAAACTTTATTGCTTCATTATGAAATCTACAATAAATCAATTAGAATTTTATTTTCATGATTACAGGAGAGCATTCTTTTAGAAATAGTGTACAAACATTAATATTGCTGTGAGTTTTGTTATAGAATCATAGGATGGTTTAGGTTGGAAGGGGCCTTAAAGATCATCTAGTTCCAACCCCCTTGCCGTGGGCAGGGACACCTCCCTCTAGACCAGGTTGCTCAAAGCCCCATTGCTTGTTTTTTTAAGGTTAAAATACAAACCTATAAAAACACATGGCTTAAGCTAATATTGTTATTTCTCTAGTGTATCTGCAGCTTTTATTTTAGATGTTAAGGTAACTTCCTGACATCTTTTTCATACCGACAGTCAAATGGACTTCTGTTTTTATGAAATTTTTACTAATCATTTTTACTAAATCTCCTATGTCATTATTATTAGAAATAGAATTTAATACAAACTGTGGGTCATAACGATCCTAGCATGTACTAGAACTTCTGGGAAATTGTACTTCAAGAAAACCAGGAGCATTACAGAGATTGTTGGTGTATTCATAAAGCCATTCCTAAGAAGACTAGGCTGGCTGGAGTTTGAATAATGGATGACTCAAGCAATTTTTTTCCGGGCTCTGTATTAGAAAGATTATTCATTGTCGTTAGAACAGCACACAAAGTTTTTCCATTTCTTTCCACATCATGCTGGTGGTTTACTATATTTTTGTCTGCTGCTCAGAAATATACCCATCAGTGCATGATCAGGTGTCAGTCATGCTCTGTCATATCTGATTTGTTTTGCTCACTCTTTGGGACTTTCTCTCTTAATTTCACAGCCGAGTTTGACATTCAGGGTCTCTTCCTGTGCTGATTATCTGGAGATAATGAATGCTACTTGTATATGCATGTATTTTCACCTTAATATAAAAAAAGTTTTGACATTCAAAAAATAACACATCAGTCATAGACTTCTAAAAATAAATAGATTAATCAAAGATACCTTGCCTTCTCACTGCTTCATTCAAATTATGTTTATTTGTAAATCTTAGTTTCTAAGGAACATATAATTGCCTATTTGATGTCATGTCTTTATAGATTTTGACTATAACTTTTGGTATCATTATGGTTTGATGAGGAGCTCAAAAAAAAAAAGACAAGGTATTTCAGGTCAGAGAAAAAAATGGTGAAAAAAAAAGTTGTTAATAGTTGTTAATAATTTATCATTTTGGTAATCAGTTGGATATTACCATATGGAGCTTCAGATGAAAGAATAATTTTGCCATTGATTTTAGTAGGGCCTATTGCGAACACCTACAGCAGACCCAGGGCGTGGGACCTGCAGTGGCTGTGGCAGTCAGAGAAATAGCTAGCTGAAGTAAGGCCACAAGAGGATAGAGGGCAATATTATGCCTAAGGTGTTACTTTACAAAAGGACAGTAGTGGCTGGGAACAAAGCTTCGCTATCTTTTGTGTCATTACAAAGATGAAAGTTGGCCAAAAGTAATGGAAAAGTTGCAGGTTCCATCCTGGCATGGCACAAGGGCTAGAGGACACAATGCAATCCTTTCAGGAACACAGTCATTTTCAACATCATGGAGATAAGACATCTTTTCTTGACTGTGCAGTACAACTAACGGGTTGAGTTCAAATACAGTGAACAACTCTGTCTTGTTCTGTTATTGTCTATTTTAAAACTAATTTTGATACTGAACTTTCTTAAGTATTCTTAAGTTTTGTCATGAATAAATTGTTATGAAATAGCTGACCATAAGAAATAACTCAAATGTTTTTAGTGGGGAAATCCACAGTGTAATCTTTTAACTCTAAGGCAACTGGAAAGTCTTTGTGAATCACATTTCACCTCAAATACATCCTGCTTTCAAAGCGAGTAATGTCTGTATCCTATAATATTTACATCCATTCAGACTTTCCATTGATACGTGAGAATGTATCCTTCCTTGGATCCATGTATATTATATGATGAGGTAAGGGGAGGTAAGGCACTTGAATTTTAAGAACCTGGCCCATAATGGGTCTGTGAATCCCAGCTTATAGTGGAATAAGATAAAATACTAGGTCTGGACAATCATGCAGTAGTTTGCGTTGCCTTAAGTAGATGACTGTATTATTTTTAACTTATGTACCATTACAGGACTGGATGAATTTTGGAAATTGGCATAGTGCTGTTATCTTCAGTGGCACTAACTCACTTATGCCAACCAAGAATGAACTCCAAATGAAGGAAATGATTCAGGCACATCAGGCATATGTTTATATATATGGTCTAATGTAATTTGGTATGACTTCAGTTAAGTGTTGGCTTTAAGGGATACTTGCTAAAATCCTTTGAGATGAATTAGAAGCTTTTGTTAAAAGTACACTTAGCTGAAAAATGAAAGCTAAACAAAACCAGAGCTGTAGCTATGGTGGTAATCAGAGGCACATGTGGAAAGTATCAAATAGGCAGCAAATACACTGAATTTTGCAGGCAGCAACTACCATCAGTATCCAGAAAGGAGGTGCAGCAGTCATGGCTGAGCAGCTGGGAAAACCTGGAAACGCTCAGATCTGGAAAGAGCTGGGTATAAGAAGGATTTCCCAGGTGTTCTATGAACAATAGCATAATGCTATTATACTGCGTAAAATTACGCAGGGTTTTTGGAAGTTAGTTCCTAACTGAAAAAAAAAATTAAAAATGCTGACAGCCCAGTAAAGGCGGCAGCTGTCAAAATAGGTTCAAGTGATGGTTGAGAAGAGAGGATTCTTGGTGCTCAGTTGAGACTGAGGTGTCTCTGAAGCATCCCTTCATGATATTTGTTCCCTTCCCTTTCCTTGGCTACTGACTGCCAACTACTGCACTGATCCTGTACATTCAGATATGAGTGCAGAGTGGGAGAATCTCTCCTGCTACCACAAGTCACAAGCTTCCAGCCTCCCGTCTTGGGAGCTGTCACCACTACTGAGGCAAAAGCAGTTTCCAGCTGTGCCTCCTTCTTTGCATCATTGGTTTCTTCCAGGGTCTAAACCCGTGTCGCTTTCCCGTTCATCCTTCCCGATGCTACAGTGTGCTCACTTTCTCCTGTAACTTTTGCCTGTCAATTCGATTGGAGCACACTTCCCTCAGATGAGGCTCCTGTCACCCCTGAGCCCAGGGCACGAGGCACTCCTTCCACCTTGGCCTTAGGCCACAGCTTCCACCATCCCCCCACAGCAATACCTCAGTCATGGCCTCCAATTATCAGGCCAGTTTCTCCAGCTGGAGCTAGGGGCCTGAGACCTGTGTCATGGCACCAGCATTGAGCTAAAGGCGTAGCTCAATGTAATTTAGTGATGCAGTTCGGTGTGTGTCACCATCTCTTGAACTAAAGAGGCATAATTAGGTGTAATAGTCAGTAGATCAAATTTAAGTGCCCAATATAAAGGATAAGGTATAGAATATTCCAAAGCATTTCATGTACGTTATTTCTACATTATTTTCAATCAAGGCTGCAAATGAGCTGTGTAAGGAGAGTGCATCGGTGGAGATTGCTGTGTAGTTGAAATGTATGTGAGTAAAATTTTGTAAGTGCCACTTTGTGCCTGCTGAGCTGTATTTTCCAGTCAGAGAGCAAGAAAGCTGGTGGAACATACATTGACAATTTCTGCTTGAATTTTCTGGAAGGTAACCATTGTGACTGTTCAGCCAAAATCAGTACGCAAGATTCAAAGTGGGTACAATTCCAAAGTGTCTTTCCAAGTGTGATTTGCTGTAGTAGTGAGCTGTGCATCAAATTTCTGTCAAAGCATTTCTCAATGGCCTAAAATACTTGCAGAAATGTAATTGGAATGTTAATTGGAAAAAGTTGAGCTCTGTGACATTCTCATAAATCTGGAGAAAATGCAACAACTCTACATTTATATTACTCTAATGCAAAACACCAGTATGGAGTCTAATGAAAAGCACCATGGCAGAATCTTAAAACATCAAAGGTGTCCAACTTCTTTGCAAGCTAAATTTGGATCTGAAGTCTCACTGATTTGAATTAAAAATGAAACTAGTTTCCTATCCCTCTTTAGTCCACACAGTTAAATTCTTACCTGGAGTATAAATAGGCTATAGCTATCTCAGACAGAATTTCACTTGTATAAAAGGCCAAATTCTCTTGTTGCAAGTTGGTAAAATTCCAAGGAGGATATATATCTCAGGACCAATACTAGTTTAAGATTTATTTTAACTACTTAAAAAAACCCCAAAGCAACAACAACAACAACTAAAAACCCAACTTTAACTTTTAAAATTAATTTTAAAGAAGAAAAAAATGTTTAATGTTCAAAAAAATTTTGACTGGTTTTGAGTGGAATTACTAGCTTAAAACCAACTGGAAATTATAAAATGCTCACAATACCTCAGGACAAACAAGTTTTAGAAAGATTCAAAAGCCGCATGTTTTACTGGCAGTGCCTTTGCCTACAGCACAACATTGGCCATCCATCAGATTAGACTGCAAGACCTATTCACGAGATTCCCAATAAAGATCCCCGCTAACCAAGTACATTGCTGTAGCAACATTGCGACTGTAGGAGCATGTTTCTAATAAAGAGGTGCATTTGATCGGAACTTTCGGTTCCAGAACTGCAGGCTGCAAATGGGGAATAACAGATTCTAGTACATTGTTTCTTGAAGGATATGTGCTATACGAAGAAAAGCTACTCTAAAGAATGCAAAATGCCACCCTGTTCAGGTTGCAGATGCTATAAATGCAGTAATACCTCACACACAAGTAAGCTGCACTGGGGTCGCATCATTGTATTTTTCTTAAATACAATAGGAATTCTGCTTTGAAAACTGGAATGAATTTGTCTACACTACATGCTTCCAAGCATTTTAAGTAAAAGGAACAGTAATTCAATTAATTTAGAAAATCATAACTTACGTGAAATCAAAATGTAAACTGGAGCCAAAAGTGAAAGAGCAACATTAAATCCTTGTTTAGCAGTATGCATTTGAGACAAAATCAGGAAATGCAGTCACGAAATATGTAGCATATTCAAAAAGCTGTTAACAACTGCACCAAACCTAGCAGTGGAAAAATACTGGAAATGAAGGCAAAATAATGTTCAGGGATACAAAAGAACTGTACAAAGTCATATGCAAGGAAGCCTGTGAATTTTGCAGTGAAGTAGCCTAAAGAAAAAGTGGGACCAAAAGAAAAACTGTGATTTAACAGAAATTGTAAGAGCATATCTGTGGAGTAAAAGGTTGATTATGATGACAGGTGAAAAATTGAACCAGATCTTTGTTTGTTTTAGATAGGAGGTGAATATTGAAGAAATGTTGATGAATTATTTCCCTAGCTGCTCGCTGAGGAGATGGCAACTGATGTCAGCAAGACACAAATTTCCCACGAGAAAGGATAACATTCAGAGGGCATCTAGCTCATGGCAAAACAAGCAGCTATGGAATCGGCTGGCAAAGTGCCAAGGTTAAGAATGATAACGATCTGAGTTTTGAAGGAAGTGGCCAGAGGGATAGGAAGGTGCTTCAATATCTTTATGGAGAGCATGAAATGGCTTAATAGCCTGTTATAATCTCATATTGCTTGAGATGGAAGCATAGAATGTTCTTCAAAGTTTACCAGTTATCACTGTTATTCTGCTGGACAAAGTCAAATCTAAGGAGAAACTGAAAGATGATGAAAACAAAGTATGGTGGCATGAGGCAAAGTTGTAGAATCTGTAGACTGAGTTTTGCACCGAGTGTAGTAACATGCAGTAGAAACAGTAACGAGAGAAAGAATAGAAAATTGTCAGGAGAGTGACAGTGATTTAATTAAGGCGAGTAAGGCTGGATTCCCTAAATGAGAGATCAAGTCTAACAGATGTTATGGATTTTTTCCAAGCACACTTAGTTACAATGTGCATATCATGTAAAGATTTCTCTTATATGGCAAATGCCTGTTTAGTTATGATATGCATTAATTACCCTATCACTGCACACAAGTGCAAGATTGTTTGTGTGCTCTATATGAAAGAGTAGATTAAAAGAAAATGATCTTTTGACTAAACCACAGCAGCTCATAAGAGTACATAATTACTTTGGGCCAGAGCATCCTCTCCTGAAGAAAGATACTCAAATATCAGTGCCTTCTCAACACTTAGTTTCAGGGAGGGGTGTCAGGATTTTGTTTTCTTTCAAATGGGTCAACAGAGCCAATCTGATGAACCTCACAATTTTCTGCACTGAGTTCTGTAACCATGGGGAATGGTCTTGATGTCTCATGTCTCCTTTTAATAGGGATTTCCAACCTTGGAACTGACTTAGCTTCACATCAAAGCCTCAAACTTAGAACTTCTTTGTAATCCCATCCTAAAGGATGCAGGAAGAAAAAGTGTGTGAATAGTGTTTCTCTGACATGCCCTGGAGGCAGCTCTGTAGCTCCTCTGTCCAGAAGAGAGTGTGTTGGGGTTGTGTCTGGGGGGGGCTCAGCTCTCCCTTACCCCCTGTACTGTGAAGTACCAACTGTCCAGATCAAAATACTCTGAAAAATTATGGCTGATGGTGAAATACACAGCCAATTCAGAAAAGTAGTATTTACTTCTCTTATACAACTGCAGTTACTATTGGAACTTTAGAGACTTGAGAATTTTTTATTATTAAAAAGAAAAAAATTACTTTGTCTTCTAGAACCTTTGACAGGTTTGTAACAGCAGCAAGATATGGGTATAGTTCATTCACTGAAGTAGTAGAAACAGCAATGGTAACACTTATGTAATCTATTGTTCTGGGGTTTTATTAATAGGAATTATTTTAATTAATTATTCTGATGTTAAAATATTTAAATAGAACGGGTTGGAATTTGACTAATTGCTGGATTTGTGTAAGATGTAACCTGATAAATATTTGTACAAAAAGATTTTTCCATGGAATATAAAGATATTACAAGTAATTTATGCTGGAAGAGAAACAGTCTGACACCCAAATAGTTTGAGTTTTATGCATTTGATTAGGGATCTTCTACCCTACATTCAAAAAGATACAAAACCAAATAAAAAAACACTATTCAATTGAACCTTTAGCCTGGAATTTGGGAGATGTAGATTATGATCTTTCCTCTTCAATGGATTTCGTTAGGCTTTGGTCATATTTCTTACTCTTGGTGCCCCAATTTAACATCTGCAAAATGAAAAAAGTATGTCTGGCAGAGTGTGTTGTGGAATTCACATTAATTTATATGAAATGTTTGGAATTACAGCAGTAAGAAATTATAGAAATATCTATGAGTTCTGCCTGAAATGTAAATTGGTTTAAACACACATCAAAGCAATCCAGGTTGAAATATTAGTAAGACTAGATTTTATTTATTGATATTTCATTTGTGTTAGGTACTACAATACCACCTTGGGTAATAGAGCCCCCAGAGGATGTAAGATTTGCACAAATATGGTTTTGAAGAGAATTAATTGTTTATTCAGAAAAGGATAACTATTTAAACAGCAGCATACACTATAAATCTCATTAAAAGTTCTCTGAATATCTTCCATGTATATTGGTGTTTCCAATCAATGTGGCTGTCCTGAGAGCAAGCTAGAGATTCTGGCAGTGTTCAAACAGTGCTCCCTCCCACCATGGTGGCTTCCGTGAAGTTCAGGGGATAACTTCTGTTTTCTGTCCGGAAACGTGTCTGCTTTTTTCCCTGGAGTTGGCCTCTCTGTGCCAGCGGACATCTGGCCTACTGTGTTCTGTACATAGATGACGGAAGTTCATAGTACTGTATTTCTAATATGCTCCCTGTGACCAACACTTAATTTGCAGTAATATCAATTAAGATTAATTGATATTAATCTTAATTATCTTGTGAGAGAATCTTAAAAATCTTGTGAGACCCCACCTGGAGTACTGCATCCAGCTCTGGAGTCCCCAACATAAGAAGGACATGGACCTGCTGGAGTGTGTCCAGAGGAGAGCCACGAGGATGATCCGAGGGCTAGAGCACCTCTCCTATGAGGAGAGGCTGAGAAGATGGGGCTGTTCACTCTGGAGAAGAGAAGGCTCCGGGGAGATCTTATTGCGGCCTTCCAGTACCTAAAGGGGGCCTACAGGAGAGCTGGGGAAGGACTTTTTACTGGGGCATGTAGTGACAGGATGAGGGGGAATGGCTATAAACTGGAAGAGGGCAGGTTTAGATTAAACATTAGGAAAAAATTTTTTACTATGAGGGCGGTGAGGCACTGGCACAGGTTGCCCAGAGAGGTTGTTGAGGCCCCATCCCTGGAGGTGTTCAAGGCCAGGCTGGATGGGGCCTTGGGCAACCTGGTCTAGTGGGGGGGGTCCCTGCCCATGGCAGGGGGGGTGGAACTCGATGATCTTCAAGGGCCTTTCCAACCTAAACCATTCTATGATTCTATAATTACAGTAGAGAAGGATACCTATATGAATGTATGCAACCAAATACACGGCTTGTTTTCAAACTGCTTTCCTTTTTATACTCGAAACACGTCAGAATCCAGTCAATATCTTCTGTGAATATAGCCATATGTTTTCCCTCTGCACCCATGTCAGGACCCATATGCTTGGCGGAGTTTGTTTCTTCGCATGGTCTAGAATTTTTTCATGGCATTGTCTCTTTATTTGTCTGCAAATAACTTAGCTTCAGTTTTGAGCTGACATTTGTGCAAGGAAGCAATTATTTTCTAATTAAATAGACATTAAACCTGTTGGAAAACTGCTTAAGCTTTTTAATGCACCAGGGTAGTTGTTTTGCTACAGCAAGTTCTGTATCACTTAAAAGAAACCAAATGAATTCTTCCCTAGCCGAATATTTTTAGTTTTAGGAAGCTATGTGTTGCAGTGACGTGTTTGTGCTTAACAGCTTGGGCACTGACAGAGAACCTGTAGCAGGCAGCCATTGACAGGCAAAAAGATAAACTGCTCATGGGAAACCTGGATGACGTAAAACTGAATTTAGTCAGAAGTTCAAGCAGGTAACTAAAATGCGTGACATCCAACTCACACAGCTGTTAAAAAGGGTTATCCAACTAGATGGGCACTGGGTCTGTTTGAAAAGGGTTCTGCTACTGCTGCTTTTCACTAGATCTTGTTTTCTCATTTATGAAAGTATAAAACTAAAATTATGCATAATGCCTACCATAGGAGTAGTATCATAGCTTTTGTAACTACTGCAGGTAAATTCCTAGAAACTTACGTAAGCAAACAGGACTGTAGCAGTAAGAAAAGTCTGGAATCCAGCAGTTTCAGTCATGCACTGAGCAAACCAACCTGCAACTGGTAAATCACTAGGGTTAGTAAACACAGTGGTGTAGTCAATAGTATATACAAGTAAATCAAGCTTATCTAGTTTTATGTGGAGCAGTATCAAATGTATCCATTTCTGCATGCCTCTAGGAGACAAAATAAGTCAGTTTATCTGCTTGCAAAATTAAATAGCACATTACAGAATGAAACCGTGAAAGTGAATGAGCATATCCTGTGTTACCTTTGCTGAGAATCGGACTCAGAAGAAAATTCCCAAGTTTGTCCTTACTTCTGATGCATCTTTTTTTCTATTTTTTTGAATCATCTCTCCAGATATTCATACCTTCTATAAGATTAATTGCCCTAAAACCACCCTTCCCAAATAGACTATTTGCGTATCTGTTCTAACTAGTGATGCTTAGCAAATCTTGGTGTTATAGCATGTCAGTCTCGGCTAAGATGTGAGTCTTATGAGCTCTGCAATCTTTTTCTTATCCCAAAAGAGTAAAATGGCTTACCTTGAGATATTAGTGCAGCAGGGGGAATGAGTAACGCCACCACATTCTCTTTCATTATTGTCCTTTCCCTTTCTTTAGAATATCCTTTGCAACGATGAATTTCCACTTAACAGTTGAAAATGCAGATCGTTTATTGTCATTATTCAGATGATAATTCTGATTTTCCTAATATATTAAAATCAGTCTGTTAAGAAAACGGTAAAAGCTTTCTTCTTATTTGTCCTAGGCTTTGTTTGAGTTTCTTGTATGGAAATGGAATTTATTTACATGAAAATCAATCTTGTGGTCTCAGAGCAAAAGTGATTTAGGGAGAATAATGGTGAAAAGGAATTCATTGGTCTGTGAACCAATGTAATGCTGAACTGATTAAAAGTATGCAAAAAATCAATCATTAACCTTGATCAAGGAATTCATGAAGTCAAAAGATTTTTAATTACTAGCTGTCATGGAATGGGCATAAAATTAGCATCAGTTGTTCATAATTGTCACAAGAATTCGATATTACTATTGTTATTGACCTTTTTTCCCCTCAAAGTATGTTCATTAAGACCTAACTTGTTAATCAACAGTGAGTTTGATTTTGGCAACTAAATTATAAAACACAGCAACAAGACTATTTTTGTCTCAATTGTTTTCCCCTTTGTTTTCTTTGCCTCTTTAAAATTCCATCTTTAAAAAGTAACGTGTTCTCAAGACTGAGGCTCACAGCAAGCTGTTTTAATTGAAAGCTAAAAGAATGCTTATGTGTGAAACCAGGAAATGCTGATGAGAGATCTTCCTATGAAGCAAATGGCTTAAAGACCTCTGAACCAGCAGTGTTATTCTGGAAAGGCTTTTTGCAGCTACAGGGTATTTTTGCACCAGCTTCAGTGTAACTACTCTGCAGTCATCAAGTACGCTTTAGTAGAAAGCCGCCTCTGCGTTCTTAGCAGTTACACAGGTTACTTCTGGCACAATGAATACAAACTCACTCCAGGCTGTTGACAAACCTGGACGTAAGGCTATGTAAATAATTGACAAATATTGTTTCCGACTAGGGAAAAAGCTCACGTACTTCAGGCCAAAACAGTAATTTGGGAATTGAATGGATCATTCTGCTTTAAAAGGAGGAGAAAAAAAAATAAGGAAGGGGGACATTTTGTCTTGTACTCGACAGTGAAATACACAAAGTGTCATTCACAAACCTATTGGAAGAGGAAGACTAGTAATAACGTTCACATTTGAAATAGTCAAAGTAAGATTGTTCACACAATACGAGATGTAGGCTGTTTGCTTTAGTTCTCACTTTTCAAAAGAACATCTTGCTCCTTTCCTATGGTTTCAGCTGCTCTTGGTCAGTCTTCTGTGTATTCTCTGCCTGCTTTTGGAAGTAATAGCCGTTTCCCAGAAGAAGATCTGGAAGCTTTGGGTCCTGTGTTGCAAGTGAATGCCTTAGGGAATAAATCTTTTTTCTTGCTCAGTTTTTGACTGGAGAGTTTCAGAGGCACAATGAGGAGAGAGGCTCAAACTGCCTCAGGGGAAGGGTAGCACTGGTGTCCAACTGGCTTTGCCTAGGGATTTCTTTTGGGCTGTCAGTTAAATGGAAGTTTCAAAAACCATTCTACCATTCCTGCCCCCCGCCCCCACCTCAGTTTTTTCCCCTTTTGATAAAAAACAGTCAGACTTGGCTAAAATTCATGAATTTACCCAGAAGTTCATTAAAAATTACCCAGATTTCTCTCTAAATCATAACATACTTCACTTTCATCAGAAACTATCTGTGCAAGGAGTACTTCTAAGTAATAGTACTGGTAGAGTAATTTTGTTATTTTTAATGAACTGTTAGCCAAACACTAAGATAATTTAGCAGCTATATAGAAGGAAACCTTTCATCATGAGGCCATTATTTCCAAATCCAGCCCAAAGTAATTATGGCCAATGGCTGTTGTCTCATGGTCTGTGAAGTAAATTGGTGAGAACAGCAATAAACATAAAATACACCCCCACCCCAAACCTGTCCTCTCCACTGCTTTGCACTTTGCCCAACATATATACTGCTACTCTAGGAAATTGTAGTTTTCAGATGAAAAGAAAGTTTTGTGGGCTTTTAACATGACATCAGGCAATTCGGAATGTTGTCACATCTAATATGGTCAAAACATTTACCGTTACATGGATAAATATGCAGAGCAGTATGAGAAGAAATTAGTTATGGCTTAAACTGAACAGAAATTAACTTGATGACTTAGTGTTATTATTGTGATTACTAATCAAGAGAAGTAATGATGAAGTCCTGTTAAGTGTTACAACAGGCTACCTCAAAGAATAAGGCTTAAGATAACAAGAAAATATTATCAGATTTTGTCATTCCCCTTTCACCTAAAGATCTAGGACCGGTAGCTAGTACTGTCCAGTGCAAATGAAGGCCAAATTTTATCATTTAAAATGTTTTGAGGATGACTAGATCCCCATGTCACTAATAGCTTCATCTGGCGGCTCCTGAAGTGCCTTAGTTCATGTGGGTGCTTTGGACTAATTTCCAGAGCGTGGCTTGTAGAGATGAGCAGGGATTTGGCTCTGGGTAGGTGGGGAGGAGAAGAGAGAGATGAGTTTTTCAGCCAGCCCTAAGGAGGTAGAAATGAAAGCAGGACTGTCCCTTTCAGTTATGTTTGTGCAATTTGATGAATGTAGACCAGCCATGAGATCATGTCTTCAAGGCACTGTCAGCAAACCTAGAGTAAATACATCAAAATTAGTGGGATCACCTGGAATGAATTCAAGAACCAAACTCAGGAAATCTGGACCTGCAACAGCTTTCAGGAAATGGGTTTCCTGGGATTTCTATGGGTAGAGGGAGTTTGAAGGTAACTTTCATTTTTTTTGCTTTTTCTTTTCCTTAATGAGACTTAACTGCCCTTTTATGCAAGTTATAATTTTTTTAGTCTGTTCAGGCAAGTCCTAGTCAACTCTTTATTAGTGGCTACTTTAATGAATGTTGTGTTAGATAAAGTGAACATAGCAAGAAGGGAGGTGAAATAAAGGAGACACAGATGTCTATCAGTACTGCCAATTAAAAATACAGGACCTATTGCCAAAAAGCTTGAGTTGAAGCTTGTAATGGTCTATTGAGTTCAACACAGCAGGTATATAACATGAATAGCACAGCTCTCCAGGTTAAAAATCCCTAGCAGTGCAGATGGTGGTTACTCCAAAGAAAAAGATTTTCTTTTTAAATTTTGTTTCCATCAGAGAACCTTGCACTGCATTAAGAGCTGTCATCAGCTCTGCCCTAAGGGCCGGGGGAGATCCAGTTGGCCTTCTGCATTAACGCCATGGTACAAAGTTGTACTGTTGCACTGATGTAGAAAGTGGATTGGATAAAAGCTGCAGTTGTGGCCTAAGGGTTTTCCAAGCCCTTGTCATTATTCTCCAGAAATATGAACAGGTTCTGACTAAAGACATTCTTCTTCAGATCGGACCTTCTGACTACATTATATGTTAAGTGCATTTTCTTTAATTTTGTTTGCATCATTCTTCTTCAAAGGTATGCTTAGTTATTGTATGTATATGTGAAAGTTTCTGCAGATCACAAGCCTTTCACATTTAACTTACTTCTTTTTCCTGGGACTTTTTAGGATTTCTTGGTCACAGTCTCCAGTGTGTTTTGTCTGGAAAAACTCTAATTGAAAGGAATAACCTTTTAAAGGGTGTTCAGAATACTCTAATTTGACTTTCTTTCCTCCTGCCTTATTTTTTTCCCTAGTAATTCTGATGCTAGGCAGTCTTCTGTCTTGTTGGCCTTTCCTTTTTTTAGTCTGTATTGAAGCCAAATGCTGTGATATATTTAGAATACTAACGGATATAAAACCAACATCAACTCTGCAATTAAAACTTGATCGGAGTCTGTGGTCTTTCCTTACCTAAATTAGTATCATTTGTTGTTCGGCGTAAGGTTCCTCTTTATTTACATAAATGTGATCAAAAGGAGAGAAAGATGCTTACTCATTTCGGTTTTCGACCTTCTTAGGTGGGAAGAGAATCACATGCTATGTCATGTGCTTGCTCATTAGCAAACCCCACCTGGATCAGTGGCTAGATTTGTAATGAATCTAAGGCTGTCACATCTCCCTTACAAAAGCAGAGCAATTGTAGATTTAAAAATACGGCTTCAGTGATATTTATTTCATACAACATTCTTTCTCCCTTCAGACCTTCCTGTTGGTTGCAGGTCACATTTCCAGTTACTTAGGAGGAAGTATAATTTATCATAGAAACATATGATCTGTTACCTCACCCTTCTTAGGATTGTGTGCATTTGAATGGTATGTAGAGTGATGGTGGAAAAAAAAATAAAATTTACTTTTATTGTGATGACCAGTACCTTAATCTCTGTGGTTACAGCAGATACCTGTATAATGGATGTAGACAGGAATCAGCTCCTACACCGATTATAAATGAATAGAATAGCCTTAGAGGCTAAAGTTTCTGCAGTGGGTATTTACTAAATATGCATCATTACGTATGTTATGTATTTTTATATATTTATATTGTTCACACTGTATAGAGAGACAGCTCTGGAAAATTGGAGAGAGACTTTGTTTGAAATTCATCACCAAATGGCAGAAAGCAGTATCTGTGGGGTTTTTTACACTCTTTCCTCTAGCTGCCCCCCTCCCCAGCTTATGTTAAAGAACATAAGCCTTAAAGTGCTACTCTGATACGGAGGGATTAGAATGTCTAAATTATAAATGTCTATCTATAGCCATAAATGTCTATACATGAAATAGATGTCTCTATCAGGAAATAATATTTTAATGAGAAATTTCAAAGAGAAACTAAGTTTAAAAGGTTCAGAATATAGTAATAAACAGCATCAACTTTTACATTAATGGATGGGAAGAAGGGAGTTAACTCTTGTATTGACAATATACAACTTTTGAATATCATAATTCTATAATGTTTTAGAAAGCATGCTGTACATCACATCTGCCATCTAGTTTATTACAGGGTAAGATCAAGTGTCTTCTAAAATATGTAGAATATAACCTATCAATTTGGAAAAAAAAAAAAAAAACCAACCCACCCCACTTTTATCCAGGGTATTTGTCTCTGTCGCCTCAGCCAGTTTCTCAGCCAAACCCCGTTTCCTCCTGGCCTAAGTGGCAGCAGCATCTCTGGCAGGATCTGGCAGCTAGAAGGTTGGCAGCTACTGCAACTGCCCAAAAGATTGCTGCCTCACTGTACGTGCCGGCCTCCCAAGATGCTTCCTGGTGCTGTGGGGACAGGGACAATGTCTTTAGAGAAATTTTACAGGGATTGGTGTGTTGACGTATTCCAGACAAATTATTTTGGGATAATGTAGACAATAGTCTATACTATACAGTATATATACCATAGGCAATAGTCTGTACTATAGTTTATTACTATAGACAACAGTAAATGGATGAACTGTCTCCATGTGAAATACATAGTAGTTACTAAATGCTGATATGGAAGGACTTGGAAAGAGACTGAAAGGACCTCACCTCTGTTCTTAATTAATTAATTCTAAATGAAAATATAGAACTGACTGATTTTAAATTATATCAGTCATTCTGAAGGCAATTCCATATAAGCACTATGATGAAGAATAGTCTTCCAGAAAGATGTTGTTGCCACAGTCCGTTTTGGATTCGGAGGCTGGACTTGAAATCCGTAACATTTTAACTATTTTCCAGATGCTTGCTAATACAAAAGTAAATCCGTTCTGCTCCCCAGTGTCAGAGTTTTGAACTTTATTCAGCCTCAGGCATAACTATGTATCTGGCCTGATATAGTAGCAATCTTTTAAAATGGAGATTACTGTAATAGTCCAAGAGTCATGTGACTTCAAAATTTAAAATCATACTATATTTTTCCCAAAAAAAATTTTTTGCAAGGAATTGAAATAATTCTTTTCTGGCCATACACATTGTTTACTGAATTATTTTTGAACAAGCTACTCATTTAAATATCGATGTGTTTAGGAAATTAATAAGAGCTGAAATCATGGCCTACTTCATTTCATGTTTTTATTCTCCTGCTTATAAAATAAATATAATTTTTAGACTTATTTCCTCTTCCATCTAAGGTGTTACCAAACAATGTTTGTGAAGTATTAGTAGCTAGGTGTTGTAAGTAAAAATACAGTCATCTTATTAGTTGCTACTCAGCAGTATACTGAAGACTCTGAACAGCTGTTACTGTTCTTTTCATTGCTATCATACTGTCTAAAGACTGAGTATTTCTAAGTGTTTGATCACTGAAGTGTTGAATTTTGGAAATTGAGGTTTTTCGGGGTAAAATTGATTTGAATCAGCTACACTGTTGAAAATCTGCTATGAAGAATGGGAGGCCTCTAAAAAGATAATGATGAGAAAAATATTTTCCTACAGTGCTGAAGGTCATGAACAAAGCTAAAGCCAGAGGGAGTAAACAATAGTAGCCTGGCATTTGTTTCTAGAGAAATAGTTTTCAAACTCATAGGTAAAGACATCAGCTGTCATGAGGTTCAAAAAGACCGAGTGCAGGGTCCTGCACCTGCGTTAGGGCAACCTCCAGGATCAATACAGACTGGAGGATGAAGCGATTGAGAGCAGCCCTGCGGAGAAGGATGTGGGGGCACTGGTGGATGAACGGCTGGACACGAGCCGGCAATGCGCGCTCGCAGCCTGGAAAGCCAACTGCATCCTGGGCTGCATCAGAATTGTAGCCAGCAGGGCCAGGGAGGGGATGCTGCCCCTCTGCTCTGGTGAGACCCCACCTGGAGTACTACATCCAGCTCTGGAGCCCTCAGCACAGGAAAGACATGGACCTGTTGGAGCGAGTCCAGAGGAGGGCCACGAAGATGATCAGAGGGCTGGAGCACCTCTCCTGTGAGGACGGGCTGAGAGACTTGGGGTTGTTCAGTCTGGAGAAGAGAAGGCTCCAGGGAGACTTTATAGCCCCTTCCAGTACTTAAAAAGGGCCTACAGGAGAGATGGGGACAGACCTTTTAGTAGGGCCTGTTGTGATAGGACAAGGGGTAATGGCTTTAAACTAAAAGAGGGCAGATTCAGCCTAGATATAAGGAAGAAATTTGGTACGATGAGGGTGGTGAAACCCTGGCACAGGTTGCCCAAAGAGGTGGTAGATGCTCCATCGCTGGAAACATTCAGGGTCAGGTTGGACAGGACTCTGAGCAACGTGATCTAGTTGAAGATGTCCCCCTGCTCATTGCAGGGGGGTTGGACTAGATGACCTTCAAAGGTCCCTTCAAACCCAGACTATTATGATTCTATGAAATAATTTTTTCTTATTTTTTAACTGCAATTAGAATTTTGATAACAACTACACAGAAGAAAAAAAATCCATGTTTGGGTTTTCAAAAGAAAAACCAAAAAACATGGCATGGATAAATACACAGAAACTAAGCCAGGTAACTGAGGACTTTAAAATATTATGACAAATATGGAAGTTATACAGCAATAGAAAGACGAAAGCAGTAATAACCCCTTATTGTCTCATAGATCTGGAATCTGACACAGAGCTGTTTCAAACAGTGGGAGATCTGCAGGATACAAAAATAACTGCATCCAGTACCCACCATTAAGCAATTTCAAACTCTACTGTTAGGAATGGATTAAGTGGTATATTGTCTTCTCATAATATTTTTTCCGGTGACCGATATGGACTGCAGTCTCTGCACTAAATTCCCTGCTTTCAGCTCTCTGTGCCCTCCTATCCAGACAACACTAACAAAGCGGTGCCTTTCCTGGCTTTTCCCCAGCTACTACTCCAGCACTATTCCCCTTCTTGGCTAAATGGAAGGTTACTTTGTGTACTGGAGACCTCTCTTTCTCAAACTTTCCAAAGTCTTTAAACATAAGAAATGGCAACGAGCAACAGTAACATGACAGCACCACACAATACACCCATCACAAATGCCCAGCCTCAGGTGCATAATAATGGTTTGATGCATGAGTTGCCAGCTCACTTCTGCGGTCTTACTCTACTGTTAGTGCTAAAGATAATGCTTAAGTGCCTTGATGATTAAAGACTTAACACCACGATTTCCTTCTCTGTAATAGGGACCAAATCCCAGAGTCCTTATTTGTGTGAGTCGATGAATCAGTGCGAGGTTAAAGATTATTAATGTTTATTTTCATTTTATGCCACTTTCCACTCCGTTCTTTTCTATTACTCATAGCTTCATCTCTCTCAAGAGGCACTGTAACTGGCAGTCAAGGATGTCTATGGAGTGTCACTGGAAAAAACAGCGCTTATAGAAATGCACACCTAATTTAGCAAATACCATATGGATAATAGTAGCAATTTTATCTAAGTGGTGAGACCATACTGCAATATATGGATATAAATCTCTGCAAAAAAAACCCTTCCTAGATTTTCTTTTCTAATAGTTCAGTGGATTTTAGTAGAGAATCCTAAAATACTTCTAAAATGTTAGTGTGTCTGGTCCTTCCCCTCCTCCACACTGATGTGGTTGAATCCCAAGCTACGTGTTTCAGGAAATGAATTTTGTCTTTGAAGTGGTAGAGGGGCTCAAGTGGAAAATCACAGGTAAGAGTGAAAGACTTACAAACATAGTTGTTGTAGCTTTAAATACTTCTAGATCACCTTGCAGTCCAGTATTGGGAAGTTTCATTTTCTTCTATTGTAACATTAGGTAATATCAAATTCGGAAGACATCTACTGTACTTAAAATACAATACCATTAGTCCTGTTTCATAGGTAGTAGTCTTAGGTTCAATTTAAAATAAACTTTCTTTGCTTGGAAAAACAGACATTTTTGGAAAGAAAAAATGTTTAATGTCATATAAAGTTTTTGAGTGGGGAACATCTGTTTCTCCACTTCTTCCGTTATTTTTTCAAAAGAAAAACTATTGTTTTAAAACTGCCAAGTGCTTTCCTATTAAAGGAAAAATCCATTTGGATTAAAAATAAGTATGTTACCATATATTATCATATACCTATTTAGTAATTTGCTTTACTAGGAAAGAAAAAAATAAAATGTATATGTGTTAAATCAAGTATTTTTATTTAAGATACAGTATGCTTTTAGAAGAATAGCAAATAGTCATTTACTTACCTGCAGGGGTGGGAAGTCAATGCAGAGTGAGTGCATTATAAAGGAGAAAGGAAAAGTCCTTGATAAGTAATGCACGGTGTTACATCATGGAAATGTTTGCAGGATTATGCACAAAGGTGTAAATATTATGTGTGGTTTAGCATATAGAAATGAATTAAATGTGAATGCTTTGCTTAAAACAACTGCTTCTGAGCTCGCAGAACTGGTTACTAACGCTGTAAGCAACGGTCAGGTTTTAGGGGCTAGAGAGAAGCCAGAAATGAATTTGGGAACATCCACTTCTCACACACCCACAGGTTCTTACAGATATGCCCTCTGCAAGGCTTTTCATGTCTTTTTGGTATGCTATTCTGCCCACCGACTACCAGCTTCTCTTGCATGTCCTGCTGTTTCTGAAGTCCTTAGCATAGGTGTCATTTGAGCAACATAGTGTTCTAAACTCTGTGTTACTGTTTTGACTAATGTAATTTATTGAGCTCTAAGTGCAGAAATATGATGTCCTCTGTGTTTTTCAGAATCGTGACACATTTGTATAAAGTTTACTTTCCCTCAGTTTAGCCTTATTCTATTTTGGCTTGGCTTTTTTTTTTCTTTTTTTTTTTTTTTACTTTCCCCTACTGAAATCGGTCTGTTTCTCTAAGTCCTAAGCTATTTAATGTTTCATTGGCTAGTTTCTGTTTTGCACAGGCAAAAGTGTGCAGTTAAGCATCTGGTTTTATTTCACTAACTGATCTTTAACACGTGTATATTACATAGTGTATATTACAGCTGTAGTGTATATTACAGCTATTATTATGAACAAGCATTTACATAAACTGTAAACTTACAAGGCTTTTTAGATGGGTAAAACATGTTCTCTGCGCCTGAGGACACTTGGGATCTGTGTCAGCCAAGACAAATGCTGAGGCTCAGAAGTATTTGTGAAATGCAAAGAGTGTGTTAGGATAATTTAAGAGGCACTGAAGGGAAGAAGAGTCCTGGCACTAATGGCTTGGGACAGGGAAAGAACTCTTGGCACATGAAGGCAATGAAGGCATTCCAAGTGTGGGCAGCTCATCTGACAAAGCTTAGGCAAAATATTCAAAGGAAATAAAAGGTTTAGGAAAGTCTAAAGAATTAATGTGGGAAACTTGTAGAAAGCTGAGGTGGAACCGAAAGCAAAAGGATTTGTGTGATGGAAAAGGCTTATACACAAAGCTTTATACATCAGGAAGGTAGTTTTGCATTTGATGCAACCAGAGATAGAAAGTCAATGGAATTTTCAAGAGGTAGGTCATCCTTTTTATGCTGTGGTGCAGCATCTGTGCTGTATACATACTCCCAAGACAGCTGCTATGCAGACCTGACATGCTAAGGTGGCTGTGCACTTTTACTTGAGCAAATCCACATATTTCTGGATCACTGAACAACATACACAGGCAGACAATTAGTATGGATACAAAATGTATATACATAGTGGAGGAGAAGTGAAGGCAATAGCTTTACATTCTGAAAAAAATGTCGATCCTATTGACAAGATAGTTATACGGTGTGCAACAATTACAGACTGCATATATTCAGCATAAAAACTGATGTACCTTATTTGTCTGTTTATACTATATGAGTGAAAACAACAGTTTAGCTCTTGAAGGACGGTTGCTCTAACGTAAGCTTCTGTAGGCAGTAGTCATGTTAAGAAATGGAAAAGCAAAAATGTAAGTATTCCCACATACATCTATAAGTTTTGTTGACCACTAGAAAGTATTGCATGAATAGATAAATAAATGCACCATAAAATCCTTTCAAGCCTAAATTATTGTGAGTTTATTGTTGCTTTGACTTCGCAGGCAAATTGCACACTTGCATCTGCCATTGTTATTATCCTCCACTCCATTTTATCACTCGGCCAGTCCAACCTGTTAGACTAGGTTTGGGATTTATCAGTAAAGTTCTTGCTTGTTACCCTTATCCATTATCACTGCGATCACATCCTATTCCATCCTCGAAGTTTAAAACATACCAGATAAACCAAAGCCCTTTTTCCTTGTGGTTTTTCATGCATTATAGTTTTTCCTACGCACAGCCACAATGCTTCGCAAAAATGTTCCTACATGAATGTGTATTGACTGTCATACTATGTGGCTTTGATATACTGGCTGTTGTTCGGTAACCAGTATATAGTGTATATCTGCTTCACTCAACTCAGTATGATCAAAATTCTAGTTTGTTCAACTATTAGAGTATATATCTCCTGTTACTTCTTTGTCTTTATCCAAAGCGATGCACCAGAAGGCCTTTTTTCTAGAAAGAATAGCATTTCATCTTCTTTTCTAATTCAATTTGTTGAATGCAGGCAAGAGAGGGAAAGTTTAAGAGGAAAATTGCTAATGTAGTATGTTGTTGAAGGATCTTCTTCAGCTGCAAGGTGGCACATGTTTTTTTAAAGGCACTTTAAAAAAATAACTTAGCATGAGATCACTGTACCAAATTAGAAGAGGACAGTTGTACATATCTAGTAGTTCCCTCTTTAAGGTACACTCTTCTCTTTTAAGAAGAATTTGAATTCTTCTTAATTGGAATATGTTTTAAAAATTTCTGTTTCATTATTAGCATAATAGCTAATAGTATTTTAATAGCATTTATAAATTGCAGTTGAGACCAAGAGGTAATGCTATCAAATGAGGGAAATGGTGAAGTTCCTTTACAAGGTGAGATACTTGTGTCTCAGTGCATTGTTCTGAACTCCTAGTGGCACAAACAAAAGCTGCTTAGTGCCTAAAACTGATGGTAATTTAATGATGTCTGCTGGTTCAGTTTTGCCTGAGGGATTTCCAGCATATTAAGAGGTATGTGTATGAGATATCATCATAGAACGTTCCATTCTAAATCGTCTTCTGGCTTCAGTGTGAGTGAACTGATTTAGGAAATACTGAGGATTTTGGATTATGTGTTGACTTGCATGAAAAGCTTTTATTAAAGCACAGACTTTGGACTGCAGAGGTTGGTAAAAATATAGCCTGTCTCCATATCTGGATGTATACAATTCTGACTGACTCTGTAACCACATAAATATTGGTATCGTCACTTATTATCCATAAAGTCAATTTGGTTCCTTGTCAATGTCTCAAGTTGTTCAATATACATAGCTGACAGTGTATACTCTCTCATGTCCCGCTCAATAGCGAGAACAATGTCTAGCCAGCTTCTCCAGGCCTGGGAACTGTTCTATCTTCTGAAACTTTTGCTGACACTTTTTGGGTTTATTGTGGTGTGACAAATTATGTCCTCTATTTTGCATTTCCTTGAAATGAGGATGATAATCTTTTGAATGTCACACGCTTTCTCAGTTTATTCAAATTATAAACTCTTTGGGATCTTGTCTTCCTTCTGGTTCCAAGTAATATGAGGTACTTTTTGGTTGGAGTCTCTCAGTGTGTAAGTGAAATAGATAATGGGTTCAGTTCTCACTTCTATATCAGCAATTTCTGATTTACATATTTTCATCAGGAATTCTTCATTAAGTGAAGTGCAACTTCCAACATTGTTTCGTGTAGTCCTTGTTCTTCACCAATTCCACGGTATTTACTGAGAATAAAGTTAGGATTTTTAGAGAGAAATAGTGTAACTTGGTTATAAGCACCACAAAGACCACACAACATGAAACCAATCCTCACGAAAGGTCAGGATCTTAACCTTACCTTTGAGCTTCTTGACGTGTGTGGGTGTTGATTAATTTTAAGTTAGCATCATTCTAATGGTGAGCCTCAGAGTTGGTGCTGACTCGATAGAAATTACTACCTGTTAACTGTTGTCTGTCATGATGATTAGCATCATTTAGCAACAGTATCATGTACATGAAAAATAGTTTTGTCCTGAATTCAGGACCTTAGAACAGCGTAGTCTTTCACATTTAGAAGAGCAACAGAACCTTAAGAAAAGTGAGAACACTAACACCTTGAGTTCTTCACGTGTGCCAACTGTCTTTATTATTCGGTTCCTGAAATAAAGGATGAATTAGTTCCTGGAAGGACAGTATGAATATTGTAGGGTGAGAATAAAGTCTGTGAGTAGCCAGTGTTAGGATTACACTACCTGGATGAAATTTACCATTACATCATGGCTTTCCAAACTCGGTGTAATTATCTGTGATGCCACAAACCCCAACTTTTACTACCTAATATGTATGCGATATATATGTGAAAATCATAACTTTAAATGAGGGCATCTTGCTAGCAGATCTAAGCAGAGAACCACCTAAACCCACCTTTAAAATCTTGACTTGCTAAAACGTCGTTGTAAAATCTATGCTCTTCTTTTTGTTGACTTCTTTTTAAAAGCTGTATTTTGAAAGCCCCAGCTGAACCCAACTGCGATGAAGACACTGATGCACAGGTACTGGACAAAACATCCTTCCAAAAAGGTGTCATTTGTGGCCCAGAGTCTAAGCAGTCTGAATGGAAAACTGTAATCAATGAGGGGAAACTAGAACTGTTATCTTGCTTTGTGAGCGGGAAGAGAAACGTGAAGAGATCTAAGGTAATGATGTAGACAATACTTCACCTTACCATTGAGAGTAGTTCAAACAGCCTTAAATTGCCACTGACTGAGCGCTGTAACACTGGCGTGGGTTAGCTCATTGGTTCTGCTGAGAGATGCTGTAATACAGTTTTTCTGTATTGGACACAGGAACTGGAATTTGCTGTATACTTGATTTGGACATTCTGGTTTAAGACTCTGCAGTACTCTCTGGTGAGCTGTTTAGACACGCTCTGAAGCTGTATAAATAGGTCTATGGCAAAGATATGAGTTGTCCCCAAATCCCCCGATGTCATCTTCATTGCCAAACATGCATCTGTTTGATGCGCTTGCTGCTGAATTTCCCTTTTGTATTTTTCTGTTGATCATACTATTTTCCATCTATCAAACATATGCAGAATAGGCTAACGTAGAATAGGCTAACACAGAATAACAAAAGACATGGTCGTCTTGTATTGGAAATGGAATAAAGAAGATACGTTGAGACAAAAAAGTCTCATTCCAAAGTCACAAATATATTTTCATCTCATCCATCTGTGGTCTGTCTCTACCAGCTGAATAATGTATTTTTTGTTTGCATGTCTGTTAGCAAAAGTCAGATGATCTGGCTTCTATTCTGCTTAGTAAGCTAATCTCTATCTGACTACTTCTTGATCTTTCTTTCTCTGTTTTTACCTGCTTGCTTACCTGCCTGCTTCTTTTTCTGAATAGTGTTGTTTTCATTTGCTATGCCAATTTGTATAATGAAAGAGCTTTTTTTTCTGTTTTTAAATACATTCTTGATGCATTTCAGGTAGATATTCTTCCTTGCTTGTTCAAATCATTGCCGTGGAACTAAAGTAAGGGAGAATCGTAAACACCATAGCTGCGATCAGCTCACTCTAGGTGGCACTAGCAGACTCAGCAAATGCCTCTAATTCACTGTAAGTAAGGTGAAGTTGATACAGCATTGCAATTTCACTGAAGCAGCATATGGCAGACAGTGCAAATTTCAGGTAGGCAAGCACTGACCTGTCTCTGTCTAACCACAGTCTTTAACACCTACAGAACTCCAGTTAAAAATGGTCTGGAAATGGTGATAACTGCAGCAGTGGGCATTTGCATGGCTGCATTATTATTTTTACTGTTAGGTAACAGTCTAATTTCCTTTCTGTCTGTTTTATGTAACACTTCTATTTTATGATTAAATTTGACTCTTCTATTGTACTCACGTAATGCCTTTATCTTTTAACTCTTCATCTATTCTGAACTTCCTTCTTGAG
The DNA here is from genome assembly GCF_000708025.1 of Charadrius vociferus. Taxonomy (NCBI): domain Eukaryota; kingdom Metazoa; phylum Chordata; class Aves; order Charadriiformes; family Charadriidae; genus Charadrius; species Charadrius vociferus. The sequence continues at coordinate 228,551 of NW_009648038.1, read as the reverse complement.
AATATCAGATTCCATGCAGGGAAAGGGGGAAAGAAATTGTCTTCAAAATGGCAATGAGGATACGCCAGGGAGGGATGTCAGCTCAAAAAACAAACCTGACGTATCCTTTTCTCTTTATATTCTGCAGTCTTCCTTGACTTAAAATCTCAGACTGGATTCTGCTTCGAGGAGAATTTCATGTCTGGCTGGGGGTTTTTGTTGTTGATATTGTAAAACATCTCTGCAATGGTAGTCAATCAACTGAAATATTGAACAAGCATTTTAAAGCATTATATTTTATTTCTTTTTCTCCCAATTCTTTCTGCTGCTTCTATAAGAAAAAAACCTACCAGTTCTTATCTCGCTTTCACCTCAGTGAAATCAGATAATACAGGGCTGGTACAGAGGTTTACAAGGGCAGGCTGAGACTATGTAATCTGTTCATGTGCTGCCGACAGGGAAAGCGTGTCAAGTATTAAGTGCATAGGTTGGGTAGGATAGTGATGATTAGGACAGGAACTGTAAAAACATGAACATGGCTCACTAGTTGACCAGTTGCCCATGCAGTTATTGAGGGGATGTTGAGAAAATTCCCTTAACAATCTTGTTAAACCCACTTTGATTGTAAAGGATGACTATTACATTTTACCTCTCTGAGGCCTTAATATGCTGAAGCAGGCAAGCTGTGCAGTTTTGCAGGAGCATATAGACTCCTGAAAATAAATTAATCACATATGATTTTTCATGCTGACAGATGCTAACATTCTGATTAATAGTTTTGTGCATGATGTTCTGGCTTTTCTGACCTAATTTGGCCATAATTTTTTACTTCCCATCTGAATATGTGAAATAATGTACAGAAACACACTATATTGTCCTTAAAGGCAGAATAGTTTCTGCTAGTCATACACTCAGGAAGAAGCATTACGCAGAGTAAGAGGCTAAGACTGGAGGAAAGTTTTGTTGATGTTACGTTTTCACTGTAGCCTCAGGTGTTTAGGGTCAGTTTTTAAAATCCTTGAAGATCTCTAGCAGAATTTTCAAAACCACTCTCATAACTTCTATGGAAAACCTATTTTTATCAATCTGTATGTTTAGGTACCTAATTACTTCCAAAAATATAACTTTTTTGTGTGTGTGTACTTTCTTCTGCATCTTGCCCCTTTTTGGGGGCAAAAGATTTACTTTCTGAGAAGTCTAGAAATGGATGAGATGGAGGTGGAGTATAATCTGTTGTTGTGTTTGGACTGTGTCTCCTAAAGGTTCTTCCGTATCTGTATTAGGCACTTATCATGCACTACACATTTTTTTCCAATTTTGCTAGTATAACCAGCATAAAGGGAACTTCAGATGGCCAACACCATAAAAGTCAACAGAAAATCTCCCAAGAAGTCTGAGGTCATTCAGCTGAAGTTCATTTTAGACAATGTACATGGGGAAAAATTAATACTAACTTTGCGTGTAACCTTTTGGATAGGTTCTGAGATGACTATTAACATTAGATATGAGACCTTAAACTTTTCGCAGGCAGTTCTGTGAAAATATTAGCTCAGTTCTTAGTAGTGGTTAAATTAGAACCAATTTAAATGTTAGGAATTCCCAATTTCTATTAGGATTTCCTATATGGAATAAAATATATCTCATTATTGTTTTACTTAGTAAATTCACGGTGTGACCACGTCTTGCATGCTTTATAGAGTTACTGTTTTCAACTCCAAAAAATATATATAAAAACTTGGACAGAGGAGTAAAGGACAACAAGGTCTGTCAAGTATATGGAATGGCATGTGTATGAGGGAAAACTTAAGAAAAGTAGGATTTCCCAAGCTAAAAAAACAGATGTTGCAACTGAAAAAAAAAATATATTTATCAGTTAGGGATATGGGATATATTGCTATGATGGGAATGTTTAGAAGACCGACAAATCAGAATTACTATCACTAGCTCTCTATCAGACTTGAAGAGCATATGGAGAGAGACTCAGCAGGA
>NW_009648038.1:212555-226572 GCF_000708025.1 Charadrius vociferus | reverse complement strand
AGCAGGAATCTGACTAGGGTCCAAAATTTTCCATTAGTGGTACAGCAGGGAAGGACTTTTAAAACTACAGGCAATGCCCAAGGCTTGACAAAGTAAAGAAATGTTTTTTTTTTTTAAAAAAAAAAAAAGTAGGCAATTTTGTGATGGTGAATATGAACTTACAGACTTAGCCATAGTCAACTGCACAAATATAAAATTGGGTATGACTGACTGGGTAATTTTTCTGAAGAGAAAGGTCTGATTACATGTCAGCCATGATTTCTCACTGAGAAGATGACTACCAAAATCATTCTGAGGTGTATAAACAAAAGTGTAATTGGTAAAATGTTGAATAATACAGCTGTTTAACCATTGTAAATTCTCAGTTGGAAAATTGTGATGAGTCTACATTCATCACAAAGTGAAGCAATTGCAGAAGTACACAAAGCAATGAAAACAATTACAGTTACTGAAAACTGGACTTGTAAGGAAAGGTTACAGAAATTGGTGTGAAGGTGACTGAGGGAAGGCATAATTTTTAAGTATGTAAAAAAAGACTTAGGAAATAAACCATTTTCCACATTTTAACCAAAGTTATATACCCCCATTATGCAAGTTGGTCTGGAATAGAGTAGTAGATCTCTGTTTTAAAAAAGTTTAATGAGTTAGGCAGCCTGTCTTCAGCACCAGTTCTGATATTGTTACCTTTGATATAGCTGAACACTATTAGCAGCTGCTGGAATGCTTAAAGCTAAGGGAAAGCTAAAATGTCACTGATCATAATTCATTCATTGGTTATTTTCCAGGGAAGAGTATAATCTCTTCTGTCAAGACTCTGTCAGCTGATAACAGTTTCATGGTTTCAATTGCCTCTGCTGGTTACTTGTTTCAAAGTCTAATTTTTCCTGCCTTTGCAAGAACTATCACCAGATTTGGAAGCAGGCAAGCCACAGGGTGAGTCAGGCACAGCAAGGGCTGCACAAGCCACCGGCACACAGACTGCCTTGGCCTACCGGGGTGAGCCTCTTTTGGCGAGGGGAAAATTGACTTTTCCCCGTATCAGCAGTGTTCAGCCCGGCTTTGGGAAGGACCCTTCGTTCATGGTCCCATCATTCACATCAATAGCAGTTAATAGCTCATGTTTGCTCACACAGGATGTTGCTGAGAAGACAGAGCCTTTTTATTTTCCAGGCTGGCAGTTTTTTGGATGGGCTCCGATCTGGCTTAGTGTTAATTCACAGTACAGAGACTGTCCTGTCAAGAGTGATCAATGATGTCCTGTGGGTTATCCATTGAGGTCACTATTCCATCTTGATCATAGCTGATTTGTCATCATCTTGGGATTATACAGACCACATGGCCTGCTGTTGTAACAGATTTTCAATAATTTCACATACCTGATGTTAGTACCCTGCTACCATGTTCCAGTGCTATCCCATGTTGTTAGGATATGACTGTGTAGGCTGCCATGCTGTAAATCATAGAATTGTTCGGGTTAGTAAAGACCTTTTAGATCATTGAGTCCAACCATACACCTAACACTGCCAAGTCCACCACTAAACCGTGTCCCTAAGCACGACATCTACCCATCTTTTAAATACCTCCAGGGATGGTTATTCAATCGCTTCCCTGGGCAGCTGGTTCCAATGTTTGACAACTCTTTTGGTGAAGAAATTTTTCCTAATATCCAATCTAAATGTGCCCTGGCACAACTTGAGGCCATTTCCTCTTGTCCTATCACTTGTTACCTGGGAGAAGACATCGACCCCCGCCCTCGCTACAACCTCCTTTCAGGTAGTTGTAGAGAGCGAGAAGGTCTCCCCTCAGCCTCCTTTTTTCCAGACTAAATCTCTTCACAATTTCTACTTCTCATATCTGTTTATTTTTATATTAGGATTACATATGCCTTGAAGAATGCTAAAATAGTAAAGAGAAGGGAGGAATACTTTTCACTGTCTCCAAGTCTGGGTTTTCTACTTCTGCAAGATAACACTAATGATTTGCTGTCTGCTGTTTTATTTTCCATGCTAGAATTCTAGATGACTGTTGCAATATTGGCTTCTTTTAACAGACAGTATGTTCTGTGTTATGTAAATACCACAGCATCACTACCAGAACTTTATTTCTGTTTCTTTCAGCAAACCTGAACTTTTTAGAGCCAATCCTACCTGTGATTTCATGCCTGCGTACTAGACACACATACATATACCAGGTGATAAATACTTTTGGCTGACTAATAGTGTTCAATGCACTGGAACTGAAGCATAGCTATATACCTCGAGTACAGGTGCCTATCTTCAATTAGGTGGTAGATAGGGTGCTAACTATTTTTGAGGCTATACACTTCAGTATTTCAGATGACTGGCCAAACATTTTTATCATTTATTTCCCTTGAAATCACTAACGCTTCATTCAGAATTCCATATCCACTTATCCTCAGGAATGAATTGATATAGTTGCAGGAAGTTTATGCACAGGGCTGGATCATGTTGTGTCTGAGCAAAGGATCACTGGTAGAAAAATGAGCAGTAGCTCTGTCTTATCTGTCAGGAGCAGGTCAAGTACAATAAGAAGCTTTTTTTTTGAAGTAGCATGGGAATTGAACCCCTCCTACTGTGTTGTTTGTGTAGATAGTTAGTACATGACTTTGATAACAGAACTTATTTGTGGAACAGAATTTATTACTGGATCGGAAAGTTGTGAAAAATGGCCGGCATCCGAGGAGGACTCTGTCTGTCTGCCTTTGATCCCCATCCATGCATTCCTGAATCCAAATCCAGAATCCAGTTCCCATCTGTCACTGAGTCCAGTCTGGGAATTTTCCCACGCCTGCTGGTGACGTGATCATCATCCTGGAAGCTTGATACGGTTTTGTATTGTATATATTGTATATATTTCATTATTTTCTTTTTTCTATTATTTTGTTACTTTATTAATATTCTCATTAAAGTAGTTTAGTTTTTTTCTAAACTCGTAAGTCTCTCTCTCCTCTCTCTCTCTCTCTTCTTCCTCTCCTTGGAGAGAGAGGTGGGGGAGGGCACCTGTCGTCCCCTTCAGTGGCCAGTCTGGCCCAAACTGTGATGAAAGTACCTGTGTGTCATCTACCTTATGGCAATTTGCAACAAAAACATTATTTAAGGTGCTGTTCTCAGAGCTCCTTTGTGGGTATTCCTTCATGACCACAGTGTTACTTCCTTTATCTGTATTACTGAATGTGATAATCATCTTTATAATATGACTGTATATTTTAAGCTTGTTCAAACGTTTTTGGACTCTGCTTATGATTTCCTGGTAATTTGTGAATTTATTCCTCAAAATTTAATGTTGAAGGAACTTTTAAGATAAAAATGTTAGAAAAAAAAATCTATTAGGAACTGTGCAGAGCCCTCAGCAGACCCAATCTGAGTGGGGCAAGAGGGGACCTTCCCGCATACCCACTCTGCTGTGATGTGCCCTGTGCTGGGTGTGAGGCACAGCACCAGACAAATGTTTAAGAGAGGGATTCTGCAACCTGTTGTAAATCACGTGTACTAGAAGACAAAACAGAGATTGCTATCTTATTGCACTAAACTTTCTTGGTATATCATGACAGAAATAAAAAAAAAACTTTTCTGGGTCCCATTTAAGTTTTGGGTAAATTTAGCTCCAAGGCATGGTAAAAAAAGTGTTGTATATAAATTTGATACCAGTGGAGCAATAGGATTTCTGGTTCCTGTGGGTTGTTTTTCCAGCAAATCGATCCTGGCTGTGCTGCAAAGTTAACTCACCATAAGGTAAAGCTGGGAGGACTGGGACTTGTAGCTATATAATGCTCTAGCTGAATTGCACTGAAAACCCACTAAATATACTTTGTATTTGCGTATAGTTTTAAAGTTACATGGGTAGACAGAACTATGGACACTGTGAGTGAAACCAGTGGAGGTGACATGCTCAGACATCTTGGTTATCATGAGAGCTGAGCTTACTAAATAACAGGTTAAAATGCTGTTGTGGGAAGCTCTCAGACAGTGCTCAATGAAGTAGTTTTGTATATTAATAATCCTGCTTGGAGCTCTTATAACAAAACATGTTTTGGTAAAAGAGGGAGATGAAAGGAACAAAACAGGTTTTTTCAGTAAACATAGTACTGAACTCTATGGACAGACACACTAATAAAAAATGACCAAAGCTGGGCTCTTAGATCTGTATTTAGGCAGCCAAAAAAGAGCCTCTTCTCCCCCTGGAGTGCTGAATACCCAGAAATTTCCATGAACTTCCCTTCAATCTGTGCAAAGTCGCCAGGGCCCCATTGGCCCCTTGCTCAACACAAGCTCAGGTTCCTCATCAGCAGTGTAAGTCAGCGTGGTACTGGCGTACTTCAGTCGAGGCAGAATCAGGTAAAACCAATAACCCTTACTGCTTTATTCATCTGTAGTTGCTTGCATACATTTAGTTTTCATTCTCCCTTAACATGCTGGACTGGTGCACTAAGTCCTACTCAAAAATTTGCAAAAGCACACCAGAGAAAAAGCAAGCAAGACATGTAAATATGTTAGAAAAAACTGAGTAAGGAAAACTGAGAGAAGAATAAATCTTATTTCAATGCAATCAGAGTATGAAAGGATTTTTCACTAAGAATCTAAAGAGGAAGATGAGCTGAGATAACCGGCCGAGTATGTGGGCAAGTTAGTGCTTATTGTGATAAATGTTGTTTATGTGCACACCAGCAGGAAGTAAACAGATTGGTTTTTCTTCACTTAAATCCTAGGAGTGAAGCATTTGAACAATTGCTAATCTTAAAGTATTGAGATTAATAGGGTTAATTTTTCCTTTTAAAAAAAGACAAATACCCCCTCTCCCCAACATTCATGAAGCCACTAGAGAAGGAATAGAGATCCAGAACCTGTCTAAGGATTGAAATGAGCTCTTCGGCAGTGACTAGCAGTGAGCTATTTTGTCCTGTCTTATACCAGCAGTAAATTTTATACAATTGTAAACTAATGTGTAGATACTATAAATGATCTACACAAGTAGTCATACGATTTTTAACAGTTTAACCAGATAGCTTAGAATTAACATGTTTTTCTTTTTTTTTTTCTGTATACATTAGAAGTATGAGGAACCTAACTTATGATTTCATTTAGTTTTCTCAGATGGCAATCCGTAGTATTCTAATGAAACATTTTAAAACTGGCATTGAATTTCAGTTCCAGTAACAAAAATTACAAAATTCTTGGTCTGGTGTTAATGTAATCTTAACCCAGATCTTCTTGGTGAAATCTCTCTGTCTTTTTTCATTATCATTTCCATTATATTTCTTTCCTACTTCTACAGCAAGAGCTGACCAAATGGCTCTAACACCTCATATTTGTATTTGGCAGCTCTTCCAAGTGGCTGTTTGATCTTAGCTGTCTACTACAGATGTATTTCCATTTAGAATAAACTGCAACTGGCTGCATGATGGTTCTACATAAATCTGAGTGCATTTATACGTCTGATAAAAGATGACAATAAACTTCTGGCTCTATCATAAAAATGAGCTGGGGTGCCATTCTTTCCAATAGTCTTTTTTTTGGGATGAGTATTAGCAAAATGAGCATTCCAGGGCTTATTATAACAACAGGAATTCATTTCTATACGTTGGTGTAGATATCTATGCCTTTCTGTCTCTGATTTGATGTAATGTTACTACTAGTTAAAAGCAAGATGTTTTATTTAAAGAACATAACAAGACTTTATTTCCAGTGGTTATAAAGAATGGTCTAGTACTTGCTGATGAACAGTACACGCTGTTGCTTCCTCTGCAGATTTTTTAGTGGATGTTTGCATTTACATTTATTGCCTGAAGGCAAAAGGGTAGTTAAGGAAAAAAAAAATCAAAAATCAAATTAAACATATCTTTCAATCTTGAAAAACAAGTGTATAGAGTCTCTTTGAAAATAACGTATTTCAGATGTGTTCTTTGCCACAGTAGCATTTAGGCAAAAGTGTAGGCCATTACCAGAGATGCAAAATGATTGTAAAATTCAACAGGTATGGGGAAGACTTTTAATTCTACAGCCTTTTACAGTAATAATTACATGTAAAGAATATACAGAGAGAGCTATAGGCTGTTGTTTGTACACAAGTATTTATCTTTGTACAAATACTTGTTTGTGGAGTATTGCTCTGTTTTATGAATTTATATGTTATGTCTGCAAAAAAGATCATATACTTGTCTGGTATTTGAGGAACATTCTTATATTTGAGTATAAAATGTAGACTGTTGTCTACTTTTATGTCTAAAGCTTAGATTAGTGAGTTAGTAAAAATGAAGGCTTATCTATTTTTGGAATTCTTGGATGCAGTAAGAATGATAAGCTAAAGTCTAAATAAAGTTTTGCCCGATTTTCATTCACTCAGGTTTTAACAGTAGGACTGAAAAGCATAAACGCTTTCTAACATGCTCTCTTCCATAGAACTCCTTTCCTTTTTCCCCCCAGATTTGGGCTCTAGCTTAGTAACTACCGTCCTGATACATTATTTGAATAGTTCAGAATAGGCGTTTGGAGTTTTAGATTCATATGTAGAACGACAAAAGATTATCCGCAACATTGGCATACTCTTCAGTAGGAAGGTTATGACTATTACTTGCTTCCTTGGTTTGGGTTCAGGTTGTTTTTGCTGTAGCCAGAGATGATATTGATTTATAAGGACTTTTTTCCTTCTTGTAGTTGTGCACACTGAATTATCTGAACAAATAATAGTGTTCCTGACAGTACTGTGCTACTGGGAACTCAGTTGCTAGTAAAGCATGCAATAAAGCTGCCTTCCAGCGTGGTCTTGCAAAGTTCCATAGAAGACAAAAATCTAGTCTTCAGTCTGTCTTTTGGCACACAAACATTCAGTAAACCAGTCTGTCCTGGAAAATACAGCTAAATCTTTTAAGTCCAATATTTATTCTCTAAAAAGGCTTTTTACATGCTGCTAGTAGAAACCGGAGTGTATAACGTAAGAGAATTAAAAAAGGAGGGGAGGCCTGGAATTACATCTGATTATATAATGTAAATGAAGACATTTCCAACAGGACTTACTCTCCTACTGTTTCTTCCTTGTTTTTCTTTTCCATTAAGCTGGTATTATATTGATTATCACATTGCTTTGAGTTTTTTGTTTTTTCCTTTTTTCCAAAACCTTGTACAAGGAACTCGCATACGTATTGCTTTATTTAGCTAGGTTAGGCCTGCTAGGAGCTCGTGTATTTCCTTCTGGAAAGCAGAATCTACATGTGGTCATTTTTGCAACTTATAATTGTTAAAATAGTTTTAGACTTGAATCTCTAAAATGTTTGTGGATGATGCCCATATGGTATTAGGAAGGCTCATTAATCAGTTATTCTAATAACCTAAAGGTGACTCAGTAAATTTCTAACTAATGCATTTTGTAACAACTACCATGATTATACATTTCACTGAGTTATAAAATTATTTGTTCCCCTGACATATCTTCGGAAGTAAGTAGCAGATCAGCTGATCTTATCAAGAGAGAGAGGATAAATTAATGACTGATTCAGTCAGTCTTTCACCCTTCATTAGCAGTGAATTAATTTCTTAAAGAAATGAAAGATCATCTTGAGTTGTTTAATGTGTAAATTTCATTTTAGAAGTGCATAGGTCCTCATCTATTTACAGAATAATACATTAACGGTGAAGTTTAGAAAATATGTATCCTTCACAAATGGCGAATCATCTTAAATCGCAAGACCATCACCCTATCCTGGCTCTGTAATAAAAGCTAAAAACATACACAGGTTAGTAAATCTGGTTTTAACAAGGAGACACCCTATTTGGAGTAAACATTTGCTATGTTAGTAATGTATAAATAGGATATGGTATTTTTAATGAATTTGTAGGGCTAGCATTTCAGTGTTTCAGAAGGTGGCAGTGATAGGCACGGAAATTATTACTATGGTTCTACTTGTGAAGTACTGGAGAACAGGAGTTCTCATCTGCTTCCATAATAAATGTGGAAAGAGAGCTTTCCACACAGAAAGTATTTTTGGAATCTGTTCAAATATTTGAATAAATGTATGCAATCTCAGACAGTGCTCTTATAAATAGGATAAGATCAAATAGTAGGGCAAGAGGTCTTGAAGGTATTTCTCATGTTTCCTTAAATGATACTGGTGACTCACTAGGTCATCCTTCTTTTGAATCAGTTTTGAACAAATGTTTCGTGAAGTACTAGTGGGAAGTTAGTGTGGGAAGTGCTCTTTCAGATGAGACCATATGTGGCCATGAAAGTTTCCTCCGTTCTCTCTTCAAGAGTAAGATTCGGAGGTTTGGATTTTTGTTTTGCCTTCGTTCATTTCATTCCGCCTACTGCATCTAAAAATGACTCCTGTAATTCTAATTACGGTGCCCATTCCTTTATTTAAAAAAAGAACAAAAACCAAAGTCTTGATTAGTGTTTTGCCATGTGAGGTCCATTGAATTGTATCAATATGTTTATAGTACTGTAAAATGAAACTGGAATCCATAATTCAGCCTGCAAAATTACTTTATTTCTTTGGGAATAGCAAAAGGTGCAGTCTTTTATTATTCTTATTAAATGCATGTAGGCCATGTGATAGCCATTGTTGTATTCTAAATTATGGCCAGCTATGTAAAGGTATTTTTGGTTTGTTTTTTCCAGTAGGGTTTGTTGCTTTGATCAGATGGGGTTTTTTTTGATAGAAAGATCTTTCTATCTGTATAGTTTAGTGTGTGAAAGACAACACAAAGAACATGATGATTATTAAATATTTTCTTTTTTTTACTGGATCAAATATGTGTATATCATTACCTTGAGGCATCTGAATAGATAAAACTGCTGTGTGTAACGGCACACTTACCTGGTAAAAATCAGCTACACTGCATAGCAGTTTGTTCTGTTCAATGCCATCTGGCAGCTGCAAGGAGGAAAAAAAATAGCTGGCTATATCTGCAGGTAACCTTCCTGTTACTTCACTAACACCACCCAGTATGTCATGGCTGAAATGTTTTTCATGGTTGATTTATTGATGACACACAGAATGCATGCAATTTCTTTCAGAATGTTACTGTCGAAATAATTCTGACATCCTTGATTTGTTAGCAGAATCATGAAAGTGAGCAAATATTTCAGCTTTCTTACTGAATTCATTCATATTATTGTTGTGATTAAAGAAAAGGTGCTAAAAAGATGAGGCCTTTGGTATGGTTTCTACAGTCTAAATATAGACACTGAAAAAGCAAGCAGTAAGCTTTTGGAAAAAGACTTGGAAGGAGCAATAAAACATTCAGAAAACCTGAAAATTTTTAGGTGTGTTTTAGGATCAGATGTTGTTGGTTTTATGCTGCTCCATCTGCTTCCATATTAGAGGAGCTGAAATGAGACAGGGAGGAAAAAAAAAATCTTTAAATGTTTATTGATATTTTCAATTGATTTATTCAAGTGTGTTTGTATACTAACTAATTTCGATGAATATTTGTGTGCTCCAATTATACCAAATCATGAATTTGCAGGAAAACATTTTGAATGAATATATGAAACTTTGAAAAATAAATAAAAAAATAAAGAACATAGATCCTTTTCTATATAATAGTAAGGAAACATCAAATGTTTTTCTTTGCTTCAGGTTCCACGCACAGGCCTATTCGCTTAGTCCGGTAGTTGAGGGGATGGGACTTGGAAGAAATTGAGAGTATTGTATCAGGGAGTGAAGGGGTGTCATGGTTTAACCCCAGCTGGCAACTAGGACCACGAAGCTGCTTGCTCACTTCTTCCCCCCCTCCTGCCCCCAGTGGAATGGGGAGAAGAATTAGAAAAGTAAGGGAAACCTGTGGGTTGAGAGAAAGACAGTTTAAAATTAAAGCAAAAGACGCGCACACAAGCAAAGCAAAAGCAGGGATTCATTCACTGCTTCCCATGGGCAGGCAGGTGCTCAGCCATCCCCAGGGAAGCAGGGCTCCGTCATGCCTAACGGTTACTTGGGAAAACCAAATGCTGTAACTCTGAATGTTCCCTCTTCCTTCTTCCCCCAGCTTTATATGCTGAGCACTACATCATAGGGTATGGAATATCCCTGTGGCCAGTTGAGGTCAGCTGTCCCGGCTGTGTCCCCTCCCAACTTCTTGTGTACCCCCATTGACTTGCTGGTGGGGTGGGGTGAGGAGCAGAAAAGGCCTTAGCTGCTTAGCAGCAACTAAAAATATCAGTGTCTTATCAACATTATTCTCATCCAAATCCAAAACATTGCACTATGCCAGCTGCTAGTAAAAAATTTAACTGCATCCCAGCCAAAACCAGGACAAGGGGACAGGGGAAAATGTTGGGAGTATAGCGTGTGTTGGGGGGAAATGAACCTCTCTCACAGAAAATTAGATTACTTATACATGAATTATAGCAGACACTGACTTAAAGCACTTTGCTTGTGGGTCACAGTCTGATTTTCAGTCTCAAGTCTCCAACTCTGTGTGTAGAACGGCTAGGTTGTCCACACCTATATGTGGTACCACAAACACAAACTTGTATGCAAACAAGAACCGTAGCCGGGAACAAACACGTATACTGTGATTATTTAAAACTGAAGATTAGTCCTCTGTTAATATGTCTGCGTGTCAGCACAGCAGGTACATTTCAGTAGCAGAGAGCTCTGAGTTGACGAAGATCAGTGTAAACTAGCTTTGGACCTTCCTACTTAAGTTCATTGTAAAATCACGGTTTCAATCAACCTCTTTCACTTTAATTCAAAACCTGACGTGTCAACACACATTGCTCTGAGGTATAATGTCCTATTTGTGACTGCTAATGGAATGAGCCATAGACTAATTTAATCATAGCACGGTGCATCTCGTGATGCATATGGAATTCTAAGGGATTACACCAGAGAACAGTGTCATGGACAGAAACATAAATTTTCTGGTGATGACTGCAAGCTTCTAGGGTAAGAGAATTTGATTCACTATCCAAAATCTTATCTAGATATTGTCCTTTATTCTTTGTTTTACCTTTAGAAAAGAAAGTAATTCTGTGATAACTTGATTCTTTTAAGAATGTCTTCATCACTGTGATTTAAATCGACTCCACTATCAGATCACTGCAACGGTTGTGTATTTCCCTAGCTACTGTTACATATTAAAAGTTCACTGATACTGAATCTAAATAGTGAAGTTTCTCACAAATGTAACATGTTCTTCAGCAAGAAGGAAGAAAATAAAAGCAGCATGTTAGGACATGTTACGGCCTTGAATTGTATATCCTTCTGTGCCTAATGTGGGTTTTTTATGCAACCTTAATTGGAATGAAATGTTTATAACAAATATTTAATCAGGATTCAATGATTAAATAGGCAAATTTAATTTTGCTGTCATTATTTTTTCCTAGGTAATCAATGCAGATGTGATTTAATGACAAAGTCTAATTGAGTATTTTCCTTTTATGAAAAGAATGTTAAAAGGAGAAAATTCACATTTTAGATTCGAAGTAATGATGGAGGCACAGGACAATTCCTGGGGGTTAGTGACTATCTGAGAAAGCTGAAGGCTCAAGGCTTAGCTGTGGGCTGTTAACCTCAGGTGGTCATTAATTCTTCAAGTAATGCTCCATGCCCTGATCATTATTACAACTGAACAGTGATGGAGTAGCAAGTTTCAGCAATTAAACTATCAGCAATATTTTTAAATGCATATTTTTCTCTCCTGCTTGAATATCCTTAAGCAAAGCAAAGAATGAATCAAACCATTGATAGTATCCAGTCAAACCCTTGGTGTTTCTCCTAATTTGTATGATCTATCACTGAGGACAAGCCACGTTACATGACTGCATTTGTTGAGTCACACATCGTTGTCCCAGTAGCTGTGTCCTGCACACATTAAACATACGGCTGGATATGTATGCTTCTAGGGACTACTCCTTGACACTTACACAGATTCTTGTTCTCTCTCTCTAACAATAATGATGCAAATGCCACTGGTTTGACTGGCATCAAAAGCACGGTGTATGTAGGGTCTTCTTGTCTTCACCATTCTACATGCTGATTTCCTAATCTTTCTGCACTTAAATATATAGCTAAACTTTATTTTCCGAGGTTCTTTGAGGCTGTTGTATGGCCTCATTAGTCCAAGGAGAAGCAAGACAAAATCCCCTACAAGCTAAAGCTAGAAGTTGTTAAAAACAATGTAATAGCTTGTACCAACATACCACTCCTTTGGTATGACTTTTTGATACAGCCTCCCAGAGCAAATTCTGATGATCTGCAGCTAGAGCTTTACTTACTTCTGTGAATAGTCAAAAGACCTCATGCTATTGCTTTCCGTTTGAGATCTATGTGATTATCTGATGCCACCATGTTAGGCTAAATTTTCCTGTACCTAAGCGTTACATTCATATGTACTGTGTACTTAGTTCACATACAGAGAGTCTACAAATACCCCCAAGTCTTGGCAAAACATGCAGTCTTCTCTAAAGTCACTCAGCCAGTAAGTCATTCAGAAGCAACTGCTGAAATGCTTCAAAGTATTTATTCCACTGCCGAACCATTTCAGCTTGTGAGTCAAGGGCAGATTAACAGACAAAAGCAGCTAATCCAAAAATCAGCAGTTTATGCCCGACTGGAGCAAACAGACTAATGAAGCCTATAGAGTTAGATAGGTCTCAATAAGGTGTTAATAACACAACTGCAAAGAGGTGAGAGAGCCAGTCACGGCAAGCCACTTTCTAGAGCAACTTCAGGAGAGAAAAGGACCAAGGATTGCTGAAAGTGTATCCTAATTAGCAAAATCATTATCAGATTTTTATTGGGCATAGATAGCACGTATAGCATAGGTAGCATGCCAAAGCAGTTTGGTGGCATCGGCTGGTTTAAAGTTCAGCTTGTATGAGAATGTATCGCCTGCAGAATAGGCATATGAAGGTTAAAATGTGTTGTGTTTCTCATTTTACATAAATTTGAGTCTTAACTTACAAGTTTCATTTACATTAATGCAAATGTGAGTATAATGGAATAAATTCTTCTCAAATTAATATAAAACAATAAAAAAATCTAGGACAGCTTTGATTATTTAAGTTGATTATAATAGTTAAATGTTGACAGGATAATGCATTCACCAATTATTCCACTGAATAATAAATCTTTTGTTGCAGTTCTGTGCTTGTCAAAATAATGCTCTCTATTTTGAAATAGTCTCTAGTGAAACATGCATTTGTGGTTGTGATCTCCCATAAAAGAATAAATTGTATGCTTGCACATTTTGCCAGGCCATCAGTGCGTTGGTAAACCACTTCGTATACAACATAAACATTAATGGCAGCAGAGCTAGAGTTATGGCTGCTACTATTCCCCCTACCTACATGGTCCATCCTTGTCTCGTGTGAGTCATAATATCTGGAAGTTAGAAATTTTTTTAAAAATTTCTTCCTGAACTAATGTTTAATAGAATTTTTCCCCTTATGATATTCCAGCATAGTCATTAGTGGGAAAGTAACTGCTGTACTTTAGTGATTGCTATAGAGATCCCAGCATATTGGGCTTGGGAGAAAGGGGAAGAACTCCATGTGTGTGAATCTGTGGCAATAAAAGTGTGGTTTAAAATGAAAAATAAGCCTGAACCTAATCCTGATCCATCTATTTCACAGGTATTTTCACAGATTTTTATCTCATACCCCCATTTGATCTTGTTCATGGGGGCAGCATAGCATAGTATGGGCAGCAGGTCTAAGTGTAATTTCTTCCGTCGCTCTGCAATAAATGACAAGATATTCAATATCTCATTTCTGTGTTGGAGTTCAAGTAATGTGCTGCCACTTATCTTGCTGTTGCCTAAAAACGTAGGAGACTTCCAAGTAGTCCCTTGGATGGTGTGTGAGAAGAATAATAGCTTGCAGATCACTTGTGATTTTGAAAGATTAGAGCATCCCTTTGCACCCACGATGGATGCTAGATGTAGCTGATAGTTTCTGGCTAAGTGTTTGAAAATTATTGTAAAATAGCAAAACATCTCAGTTGAGTCTATAACATGAAAACAATAAACATTTTAAAATTCAGTTCCTTACTGCTGAA
>NW_009648038.1:199059-212518 GCF_000708025.1 Charadrius vociferus | reverse complement strand
TGAACCCTGAATGTGTGAATTTTACAAGGGGTCTCCTTTTTACTGTTTGTAAGTGAAATCTTATTTACCAAAACATTTCAATCCCCAAAAGCTTTGATTTGTATATTTTCAAATTTTTGTTAGATTGATCTCTCTGGTGTAATATTTTCTTTTTCTCCACCAACATTATATTTGATAGTATAGCCAAGAAGAACATCTGATACTCTATCAATTTTTTTTGGGGGGGGGGAGGTGAGGGTGGTAAAAAGAGATTTGGGGTTTCCAGCTCTTTCAGTGTCCTGAGTTTCAAGAAGCGCTGAAGGCTGTCCTCCAGAAATGAAGCCATGTAAGACTGATTAAATAAGCCCCCACTGCCTTCCTCCTCTTTAGCTCTGTGAATTTTTGAAAAATCACCCTGGTCATCTCAGCTGATGCCAAGTAACACAGCGATTAAGACTGGCTGGGATGCTGCTATCAGTCCTTAGACTTCCAGTAAAATATATTTTATTAGCAGTTATAGCATCTTAGCCAGTTATTTCTGCTTATATACTTAATGCTCTGCTGTTCTTTCCAAGTGTTCAGTAGATTTTAGCAGTAGTTTAGATTTGGTTATTGGTGCTTCTGGTAAGATCTATTTTTATGTTTGTGATTACAGTTAAAATTATTATATCTCTGTAGATGGCCTGTGTCACTTAGGCTCAGACTTATATAAAAATGTCAGGCTTGATGGCTGTGGACTATTTTCTCTGATTAAAGTAAAACTTGGTAACAAAAAAAAAAGATTTTTTTTCTGTTTAAACCAAGGATTTAAGCCCACTTTATTTGAAATGTATTATTTTTATTTTTTATTTCTTTCCCAACAATAGGGAAACTCCATATTATGTTATAATCAAACATATTTTGTATTTTGCATTATAATTTAAAAGTAATTAAATTCATTTAAAATAAGTATTCAGTTTTATAACTTCATAGAATATATTCAGTAAAACAAATAAAATTAATTTTTACAATTACAAAAAGAAAGGGAGAAAGAATTGGTATCTGTGTTCATCAGTCCCTCAATATTATTAAGAAGGGGTGCTTAATTTCTAAAAATGTCCACAAGATTTCTGGTGCTGTAAATTATCTTTATTAATCAAATTGACCACAATCCAGCAGGGAGAACATTCAGGTTAATACTTGGAGGAAAGACCCTAACGTGTCTCTCGATGGCAGAGATATGCATTATTTTCTTTCCTGAAGAGTACATAATAAAACCTTTCCTAAGGCTGACTTTACTTTTATATCCACAAGTTTGCCACTTTTCACGGTTCTCATTCAAGAAAAAAAAAAATCCTTTATTCATTTGATTCTTGACTATTATCTTGATTCAAAGTCTGCCAACATCAAGCGAAATTCTATTATTAGTTTCAATGAGTTAGGCTGGCCTGTGTCACTGCAGATGTTCAGCAGCTTCTGAGGATTTGTCTGTCAGACTTCATTCATGAACAGAAAAATATGACTGATAGTAGTTTACTGGGTGCTGGGGAGGGCAGGTATACAAAATACAGTAGAACCAAGGAACTTTCAAACATACCTGTGCTGGTTTTGGCTGGGATAGAGTTAATTTTCTTCACAGTAGCTGGTGTGGGTCTATGTTTTAGGTTTGTGCTGGAAACAGTGTTGATAACACAGTGATGTTTTTGTTATTGCTGAGCAGTGCTTACACAGCACCAAGGCCTTTTCTGCTCCTCACCCCACCCCACCAGCGGGTCGACTGGGGGTGCACAAGGAGTTGGGAGGGGACACAGCCGGGACAGCTGACCCCAACTGGCCACAGGGATATTCCATACCCTATGATGTAGTGCTCAGCATAGAAAGCTGGGGGAAGAAGACGGAAGGGGGGATGTTTGGAGTTACGGTGTTTTGTCTTCCCAAGTCACTGTTACACGTGATGGAGCCCTGCTTCCCTGGGGATGGCTGAGCACCTGCCTGCCAACGGGAAGCAGTGAACAAATTTCTGGTTTTGCTTTGCTTGCGTGAGCGGCTTTTGCTTTACTTATTAAACTGTCTTTCTCTCAACCCATGAGTTTTCTCACTTTTACCCTTCCAATTCTCTCCCCCATCCCACTGGGGGTGAGTGAGCAAGAGCTGCATGAAGCTTAGTTGCTGGCTGGGATCAAACCATGCCAATACATTATGTCAGTATTACAGCTAAGGTATCCAGCTGGATGCCACTGCAGGTATACAGATGCAGTTTTCATCTTGTTAGCTTAGAAAAACTTCTTTACTTTGAGGGTGACAGAGCACTGGAACAGACTGCCCAGAGAGATTGTGGAGTTGTCTTCTCTGGCGATATTCAAAACCCACCTGGAGGCGTTCCTGTCCAACCTGCTCTAGGTGAACCTGCTTTGGCCGGGGGGTTGGACTAGATGATCTCCAAAGGTCCCATCCAGCCCCTGCCATTCTTTGATTCTGTGGGGTAACAGTAAAGGTGACGGAGACTTTGGGTGAATGAGCTGTCTGCGGATCCTTTTATGGTGCCAGGGGCCAGTTTGTGTGGCTGTTACTACTGTTGGCAGCTAGATAAAAAGTAGCTGCATTTTGTCATCAAAAACTTTTCAATAGTGAGAACTGGGAAAAGAGTAATTCCAAATAATGGTTTGCTGAAAGTATATAACAGCAAGCAATAAATCCTAGAAAGATTTGATGAAATAATTTCCTACAAATGTGGGAAGTAACTTAAATAAGGGAATAAGGGACTGGAAATAACCCTGTGTGGCTTCCTACCTAACATGCTGACAAGTCACTTGTATTTTCTATGCATTAGTTTGTTTCTAGAATAACTGGTGTTGGCTGTCTTAATTAAATTCATTAACTAAGTTGAACAGAGGTCACTTTATAATAACTGATGGAAGTTCTCTGCTTTTTGTTTCTTTTATCATTCTATTACAGATTAAAGATCAGATGTGGAAAGGAGAAGGCAAAGAAATGCAAATGCTCCAAGTTCCTTGCGGTGTTTACAGATGCAGCTGGCAGAGAAGTATTGGCTTCAACTTGTTTTGACTCAACAAAAAAGTGAGTTGTATAGCCAATGACTATACTTGTGTCCAAGAATCATCAGTTAAGACTCACAAATGCCAATCCATAAGATTAGAATCTGACTTTAAGCTACTGTTTGTGATAATAAGACTGAAGAGATGTGTTCTCCCTCTCAGATAATGGACCTGAACAGGTATGATTGCAAACTAGTGTGGGAGACATTATCCGAGTTCAGTTTATACTGTTCTGTAGATAGGTGGAGTGTAGGGCTATAACTTCACACCTCCTTATCTCATGGTCTTCAAGTAACAACTCATGAGCTTGAATTTCTGTTTTACCCACTGGGAATTTAAGAAGTGACAATATGTTTAGTGTTTAGAATTGCAGAAAGCAGTTCCCAACGCTAGCTTTTCATTCTCTGAGGCAGCTCTGCCTCCTCTGTCTCCTTCTTTATCCTGTATAAGGATACTTCTGTGCCCTATGCAAAAGAATTCCTGTATATTTGAGAGTTAAAAGTAATACTGAGTTCTGTGTAGTCATATATGGTAAAAATTAAAGCCTTTGTCTATAGTATTTTATCATTGCGTGTTCAGTCATTGCAGAGCCTATAAAGGTACAGAGATCTTAATCAGAAAATCAAATTGACCTATAGGATATTTTAAAATGATTAATTTTCAGGTACTTTAAAGATGAAATCGTAGAGTGGGTTACCTTGGGGAGAACTCACTGGAATTTGTATATAGTGAAATTTTGGAGTGTGACCATTCTTATTAACTAGTGCCCTTTCTGTAAGAGACTATCTCATCTTACAGTGAAAGATACAGAACACATTCCTCCTCCTCCTCCTTTATCCGTCTTCTTTATCTTCGTTAAAATATGGATTAAGATTCTTATCCTCTTTCTTTATCTCCATTAAACCGCTGTCACTGAAGACAAATTTTGTCCCCCTAGTTGGTTTTTACAATGTTATTGTGGTTTTCTGGTGTAGAGCAGTATGAGAAATTTTCAGCTTTCAACTTTTCATCCAGATAGTTGTTTGGAAAATCCTGTGATACTTTTGTGCGCAGAAACCAAGATCTGTCTCTTTTTTACTTCTTCTGCCTCTACAGTATAACAGTGATGTTTTCCTCTGACCGCTGATGTCTTCCCAAGAAGTTACAATTGTATAAAATCTTATGCCATTCATTCAGTCAGCTTTTTTTCTGCACAGTTTCTTAGCAAACAAGGCGTTTCTTCTCATGCTATATGTGGAATATACTTCATTTTGTGTGTTTCAGCCAGCAGTTTAAACATGCCTCGACTGGTAAAACACGAATGGCAGTCTCACTGGTCCATCTGTTTAAAGTATTTTTGAAGTGCTATAGAACAAGCCATAATATTTATGAAATTTCATATTCGTTTGGATAGCGACAACATTTTTAACGTTAACTCTTATTTTGCTTCTGGGTTTTTTTGCCATTAAGATGAAATAATTCAGAAAGGAAGACGTACTGGAGCCTAGTTCTGCAGACAGCAGCAAAACTTTACATTGAATAAGGAATTGTTTGGGGTTTTTTCCTTTATATTTTCCTGTGAAAAGTAACATATGCCCTGAAAAGTTTGGACGCAATTTTCATACCTTTGGAAGCATAAAGCCTAAGTCTGCCTCGCTGAGTCATCAGAGTTGAGACTAAACCCACAAAAACTAACGCAGCTCCAGCAGCATGCAGCATATAGCAGTATGTAACTAATGTAAGAGAGCTTGGAGTTGGGCTCACTGGTAGTGGTCATTCTCTTTGCCTTAGTTTATAGGCTGTGCCAGATAAGATTATTGAAAATCAAACAAGCCTACGGCATAATGAATATTTCACTGAGCCAAATATTCATAATGTAAACCCAAGTTATTCTCGCTCTCACACCATGCATCCAAAATAAGAATCATGCAACCAAACTTGTCTTTGAATAAATCTAGCAGAATATGATTAAAAGTACAGTAATCAGTAGGTTATTTAGCTCTCGGTAATTTTCGTTTTTCTGTCGTCGCACTCTTCCCAATATGCCTTCAGATTCTTCTTAGCAAAATGTGTTTTTAATTTCTGAGCGTGCTTTCTTCAGCTTGCATCATGCACTATAGGTTATGCATATATGAATGCAGAAATGAATGTAACCTGTTTGTACATTTATCAGATTATGTCTACCCCATTAGTCTCCATAATAGCTAAGTAGTGGTTCCTGTGCCGACCTCATCTATCAGTGGGCCCACAGTGGGAAAGATTCTCCTGTTCCCAATAAAATAAATTACTCTTTAGCCCAGGTTATGCCTTTGAGCCGATATAATGCTATTCTTCACAAGAGTGACGTTGTTTGTGTTCAGATATATTTTTAGTGTATAACATCCCAATCCTACACCAGGTCTAACAAGATGGGAACACAGAATCTCTAGGGTCCTACAGTAGGATGAGTGTAAGTATAATCAAAATACAGTTTTAAACTTTCATGATTAGAAAATTAATGGCTGGTTCATTCAAGGTTCATTCACGTTGTCTACCTAGCAGATACATCAAAGGCAAGTTAGAAAGGTAGTTCTGAATAAAAAAAAAATATTTTCAGGACTTTTAAATTCAGCATGCTGAAATAAAAATGATTTGACATCATATCAAATATCTTAAAATCAATACAAAGTGAGCTAAATGTGTTCCAGGAATTGCAAAAAGTATATATAAAAGTGTGGAATTCCCACATGCATTTTCTTCCAATTTGGTTTAAGTCCATTCAAATGAACACTTAGCACAAAACATTATTACAAAGAGTAATGTGGTCACTTTCTGTCATTAACGTGCATCTTTTTCCTTAGTAGTTTGCTAGGTTTTAGGATAATGGAATGGGGTTTTGTGCAGTTTAAACAGATTAAATAATTTTTAGCTATATTTCAGCTGCTTGTATGCCACATTAGAGGTATGATTGTGAAACAAATGTTGTAAGCTCTGTGATTCTGTTCTGTCTTAGGAACGATGAGGTAAAATATACTCAGTGGACAAATAACACTTTTGCTGTGCAGTGAATAGCTAACTATTTTTGCAATTATAATACTACATTATTTTTTTCAGTTTAATGTTATCATTTAGCTCTGTGCTGTTTTAATTGTTTTAATTCAATATGTATTAGTCCTAAAGAATAGATGATTCATATATTGAATATTTTGTGAAGTTATTGTAAGATATGAAATGTGTTTAATTTGGATAAGGTCTGGGATCATTTTTATTTTTGTCTTTTTTTGTTTTTTTCTTAAACTTAAATTCAGATCTCCCTATAAATTCAAATCTCAACTCTTTTATAATGACTACTAGACACATCACATCACTTTTTGGAGGTAACCATGGCATCTGTGTATTAAAAAAGTATCAACTGAACACTTTTTCTTCTTCATCCCACTTTAACTCCTTATACATTGGATTAGAAACAGAACATAGACTGTCCTACATCCTCTGTATGTATCCCCTTAGTGTCTTGATGATCTGTGGTGCCTGCAGGCAGTAGTATATGCAAGAAAATTTCAGAGGAGCTGCTTTGGGAAGGAGTTGGAATGAGAGGTCCTATGTGTCTTACAAATGACTTGGGATTTTTTGCGTTTGGGGCATCTTTTTCCTGAGAGGAAAATGACTGCTCCAAAGCCAATCTCAGCAAGCGCTATCACACGACAGTGACACAGTGACAAACACCCTCCCCAGGCAGTGGCCTGTATTTAGTGTGCGATCCATTGCAGCTCTCATCCCACTCCTACTCTGCTTCTTTTGGCAATGTTCAAAGTCAGATTGAGCTGATTAATGCCAACATAACTGACTAAAGTTTCTCATAGTTCAAAACCTGTCAGTAGTATGGATGTCATGCATCATCTTAGGTATGAGTAGCGGTGAATTAAAAGGTAAGAGCTGTGCCTGCTCTCCAACACTAACTGCTTAGCCAGCAGAAACAATTCTGTACTGAAATAAG
Organism: Charadrius vociferus; assembly: GCF_000708025.1. Taxonomy (NCBI): domain Eukaryota; kingdom Metazoa; phylum Chordata; class Aves; order Charadriiformes; family Charadriidae; genus Charadrius; species Charadrius vociferus. The sequence goes on along the minus strand of NW_009648038.1, from coordinate 205,549 downwards.
AAAGCTGTTTTTAACCAGAAAAGGTAATACAACATTTTGTAATTTGGAATTCACAGTATTATTTTTTCACTTAGAGGAAAAAAAAAAAAATTTTTCTGCCAATACAAGAAAAGGATGAGAGCAAATCTTGAGATCATGTGATTTCCATTGAGAGGAGAATTGAGGGGTTATTTTAGAATTTCTCACAAGTTCTTGCTTTTGTTGCTATCATGCCTGGTTCTTCTTCTTCACTGACACATCTGGCACTTCTGACTTTTTCTGGCATCAATAACTGACTCTGTCAGTGTACATAAGAAGCCTGTGACTGTCTCTTGCCACCGCTATAAATTACGAATCCTGAGCCAAGGCTTCCTCAAGTCAGAGGGGGATGTCTATCTCAATGTCTATCTAGAAAGTCGTTGAAAGTTAATTTAAGGGATGTCTAGTATAGCTCAAGTCCTGTAGTGGATTCAGCTGAAGTAAAACATGCTGGTACTTAGTTTAACTCCTACATTTAGTGATAGTTTTTAATAGCTATTTTTTCATAGTTTATGGCTGATTGTGCACTATGTTAGTGATTTCTTGTGTCTTGTTGATTTTTTTGCTGTTTGAAGGGCATCATGCAATATACTATCCATATGGCTTCACTAAAATGTTATTTAAATTGAAAATGTCCACACCAAAGTCAACTTTTATAAACCAGTCCATATGTTTATTACTGTTTGCGAAGATCAAAAACTTGAGGAAAGAATATTGCAAATATAAAATATCTAGCTTATGGTCTGAAGTATTTTAAGTATATTGTAAACCTGAGATAGAAAGAGCTAGTAAGCAAGCTGACATAATCTCCATTACTCTATTGACAGTGTGAAAAATATATGGAGAACTAAAGATTAAGTATATTGTCAGGTAATCCAGAACCAGATACCGTTGTAGCAACAGGCATGTGCTTTGTGTGGTGTTCATGATAAAGCAATATGGACAAATGATTCACTTCATTAAAAAGGTACAGCATGATGAAGAGATGAAAACCCAATGCTGTTTAATATTACGTCTTTACAATGTATTACATTGTGGTACTGGATTTGGTTTTTTGGGTTTAGCGTTGTTTGGGGGTTTTTTTTGCAAGTGAAGTTTCTGTAAGTTGCAGAATAAACTTGTGAGAGGCAAAGGAAATATTAAGACATTTGCAGACACAGGCCAGCACTGTTTCAACAGGTATGTTGGTATGTATGGCCCTTAAAGAAACAACAAAAGTTTGTACATTCAGGGCAATTGATCAGATGGTCCATAGCAGACTTTTGCAAATTCTTTTAAAAGGCAAAATAGTAAGGATGGTTTTGCTGTCATGGATGCTGCTTGAGTTGTTTGGGCTGGATGATGCCATATAAAATACTTTCCCTTTGCTCCCATTATTTCATTTCTTTATACAGTATTTTGCAGTATGAGAGCATTAGAGGCAGTTACAGAGGGCAAACCTTCAATGTTATTTTGCCCCGGCAGTTCAAATTCTCCTTCTGTCTTTTCTGGCAAGTCTTCTCTGAAATATTTTTGGACTTAGTACTATAAATACTATAAAACAATTACCAGCTCAAGTGGCTAGAAATTATTTCTTCAGGTGGTTTCCCAGGCTTTCCTTTCTCTTTCTGTAGGAGCTTTCTTGCTCATTTTTATTCAAAATAATAAAAAAGAAAGACTAAGTAACCAAGACAAAGCTTCCCTTCCCACATGCTTACAAGAGCTCAACCCAAGCCAAACTTTATTTAAAACTTGAAAGCTAATTATGTTCATTATTTCATTCTGAGGAAGGAAGCGGATACACAGAGAAAGTGAAGTCTTTGTAACCTATTTTTGCAAAATCTAGTAGAGTTGAATCTTAACCATCAAGTTTTATGAATTTTACAGAGCAGTCAACCCATGAAAACCAAATTCTCAAAATTTTTAATTTACTCTGCAATTAGTTTATATTTAATTCTTTGTTCTGACTGGGTCTTTCTTTTATAATACTTAAAGAATGATACCCACTATTTAAAATGAATTCAGAACTTGAATTTGTTGAGCTCGTAGTCCAGTTCTTAATTGGATCTGGGAATGTTTGTTTCACTGGCGAGAAGCTATGCAGAAACTCATCTCTGAAGTCAGGATTTTGTGAAGCAATGAAGTGCCTAAGGATGCTTAGTTCAGGATACAGTTGATGAGTTGAACTGTGTATTTTCCGTCACAATATGGAATTGGACCATAAAATAAAGCATTAAGTCAGTCTTAGGATATGTGCAACCCTTTTTGTTGGCCTTCTGTACGAGGATTCCCTTTAAATAATTGATTCAGAAACAATCTAACGGCCATTCAGCTGTATTGCCATGCAATTATACTGGTGATCTTTGTGTTTTGTAAAATGTTTTCTTTATTTCTAAAGTGGGATTTTACATGCAACTTGATATTTTTGTTCCCCTTAATAATGCACACTTCTTGAAAAGTCTTTTCATGAAAAAGAAAATATACCTCAGTTGCTAAGGTGGTTTATCTTGTGCCACAAATTCTTATTAAAGAGGAGAAATAAAGCACTTTGTGGGAAATATAATGACACATAAGCAGCTAAATTAGGATACGAATTTCTGGAAAACAATAGCTCACCTGTCCAGGAATACCAGGAGAATACTGTCTTGTGAAACCAAGTAAATAGAGGAAAGAATGACCAGATTTATGGTCAAAGAGTGGAGGCAAAAAACCTAAAACACCGAAAAGCGAAACAAAATGGAAGTGATAGAGGCAACTAAACATGAAGCTGCATTTCAATTATCCTTCCCTGACCATCATTTTGAATTAGTTTAGAAGAATAATACTAAAAGTCTGCTGGGAAATAAATAATGTTGGCTTAAATACTTTGTGCCCAGGGTAACATGATAAAATGCTTTTTTACTGAAGATTTAGAGGAAAAACATTTTTGTATATCCAGTCCAATATTTATTTCACTGTTCTGTGCTCTTTGGAAGCCTGAAGAGATCATCCAGTCTCACCCACACGTCACAGACTTAAATGCCACCTCATTACCATTAACTTCCTACTACAACTGGGTTTAAACTAAAATCCTCCAATGGCCAAACAAAGAAGCTCAGGCACAGAGAAATTAAAAGATGACTTATGTCATATAGAAGAACATCATAGTGGGTTTTTAATCCACTTTAGTTATGGATGAGTCCTTTTCAAGTCTTTTTTGTATACCCATGGTTATCATCTGGATTTTAGCTTGATTAAAATCTTTTTCACTAGTTTATCACCTGGAAATTTGCAAGGACAGAATAGCTTATTGTCTCCAGGCAATTGAACAGGCAATTGAAAGGAATTGTTACTATGGTCATGTCACTGGATGAAATGCAAAACAGATGTCCTGAACATACTCAAGGAATGAAAGGTAGTATAGCCATATTGGCCAACCTTAGGTAGTTAGCTTTGCCAAGTGAACATTTGTTTATATTGCTTCCAGGATGTTTGCAGCTCTCCTTGTGCTGCTTTGTGTGGATGTATCAGTTCAGCTGGCACTAGCTTACAAGTCTTTCTCTGAATCTGTTAACGGCCTTCCTGGGCAACATACTACTTAGAGTCAGAGAGAGAGATCACTCTCGGTGCACATTTCATTAATAAAAAGAGGTTTGGGTCCTTCTTGCTTCTGAAAACAAAGCTTATGTGATTGTGCTTTTTCTGTATCTCTGTGCTTTCTTACGGAGACACTTGAATTTTTTATCTAACTTCAACCAGAAGGCAATAAAGGAGGGAAGACAAACCTGAGAGTGGGTCACAGGCAACAGTTGAAGGCTAATTTTTCACAAACTAAAAAGATTTAGTCACAAATAGCACATAGCTTCTTATAGGGAAATTAGTATTCTCAATAGGAAGACCAATGCTTTTGAGGCAACGAGTCACTTGTTCATGCTCTGTAGTTCACCTGTGAGAGTGGATAACGGCATGTTTTCTTCAGTCTTGCATAGAGATGTGGATCTCCATGGATTCCCATTTTGTACATCCAGGAAGGAATTGATAAGGGACTTGTTTAGTGCCTTGGAACTTTCCTTGATGCTCCCTCAAATCTGTCCTTCCTGCACTGCACAGTGACAGTGGCTGCATATTTCCAGTCTCACCTGCCCTTGTCTACAGGCGAAAGTCTAGGCTGTCCCTGACTTAGACGACAAGAACATATATGTCTGCCTGTCATCCTTATTCCTCCCTTCCTCCATTCTTTTTCCTTTACATAAGAGCTAAGCAACTTACTGACCTTGCTCAGGAAAAGCTGTGTTTACTTTCCATTGAAATCGGTGACACAGTTCCTGCTAGCTTCTATGGGAGTAGTAGCAGGTTGCAATTTATTGGCCGCTTTCTGAGATTATGGCCATAACCTATGGAAATTGGCACACTTCTAATAACTTCAGTGAAGTTTTGTTGATTTATAAGTGTTGGTCTGAAATAATTACATTTTAATGCCTTTAAATTAAAAAAAAATTGAAGTTGTAGTAACGTAAGGATTCATCAAAATAAAATAGAAAATAAATAATTTAACTTTTGAGAGACAAGTGTATTTTTCAACATGCTTAGGATTAGTGCTTCGGTTACCACATGAACCAAATTCCCATCTAGCAGCTAACTACCCTGAAGTCACCGTCAAGGTAGAGAGTAGGTAACACATGAAGAGACACCTAGCTTTTACTGTACATCTCTCATGGTCGCTTACCAGCAGACTGTCCAAGACTTGTTCTTCTGGATTCCGCTCTGAGCTTAATTAAGGTGAATTAAGCATTTATTCCTTTTAGAGTAGTGCTCTAATTGAAACCAATGGATTTCGGAGAGACCAGCAATGAACAAAAATGGTGGCCTGCCTGCCACCAGCCTTTTTCTTCATTAGATCAGTGCAAGTCAATTTGGCAGGATATCATGCTCAACAGGGCAAAAATGTGTATGGGATGACACTATCACATCACTTCTAAAGAATGGATATTCTAAATGTGCCAACAGCATTCTGAGACCAACTTAGCTTTTTGACAAAGCCTTTTTCCATGTAGATTTTCCGGTCCTCTATGTGAGTTCTCACCTCTGCTGTCTTTGCACTTTGGGCACAGTCTTAACTTACTCAGAGGTTTTTTTCCCCCTTTTCCTTCTAGAAAAGCTCTTAAAATATATAACCCTTCAAACTTTTTTTAAGTGACAGTCACCATTTTTTGGCATGTTATGCTATTGAATTAGGAAAAATACTTCACAGTAGTTATCAGACAGCAGGTACTTTCAAAACAGAATGATCTTTAACAGTATGTCAAGTTTGATTTTGTCGCTTTGGCAAAGTATTGCACTTGGTAAAATCTGAGGATTAACTTGAACAATTTGAGATTAAAGTTAGCAGGGAAGCCTAGCATGAGACATGTTTAGCTTCCATAGTTGGTATCTTAAACAAGAGTCACTGCAGATGGTGCCAGCCTTTCTTTGAGAGTTTAAAATATCATTTCCCTTATTGTAACAGTTAACTGGTTCTTGGAGGTCAAGAAACAGGTAATCCTCCTATTCTGCTTAATCTCTACCAAGGTATGTAAGGCTACATGACAGTTTTACAGAGAACTTTAAATCAGATAAGTATGGTTGTCCTATTGACCACGAAGATGAAGTGTGGTTAGTGTTGTGTGCTTCTTTCTTTCGTGCAAAACTGAATTTGAAAAGAGAAAAGGTTATCAAATGAAAGACGATTCCAGAAGGAAAATACAGCTCCAACAACTACCAGCAATAAAAACTGTCATATAAGTGTTTTAGGAATTTCAGAAATATTAGCTGCTGAAGGAGTCTGTAACAGAACATGGGACTGCAGATAGAGCAATCATTCATCATTTAACATCTAAATCGCTTTTTGCTGACTAAAGAGAAGTACATACCAGAGAAGTCAAATAATCCTTTCCCATTATTATATATGATTCATGAATTCCTGAGATTATACAAATGCACCATTAATCTTAAAGGAACTAGTGCTTGTCAAAATAGCATTTAAACAGTGTTTAAAATAGCATTTTAAATTGTTTTCAAAGTAATTTTGAATTTTTTTTCAATAAGTTTACAGTGTCCACACTTACAACCACCCTTTCAGACAATATTAGGATTTTTGTAAAGTAACTGGCACACATATACTTAGAACTTTGTCTGCACTTCACTATGTGTTTGTATTTCTTCTGTGGAATAAAAACCATACAATTTGCTACCAAGGATGAACAAATTTTGTAATTGAAAAGTCTCAAGAAACTAACATTGAAACCTTTTGATGCATCTGTACTTACCCTTAGATTATTCAGTGCCTGTACATTCAGGTTTTAGACTGAAAGATGCATCGTGTATGTGCAAGATTTTTTTTAGATGTTTGCAAAAAATTTAGTTGCTGATGGTACAAAAGGAGTGAAGTTCATCTGTGAGGTCTCCAACTGTTTTGTTTGTTCATGAGACCTTTGAAAGTGAGAGAAGACTTTGGCACCTTGTCACTGATGAGCTC
>NW_009648038.1:150275-199031 GCF_000708025.1 Charadrius vociferus | reverse complement strand
ACTAGGTAACCTGCTGAGGTAGTGTCCAACCTGAATTTTCCTCTGATCTTTTTTGGTACCTAGTTAGGAGGGAAGTAGAGAGGTTCTGGGATGAAGTATGATGTGGTTTTATATCCTGAAGTGTAAGAGAGAGGTTTTTTTGTGTGTTTTAGAAGCTTTCAAGATCATCCAGAGAAACAATTTTTGCATCTAGAAAGTAATTTGTGTAGTTAATTGGAAGACAGCTTTGACCTTGTGGTTTTTTTCATATTGTGTAAAAGAGCAAAAATAGTAATTGTCGAGCCCTTGGAATAAAGCCATTTGAAGAAAAGGTGACTGAAGTGTTTATGAGGATTTATAACGAAGTGTTATGTAATGTAGTAATAAAGAATGTTTATTTTTTAGCTGGGGAAGTATGAACTATAGAAATTGGAGCACGTGCATCCTGACTTGGTCTTAGTCCCTGCTTTTGAACAAGGCGTGTGCTGTAATGAAAGACAGTAGTAGTAGGATTTGCACTATATTAAATGTGCTTTTGCTGATAGAGAAACATTGTTTGACTGGACTTTGGAATTATTTTGATACCCATGTGTAATTATTTCAAAGCGTGTCATAGAAATTATTGGGTTTTGTTACTGTCACTAGATCTGAATGTAATAAAATGCATGTCTGATGTGATATCTAACTCAGTCATTCCTTTAGGAAGTTTGTGTTAAAAAGGAATCCAACAAAAAATTCCTCATCTTAAGCCTAAAAAGATTCATGATTTGGCAGCAGAAAACAAAATCAGGAAAACCTTTAGTCTTAAATCTACCTGTTGAGTTGATGGTATGTCTAAAAGCAGGTTTATTTCAGGAAACAAATCTTGATACTGCTAGTTTAGAACTCAAAAATTAGTGAAAATAAGCTGTCATCATCTTAACTCTCAATTGAAAGTTCTCAAGTAATGCTTGTATTGTAAAATAAAGAGGCAATACTCATCCTGTTACCTGCATTATTAATACAAGTAATATTTATTGTATTGCTTGTACCATTAATACTGTATTACGTGTATTACAAGCATTATAGCTTCTAGGTCTCTCAGTGGCTCAAGCTGGAGAAAGCTATTTAAAGAAGTCTCTGAATCAGTGGTGCCAATAGACTTGTTATCTTATATTCTGATTTATAGATTTATGAACTTCTCCACTTTTTGATGGCTTTTAAGAACTGTTTTTCAGTATTCCTCTATTTGTTGGTCTGGCAGAGGCTTGTAAGTGAGACTTGCAGGCACTGAAATGTTGCTTAGCAATTTGCTGAAGCCATAGTTTTTCTATTGCTCTCCTGCTGTGCTTGAAATTCACCCATTTATGTTTAAGTATGACAATATGAAACAAGCCGAAATAACCACTATTTGTTTTATCAAGTCTCTGGGACAAATTTGTCAGCCTTTCATCAAGCAAGACCCACATTGTCCTCAACAGGATTTCTGCGTGATGAAGGACTGCTGCATTTAGTGCTTTGAATTTTTAGATCTTAGACTCTCTGTGCCTGAGTATTGACAAATGCACTACTCTAACACCTTATTTATTTTTTATTGAAAGTAGAAGCTTGCTTTGCCTCCCTCTTCTTGATTCTTGTTGATGTCAAACAAATTTACATGGATGATTGCTCCCTGAGCATGCCTATCTATCATCATAACTGTGAGATATCACCATCAGTGCAAACCAGAAGAGGAGACATCACCCAAATTCTGCTATTTATTTAAAGGACACATTAACCTTCAAAATCTGATTTATTCTTATTTACACATCCATGGACTCCCACACATTTTTAATGTTTTCATATAAGCTGTTCCCATAAAGCAGGTGACTTTACATTAGTTCTGATGCCTCATTTTTCTGAGTATCTGAATCTTGTTGCTGCTATATCAAGCCTGCTGAATTTCTAGTTTTGTAGGGGGAAGTGCAACCAGACCATAAAAGTGTCTGCTTTCAATTATGTTAAATGTTTGAAACATTTTTGTGAATGAGATCCCATGGGAGATTAGGAACCATGTATGTGACATCCGATTTTTTTTCTTATTTGCTTAATTTCTTGGGGATTTTTGGTTTGTTTGTGTTCTTCCTCCTTGTGCACACGAAGTATCACTTAAACTGCAGCATTCAGTTACAAGTATCTGGTCTGATAAGGGTTCTGTCCAGCGTAGTGTTGTTACATGGTCCACAGTAGGTTCCTCTTTCATTCATGCAACGGGAGGTCACCTGAGCACCATTATCTGTGCAGAAATTGCTCATCGTGATCACGCCGTTCTAGTAGGAATACTCCTTCTTGCTGCATCCTCTCTCCCCAGTGACATGGTATGATGGCGCTCACGCTCTATAGTCCTTCTGAGTCAGCTGTCATCTCCTATTTATCATTCCTCTTTAAGTAGTTTCAAATCGGCCCGTGCATATGACTGATGCACATTCCCATGGGATATAAATACACTTCAGAACCTTCCTCAGACCGATCAGTCTGATCCCTGTGCATGTTTCATACTGAGCTCTCTTGATATTATTGTAATCTGAGTTTAAAACTTCCAGTGAGTTTCTACTTATCTCTCTTCAAAGGCTAAGTAAGTATACAAGCAAAAAGAAATACAGCCAAATAATGAAGTGCCCTTGAGAATTTTTTTTTAAATATATAAAATGCACAGAGGTCTTAATGGTGAGACTTTGAAAGGAATTTCAAGTATCTATCTCCCACTTGAGACTCTGAAAGATCTTCCTTCTTTCTTTAACCACTATAATGATTCTTAAATCACGTGTTTCTTCCCCACTTCCTGGAGGCAGTCAGCACACCAAACATTTGAAAATATGGTACAGCTTCAAATATAATGACATCATCATTACAAGCTGATGCAGTCAGCACCTGTTTTGGCACCCTCTTCACAAGAAGTCTTGCAAAGCTACAGCACTGCATTGACTAGTAAGTAGAGAAGCTGGTCAAGGACCAACAATTTATTTATTGACAGCATTGAGGTTTCTGGGGTTTTTTTCATCCATGATAAATTGAAAACAAAGGATTCTGAATATTTCTGTTTACCTGAAATTTAATTCATTGAAAAAGTTAGATTTTCAACTTAGGTCTCCTCTGTATATCAGTTGAAAAAGGAGTGCACGCTGGACCGGTTAAAATGGTATTGCTTTATGGCACTTTTCTGTTTGGCTGAAAAAGCATTAATCAATTTAAAAACCTTTAGTTGACGCCACTTTGGCCAGCTCTTAAACGTAATTGCTTTACCATCTATTTTAAGAAGTAAACTTTAGTGGGCTTTATTCAATATGTGAAGAAAAGGGTGATCCTCTAAAAGAAGAGCCCAAACTAAGCATAACGATAGATTAGATTCAAAATGTAGACTTGTAAGACCATGACTGTCCCTAGTAAAACTGTAGGTCTAAGCTTTTCACAAAATACGCAGAGAACTGTTAGACCTTTATGAATGGTGTTTACACAAGCCAGTGCACAAACCAAACGTTTAGTGCTACGCTCTTTTTCCCAAGGAATTCATGCACTCATCTGTCTTGACTCAAAGCCTGGAACCCTCTCATGGAACTAGATTCAGAGAAAGAAAGTCTTTTCTTCAAAAAATATCTTTAAGGATGAAGTTTTACCTAAAATTTATTCAAAATGCTAGTGGCTAAAATATTTTCATGTGATATGAAGCCAAACTTTTTCATTTGCTTAATGGGGCTTTCTTGTTCTCTCACATCCAAAAATAGTGTCTAAATTTCCATGATTTACAGTAATTGAGGCAAGACGTCTCCAAGATTTCCCAGTGAAGCAGTTGGTTCTGTATGAACTGACTTCACCCACAACCCAAATGTTTGCATAGATCACTGGACCATAAAATATTTTGGCCCTGATTTGCTACATCTTCTCCATCTCTCAGAAGATACAACTGTTCGACTACTAGAGAGAGAAAAGATGTAACCACTAGCAGCTTACTGTGTTTTGAGTGGTATCAAAGAGACAGATCAGGTTTTAAAATCATCATTCTAAACATATTTTCTATATTCTCATTCGGTTAGAGTTTACCCTGTCTGACTGTATCAAGGCACTTTCTTAGAGATGTCAGTTCATCATATACGATTACAGAGAGAAGATAGTTGCTAACACCTTTTTAACAGAAAATAAAAGTGGAAATTGCTGGTCTGATTTTGAAAATTATTCAAAAACTGTTACCTTTTATAGAGTAAGACAGTGCTTTTCTTTGAGCTGTTCATGTGAAAATCTTTGGTTTCCATTTTAGCAAGGACACCCAAGGAATTTTCTATGTCAGCTGGCCGAGTCTACTTCCATTTCTTTCTCTTCGGGCTGGGGATAAGGAGCCTGCAGAGTTTTTCTTAATCTCAGAACAGAGAATATCAGTGAAGGGCTGCCAGGATGAGTGGCAGATGAGAGATCAACTTTTAAATGCATAGTCAAGTCAAATATATGTTTTCCAGAAGAAGAAACAGGAACAGAACCTCAGACATTTTGTTTGGATTTAATCTCTATCATGCATGTAGTGTATATTAACTTGAAATGATGGCTGTAATTTACAGTAAGTAGAGTTGTAATTTCTGGCTGACTAGAAGCAGAAGGAGAATTTTTAGAATAAGGCTGAACTTCAGAAACCTTCATCTCATTTGCATTGTATATTGAATCCCTCTTTCTCAGCAGAATGATAGCTAGCGGTGCAGCAGGAGTTCTTAAGTGTTACTTGTTGATTTGGTGTTAGGTAAAGCAAAATATTTTCCTGTTATTGTCAAAACAAACACTGATATTTAAAGTAATTAGCTACTGTCATATAATAGTATACACTTTAAGCTCATAAAATTCCGTATTTATAAATCTTTTCCTTGAACTCCACAGTCAGTTATAAAGTTCCTATAATGGATTGTAAAATCTCTATAAAAATGCTCTTGACTTGTCAAGAATGTGTCCTTTGTCTATTTTCATTTGGTTTTATGGCTGCAGGAAACCTAGATTTTGAATGAGGCTTTAGCACGGACCAAGAAACTTTAACGATGTGTATTGGTCATTTAACACTATCACAAATGATGAAAAACATGCTTTCATCCTGGTTTTGGAAAGTTTCAGGGGAATCTGTTCAAAAGTAGCCATAATTTAGAGTCATAATTAAATATGCCAATACCAAATCTGTAGTTCAGACAAAATTTTGCATTTACTGGCAAACTAACACAAGTGATTGGAAATCTCAGTTAGGACGAAGTAGCAACTAAAATATGATTAATCTTTATTACAGGGTGAGACAAATGGAAGATCAACTACAATAGCTACTGCATAATTAAGGAGCAGAGTGTTGTTATGGGAAAACGATGTATTTTGAAGCTTTCAGAATATTATTTTAATGACTTCATTTGGGTTAAAGGTTAAATTCACTCTTTAACATTTGTCAGCAAGCCCTTGAGTGTCATTAGCATAGTTGAAAATATTAAAGATCACCATTTTGCTTTTTCTCCAGAAAATGTGGCGCAGCCTAGCTGGTGTTCTAATTTCAGTTACTTCATTTTCCTTGAATAACTATCTACATTTATAAGACAGTTTCTTTTAAAAGAAAACTTAAAATTAGTGTTTTAATTGAAGGTAGAGCATTACAAAATATATAGATCAAAATATAAACATGAGTGAAACTAATTCACATTTTGGAGTAACACCTTTATGTTTCTGCTATTACTGTGCTGAAAAACAGTTACGGCATATCATGCCTTACTTTCCTCTTTAGAGTGTTATTTTAGCTTAACATATAGAAAGTTCTTTGTAGTTATTTTGGGTTGGCTTTTGTAGGAGTATGCTTCCGTAGCCTAAAGTAAAATCTCTTAATTGCAGGGAGGGCAGAATGTGTAGTGCGTTTTAGATATTGAATCTTAATTATTTCATCCATATGTATAGTCCCATCTGCTTAAGCATGCTGCATTCAAAGAACAGGGGGCCTTCTTCCTTCTTCCCCCACCTTGAAGATGATTTCAACAAAGCAGGATAATCTGGTCCAAAGAAATGCAATTCATTCTTTCCTGTAACGGGCCTCGCCAGGGTGATCAAGGGTTAGCTGTAATTGCAACTGCTTCGTAGCATGGTACAGTTTAATTCCATTGTTTACAGAGACACGTATCTAGCAGTAGGGTCTACTGGCTGTGTCCCCATGTTAAATGCAATATAGAAGTTTATAGTATCTGAAATTTCCCTCCCTAAACAACTTTGTAGACCAAAATCTAAAGCAACTCTGGGAAAATAAATGAGAGGCTTTCAGGAAATATTGAATAATGAGCTCGCTTGTTATCTTTTATACCCATATTATTCAAATCTGTTCATTCTTCTTAGAGCAAGCAGGGAGGGTCATTCATTTTTTAAGCTCTTCTGCTGAGATAATTATTCATGAGATTTGCATAGGAGTGTGTCAAGATGGTGGTGATATAAGATTGTATTTATGGGAGTTTAGTACATTTAGATCTTTTAGAATTTTGTGTGTGCACGTGCATAGAATTTCAGTTAGGGATTTTGAATAAATTAATAAATATTGGGAAAAACACCAGATGAATATGTTTTGCCATGGAAACCTGAGAATTTGCTTGAAATTTATGTAAGTAATATAAAATGTTTTACCATTTTTATCCTGTGGTGATACTGTTGGTAAGACATGTCATTTATGGCATGCTACTTAGAAGGTATAAGAGAAACAGAAACAGCCTTCTGCATTCTTAAAGGTTGAGTGGATTGCTAAACAAGTTTTAAGCTGCTTATGCATTCAAACACAGCTGCAGAATTGAAGCAATGAGCATAGTTGTTGTACAAAAAGTACTGAACAGCAGCAACGTTCCACGCTGATTCGACCATAACACACTCTTCTAAGGAAACACGAATGGTGGATTCTTTGGGGTGGAGGGGAAGTGTTGGGAATATGCTGTCATAAGAAATTACTCTTTAGAAGAAATACTTTGCTAACCTGTGTTCTGAATTCACTAATTAGGTTAAAGCCCTGGACATTTGGCTGTAACCACCAGCATTATGTTACATATTCCAGAATTTTTGACATTTGATATAACAGTCTTGCTATACATTTTCCTCTGTCTTCCTAAGCAACAGTGTTAAATCTACAACTTTTTATGATTCCATTTTTATTGAAAAGGACATTGAAGTACAGTTATTTAACCATCTCATTAAGTTCATTGTAGAAATAAATACACGTAAATTTGCTAATTCCTCTCCATCTTTTTCTTGGACGTTGGTCTTCTATAGACCACAAATCTCACAGAATTTCATGTTTTCCGAGTTCCTAGCATCTTTCACATTTGCTCAGATTGGAAATATCAAAAGAACGGGCTTTTATATGGTATTTTGATTATGTGTTTTCTATTTCTGATTATAGTGATACTTATGCAGGAAGCTGAAAATGAGGAGGGGGAAATGAAAATGCATCATCTTCTTTCTTGAGGGAAGAAAATCGTTGGTTTTGAATAGAGTCTGTCATTTTTAATCAGCTTTTATACAGTTGGGCCTTCAGTTGGACCGTTCTTGCTTTTCATAGTAAATATGAATACCTTCTTTCTCTTCTATTTCCAGAAGGAAAAAATACTTTTATTTTCTTAGAGTCAAGGTAACTATTTTGAAAGATGAAGCAGGAATATTTTGATTACTTTCAGAATGTTGCCAGTTCTATTTTGTCATGTTTTATCTCTTAGAGAGGACGTGCTCCTGAATTTGTCTTCCTCTGAGCCTCAGGAAAAGAATAGCACTCATGTCCTTCTAAAACTTTACAAACATGTGCACGTATGTTGGACTTTTTAGCAAAACCCAGAACATGTATACATCTTTACGGATGTTTTAACAGTGTTGTATAAAAAAAAAAATAAAATATTGTACAGAAATAATACAACATGAACCCAGCCTGAAGCTATGAAAACAAACCAAGAGACATTGTCAGAAAAAAATTAAAAAGAAGAGTGCCATATACTCTTTCTGCAAAAATTTTTCAATACTGAAGAAATTTCCTGGGCTTTTTAATGAGAAATATAATCCAAAATTTCAAATAGAAAATCAAGTAAAAGAAGACCACTGAGGAAGCCAAATTGTACTCTAAACAATAATACTGAAAAATTTTACTCTGTTAGAAGGACTGTAAGTGAAAATCATAATCTTCCTTACTTTGTTATTCTACCATGATTTTGCTGTTATTAGAAGTAGTACTTAACATCATTAGAAGAACTGAGAATTATTAAAAGACATAAAAGAAAAATTCTTTTTCTCTATTTTTAAAAAGGAGATGCCTTAAGTTTGTAGTAATTGCCCTCTTATTTCCTGTCACACACAGAAATTAGCATAAAAAGAATCACTGAAGGATTTATTTAAAAAATCCAATCCGTGGGGTTAATAGTGTAACCTGGTTTTGAGAGGATGTTCTGGAATTAATAAGGTTAAAAATACAGACACAAAAACACACACTTAGAAACTTCATCATCCTAAATCAGCTTTAACAATATGTAGCATTTTATTCTCTTAGTCTATCGACCTGAAAATGATTGGGATATTTAATATAAAATTTACTAAACTTTAATAAAACTTCTTGTTAAAAGTCTTAGTATTCACGTAAAGTAAAATTAGTATTCACATAAAGACTTCTATAATTCCTCTTGTTCTTGTAACTGAAAGGTCATGCCTGGACAAGGATGTGTTCTCAGAATAACTAGGAACACCGTCGTGCATCACCAGAATAACAACAAGTGTATGTTCCTCTTTTCTTAAAGATTCAATGAGAAGCTATTGCCATGCATTCAAATAGCTCGTCTAACAATAAACAGGAGAGATACTCTGACATGTTATGGCGAGCCAAATGACATGCTTGCCTATATTTAGTCACTGTTTGTAACCAGAAAATAAGGACGGTCAGGTCAGTTGTGATCACTTAGAATTTCTCATTCTTTTCACATCTTTCACATCTCAATTTAAGCGATAAGACCCTTGAGTTTCCTGCCTGATTCCATACGTAGCCCACATAGTCGTGGTGTCTTAAAAGTCTTGACAGAGAGAACTATCAGCTAGTCTAGCTGCTCTCCAGGTGTTGGTTACCTATGATTCAGTCCAAATGAGCGCGTAGTTTTAGCAAAATCTTCTCAAATGACTAGTTTGGCTCTACTTTCCCCCACCACCTAGATGTTTCTATTCCCAGCCTTCAAAAGGAGCTTTCAGTACCCAGTGTCTAGAGAAAGAGCTTCTGTCAGGTTAGAAGCTATACCACAGGTACAGGTAGAGTGTAATAAAAGTCTATCCCATCAGGTTTTTCTGCTCACTGGTCTGTAAACATGACAGAAATATGTCTATTTTGTAACTGGCTGCTGCCTTGTAAATCTTGTAGGCTGTAAGTAGTTTCTTTAAAAAGCTGTTCTAGTACCATTTCTTTTTCTTTCTGACCTGGTCTTGAGTAAAAGGGCATAAAAAGATGGTTGCAGTAATAAGTGCAAGGGAAACCATAGCAAGAAATTAAAAATGTTTGCACAAGCAAATTACAGGAATCAAAAAAAGCATGAATCTACACATACATTTTAATCATTTTGGCACACAAGAGGTAAGGGGTATGTTACCTTGGTTTGAAAGGGGCTTTCAACAATTAGCCCCTCGGTAAAAGTAAAATAGCACCCTGTAAGATAATAAAAATTACAAACAGCAATGCAGAGAAAACAAAAAAGACATTTTAATTTAAGGGAAAAGAAATTTAAGTCATTGTGTAGAGCATTACTGTTCCCTGAATCATCAAACCAAATAACCTTGTACACTATTAAATGACATCGTTTAATTATATACACTTTTCTATTAAAATTTTACTTTACTTTGTAGGAAAACATACTGTTATGTTGAGCATAATTGCATTTTATTTTTTCTCTTCGTGAACTTTCATGGGTTTGGTTTTAGATCGGGAATAAAGTACATTGGAATAAGATATGCCATCTATCCTCTTGGAGAGGCATTTATATGTAAAACAGATAACTTTTGTTATTCCATACTTCTATTAAACTTTAATTTGTAATTATAAATTTTTAATTTTTATTTATACTTATATACAGGTAGATAAGTATATTACGATTATAGAAGACCTGGAAAGGGAATATTGGAAAGTATTGAAGGTATTCTGTTATAAGATATCACGATAGACATAGTTCAAAATATCAAAATATTCATGGTAATAATGTCTTGATTATATGTATGTACACACACATATAATTTTAGTCTGCCACTTTACAAATCATTTTATAAAATTTGCATACTCCTTCAATGTGCAAGCATATTTAAAAATTAGCATTTTTCTATTTCATAAGTCCTAAACCAAAAAAAAGTTACAAAATTATGCATATGTTTAAATCATACGTGACAGTTTAAATTTTCATTAAATAATTTAATCCTTGTTGAAGAGAGAAATTTACTTTTAACAATCCACTAATTTCAGTAGAGTCAGAAGTTTGTAAAATGCTAATTATGACTAGAAAAAACTGTGATGGGGCTTATTTCTGATGTTTTTGAAAATTAGTCACTTCTTTATACATTACTCGTTCTTCCTTAATGGGGAAAGATGGAAGGAAAGGTAAATTTTAGTAATTTTGTGAGGCACTCACTTTTTAACACCTTTTCTCTAGTTTCCCATCTTCTTCCATTCCATCAACCCACACTTTCCCTTTTTTGGCTTCAGTTTTTCTGAAATGCTTCGTGCTTTTCTGTATTTGATTCAGTGTTTTGTTCAGATTCTTCACTGTTGTTGCTCAAATAAAATTGGCTATAAAATTTTCAGTACCAGGTTTTTGTAAAGCATCTGAATTGCCTACAGCAATATCACCCAAGGCTGTTGTCTTGCTTGATTTTTATTAGCTAAGCAGAGTTTGACTAGGTCAGCATTTGTATAGAAGCCCTCCAGGTAAGAAAGAGATGCTGTGAAGCACAAAAAGGAGGATTCATGAACACCCCCTCCTCTTCTGTTTCGTTCAGCACTGGCTTAATGCTGCAGTTTGATCATATCAGTAGGGTTATACATCCGAGAGTATGATCTGTTAGTTGATACGAGTGACAGAATAATTTATCAATTAAGGTTTTAAACTGACGCTCAGAAGTCTGCAAAAGACATCTAG
Organism: Charadrius vociferus; assembly: GCF_000708025.1. Classification (NCBI taxonomy): domain Eukaryota; kingdom Metazoa; phylum Chordata; class Aves; order Charadriiformes; family Charadriidae; genus Charadrius; species Charadrius vociferus. The sequence continues at coordinate 187,920 of NW_009648038.1, read as the reverse complement.
TTTCTCAGTATTCAGCTGTAAAATAAGCAGCTTCTGTAACACGCTCTTTTTCACAACTCTTCTGTCTCCTCCGTTCATATTCCTCAAACAGGATAATGTTTATTTCTCCCAGAGTACGTGGGCTTTAAACCAGTAGATGTCCGACCTTATTCGAGGCCCCTAGAAGTTAACTGTAATCTGTACTGTGAGGATCTACAGGTGTATGATTTTTAAGGGAAAGCAGGAGACTTTTCATTCCCAGTGCCAAATTACAAAGTCATTCTATTTAAAACTATTCTTCGGCTTGACATTTTGCCTAGGTCCAGACTTGGGACTTTTGGCTTATGAGCGCTCTAATAACTTTCATGGGGGTAACTGGCCCTTGGATTCTTCAGGAAGTTATGGATGCTTGTACAAAAAGTAGTTTTCTCCTTCCCCCATAATAACTGAATCCCAGAGGAGATATCAGTGACGTCTCCGTGAGCAACTGTAATGCTGGAAAAAAGTCCCATCTTTGAGGTTTTTCATGAGAATAAAGGAAGAGAAAATGAACAAAAAAAATCGTGAACAATTTTGCGAGTTCAGAGATGACTGCAAATATGGCTAGGAGAATTTCACCAGAGTATAAGGTCACAACGTTTCATCTTTCTTTGGTTTGAAGCTGCACTCACAATCTTAATGTGGCTGAAGTGCTGCCATGTGGTTACGCTAGCACTTACTTCAGCTCGGTGGTGCTTGCATAATTGTTGATTTAAGTGGCAAGTTAGGATTTTATCATATGAGTCTTGGCAGATGAATAAACTGGAAACAGAAGATTTTTATCCTTTTTATTTGAATGTAGATTTTCCTTTTTTTAATCTGAGGAAAAATTATGATCCTCAAGTGCAGAAAATGTTGGAAAAAAACGACCACTTTCACAACCCCAAATTCTCTAACTCCTAACAACGAGAAAGAGTTTTATTTCCGTGTTCATTTTTCTCACCTTTATTTCTTATTCACCATACATTCTTTGGATTTCATAATGGTCTCCCTCTTTTTCTTCTGTTTCCACCCCTCCGGTTTACCTTTTCTGAGGTCTGGGTTTAGTTTGGGTTCCGGTGTCCATCCCCCTTATTAAAGAAAGCAACTCGACAGTCACAATTTCAAATATTGTGCTAGAGCAATGATGATAGATTCATGAAATATCAAAGCATGGTATGCTGAATGGGTTTAAATTTTAATTGATTCTTGAGTTAAAAAGAAATGCAGCTACTATCTTATTTCCATAAATGCGTACATAAGAAAAATAGCACCTATAATAATGTTAACATGAAGAGTGAGTTAGAATGGCAAATGATTAATAGCATGCGCAGCTTTACAAGTCATGGTAGTTCTCATCTCACATGCAAAGAAAATCAATATATCTCAGATAAATCATTTTGCCTTCTAAATATTATTTGCAGGAATTCAGCACTCCATTCTTTTGCACAAACACTGACAACTGAGTCATAAATGCATTTGAATAATTTCTGTCCATTTCTACATATTGCATAAATCAAGACTAACACCCTGCAGGTTTTCTGGAATTTGTCTTTGTCCAAATTACAGATTTACTATATTGCAAATAGTTTGCATGTTTAATGAACATTTTCAGAAAGTTTCTTGAAAACAAATTATATGTAGAAATAAGACATCTGATGCTTGATTCACAAAGTAACATTTTGATACTTTTATTGTGTTATAATGTTTTATGTATAAATATTATAATGTCCCCAGCATAGTATAATCTTCCTTTTGTAGTTAGACCTACATACACATTATTTCCATTTTAGGTTTTAAAAAATATTCCATATTTAATTTAATATAACAGCGTAAGAACAGCAATATTGATTCAGCTTAAAGGTGTTGACAAGTTGCTGTTGACATGATAAATAATTCTAACATGGAAATAGTAAGTAGCTTAAATACTATGCATACATAATCATAAGAATTAAATCTGAGTTTACAAAGATTTTTAAAGTCCACATATGTTGCATCAATTACCAAATAAGAAAACTTTTGCAAATCTTGATTTCTACCCATTTTCTCATGATTAATATGGAGGCTTAATTGCAGTTATCACACACAGGACTTATCTGGAGATCCTCAGTATTCAGCTGTAATCCGCACTCTTTTGCAACGTGCCAGAGAGATGTCATGACTGGTACCAGTGACCAGATGACACTTTGTTTCCTTAGTCCACGTTACCACCTCTCATGCAAGTCTGTGTAAGCGTGCCAGTGCCAGTGTGGTCAGCAAAAGCAGAGCATGCCTTTTTGTGTGCCACGTCATTCACAGTATTCTCACTAGACAAGGTTAAAGGATAAAATGATGTCCTCTTGCAATAACAGAGTAATGCTATAAAAAGAGAAAACAGCAACATGTACTACAATAAGCTTAATAGTTATACTTAATATTACCTAGGAATACCATATCACAGGTAGCTCCCTCTTCTTTTCTTACATTAAGCCAAAATCTCTCTTTCTCTCTGTTTTGTCTTCATTGTCTTTCATGCCTCTTATCTAAGATGTTACTGGCTTCTCCTCTTCCTGCCTCTACCATCTTTCTTTCTGCTATGGAAAAGATAGGATCACAGGCAAGTTAAATCTCTGCTCCTTTTTTCCATTTCCTTGTAGTCTGGAATGCATTAGCCTCATTCTGCTAGTTTCTTGGGACTGACAGACTACTTTTGGACTACACTGGTGTGCATTACTTATTTTCCCTTTCTTCCGTATGCTCCTATTACATATTCAGATAGCTTTCCTGGTTGCAGGTTGCTAAAATGCTTGATAAAAGACCCTTGGACTTTTGAAAACTCTTGGCAAAATTCTATTCATAATATTGTGAAAATGAAAAAATGCACAGTTCTTAGTAGATGCAGAACTGGATCTCTGCTACCCTGTGCATCATACAATGACTTCACACGATATCCTGAGTGCTGACATTTGGGGAATAGCTGCTTACACTGAGTCCAAGTTTCCCCTCTGTTTACCTAGCTCTGAGATATTCATAGTTTTACAGAATCTTCTCTGGGAGCAGTGTTGCAATAATACACATTTTTAAAACCTGTAATAGGTGCGTGTAACTGCTAGTAAAGGTGGTACCAAGGTAGTACAGCATTCTGTCTGTTCTCCCCAAGAAGAGATTGAAATTAGAGATAGATTATTGATTACAACATTGATAACAGATAAGGAGCTGACCTCAGCTGCAAACAGGGGCAGAGCAGATGGTAGAGGCATATGTTATGCCCTGTTATGTTAGGTAAACACAATAACTGTCTCTCTCCCTTCAAACACCACTTATTTAGCAATAACCTTGACCATTTTCAATAATGGTTCAATCTGTCCAGGAAAAGCATTCACCTTGCTCTGTGCTACTAGCATCTTCCCTCCTAGCGATGAACGCTTATACTTCTTCCTCATTTTCCCTGACTTCAGTGCAGCCTTTAGTGTCGTACCGCTTTTGAAGATACATAGATTTCTTTCTTTACAGTTCAGTTTCACTTTTGTCCACTTGAGTGTTCTGCTGTGCTTTTGTGTATGTGTATGACTGTGTGCGTTGGTTTCCCTGCACCAAGACCTTCCATGCTGAAGTGTACAAAAGCTTATTTTGGCGATCTGCGTTAACCTTCTTCACCAATTGATTGTTCCCTGCAACTCCACGTACACAGAGATGATACAGTGCACTTCTGCATTCAATTTCAATGTTTTGTAAAAAAGCCAAGCTTTCTAAAAGTGCAGTAATGTTAAGAATGTTAGTGAAAGGCTATGCACATGTTTAGTGCAGGTTTCTTTACTCTGCATATCAAAATACAGCACAGAGATTTTTGGGAACATCTGTCTCCATTCTTACCTCTGTTTTGCCTGATCATTTCCTACTGATATTTACCTATTTTCCCACCTTGCAAATGCTGCTGTGAGAATCTCTGGTGTCTGGGATAACTTTATGACATCTCTCTGCCTATTCTGTGTTAAGCCTTTTGGTGGGCTAGAGCTTCATAAACATAAGTCCTGCTGTTAGCCCTATAAGTATGGACAGACAAGTAAAATCCAACTGAGGGGCACTTGTTTGTCTTCACAAATGGAATAAATTTTGTTTGTTTTTTATTTAGATCAAACATGCAAGGAAGTAAAATTAATGTCTGGAATGGTGGGAGCAAGGCAGAAGAAAGCATTTCCTAAGTCCTCCACTTCCCAATCCCCTTCCCTCCAAAATAGTTTTCCTGACAGCATTTGAAATCAAATGGGAGTGCCACAAATCTCTCTGCTTCTGTAACAGGCTGCTACTGAAGCTAAAGGCATGCGGTTCTGGGGAGAAAGAACAGCACAGCATAATCCCTTGCAATCATCTCTTGCCCCTAACAAGGCAGTCCAGTGTGTTGTATTTCCTCTTATCGAAACCAAGTTTTTGTTCAGCCTCAGTATTTCCATCTGTGGATCAATGTCCAGAAAAGGAAAAAAGGATAAGAGAAGAGAGAGAGAGAGGAAAATGTAAAGACACAAAAAGTCTCACAGAACAGTGAGCAGCCATGTGGGTTTATGCTCCAGGCATGTTCAATCAGAGAAGCTGCAGCCCATGCATTTCCTAGAATTGTTTTGAGAGTTCAGTGCGTTTAATTGTTGGTCCCTGTAACCGATAGACATTTATTAGGTTCAGAAATGCTGCAAGGTTAAATTGCATCATTTCTAATGTTGAGGGGTTTAAATTTTTAAGCAACTTATGAGACTGGGGTTCTGTTTAACAAACAAAGGAAATAATGAATCGGAACTGTCTTGAAACATTAAGAATTTGGAGATATTTTCCCAGATTCAGAATACAAATGTTAATACAAATACAAATGCAAAGGGTGTGAGCACCTCCAAAATACACTGACTTCAAAATCTGCTGTAGTATCATCAGGGAATGGATTTGGGGCTTTGATTCACACTGGGTTTTTTTACATGTTCCAGGAGCATGCTTTAATCTTTAATGTTAAATAAAAAATGATTGGAAAGTGAGCCCTGTCTCCAAAGCAGGCTGTGCAAACTGACTGACACCCGTACAACTGGAGCAGACGGGTTGCAATTACAGATGCAGGCCTTCCACCAGGATGATCTCACACGGGAAGCAGAAATAATACGGAATATAAACACTTAGGTATCCCTCAAAGCTTGCCTAGGATATTGTCTTGGAGACAGTTTTAGCTGTCCCAAATAGGCATGAGAACTAAACCGACAGTTAAGCAGTGTAAATGACAAAAGGTCCGAGACTTGACTTTCACTGTAGCTCACATTTATTTATCAGTATTGCTGGAGCCAGAGCGTCTGCCCTACAAGGAGCTACACAGACCATGCTTCTTTTAGTCAGTGAACCAGATTTTTATGAGATATTCAAGGAAGCAAAGTCACTGATTTGTTTATCTAGCTGAATAGATAGGGTTCTCTTCATCCAGGATCTAGTCCCTAGTGAAGTTTCTGTCAGCATTGTCTTAAAGCACATGGATATGGAAATACCATATTACAAGGAATCAGAAAGAAGAGTAGAATATACCGACTATTAGGTTACCGAATTAGCAGAACAAGATATAAATAAATGTATAGATATTACTATCTTGTAGTTAAATACAATACAAAATGTGTGGGTTTTGGCTTTCCAAGGAACAAAAGAATAGTGTAATGCTGACACCGCGTTCAGCCCTTGCTGCCTACAGCATAATTACTGTAGAAACTAAGTACTCATCCAAAATACCTAAAGTCATTCACCAGCTAGAATAATTTCAATATCTATTTCTCGGGTTTGGGATTTTTTTTTCAGCTTTCTATTGTATATTTTCCAGAGAGGTAAACAATCTTTTTTCATCTAAGTAAGTGCACTATTTTTAAACCCTGTGTAAACTTTTATTAATGATAAGCTATATGGATCTTTAGGAGCTAAATGGATTTTTCCATCTGGATTTTAAAGATCCACACAATTAAACACTCATTGTTGGGGCATGGCGTGTGTGTTTGTTCGTTTGTTCTGCAGTAGGCTTTGGTTTCTATGAGGCATTTCCAGTTGGTTACATATTCTTTGTGTATCGATTATTGGCTCAGCCAATCTTTTAGAGCTCTTGTTGCCATTTCTGTGCATACTGTGCATAGTCAATCAACCTATTTCTTTTATTTCATTCCATCACAAAAGACATCTTTACGTTCGTTGAAGTCTTAAAGATATTAAAGTCTACCTGAAATTTGGGGGGGGAAAATTATTGTATAAATGGAGGAGACAATTTCATGAAATGTCTCTGTGTGAGGTGAATCAGGTGTGTGATTACTATTTTTTTTCACGTCTACATAAAGGCTAATCAAATTCTTAGGGTCTTAGGGTGCCTGTATAGACGTGCATGGGATTGTTCTGTGGTGTACGAGACCAGTATTTCTTGGCAGATATTAAAAAAAAAAAAAAAAAGACATAGTATCTTTAACTGTCTTATAAACGGAGGGATTTATCAGTGGGCTCGGATCCAGAATATTCAGATATGCTGAAACTGAAGTTTCTTTTCTGGGATGTATCTCGGCACACACCAGGAGGAACCACAAGTCCATCAGCCCCAAACAGATTTTCTGTTTATAGTACCTCAGTTGTTCATGCTTGAAACAGCTGCAGTGAAACAAGACTACCTTACAAGCAATTGCCCCAACCTTTCATTTCTGGCAGCAATAGTGGAAGGATGCCGATTCAAAGACCTGTAGTGGGTTTTTTTTAAGTTAGTATTTCTCCCCTCAAGCTTAGTATTTGTCTTGTCCTGAGGATTTGTCCTACTTTGCTGCTCCCATCTAACATATCAGGCGTGCAGGAAATCAGAATTAATTTGCAAGTAAATGTAAATAGAATTTAACAAAACACGTCAACTCCCAGGCAATCTCCTTTAACTGCCATATTGTAGTATTGAAAAGCACTGTGTATATATAACATTTTAAATGATGTTATAAATTGTTATAAATCCAGGCTGGGTGGATTTATAGAAAGGTGGGTATTTAAGAATATAGGACACGCTAGTAGTTATTACTGGGGCAGATGCTGCACTCTACTAAGAACATCCTAATTATATAAGAAGACCTACATGGTTTTGATGTCATTTCCTGAAATGGCACCATGTGTGTAAGATGTGTAATTTCAGGGATGGAGTGACAAATAAGCAGTTGGCTGATTACTAATACGGTAATTTTAGACTCTCTAATTGTGATGAGTAATAGTCACCCAGCTTCACCTCTTGCCAAAAATCTGTCTCTGGCAGTTAACTGAATTCCATTGATATGAGGTTTTGTCACTGATCTCAGTAATCCCACTGGAAAGCTTCTGATACAATGCAGTCCAGGTAGAATATGGTATGACAAGGAGTAAGGGCAAGGGACAATTCAGGGACGACAAGGAATCTCAATCCATTGAGAATCCCATTCACATTCATGAAGCTCCATCTCTAAGCTACTTGTCTCTTTGCTCTTCCAGCACTTCGCTAGCTACAGTATCTCAGGATTTGGAGGGATTGGGGGTTTTTCTCCTCTTTTCCTGTGCCTTTGAACAATACGAACGCTTTTGATAAACTATGGAAATAAGCAAGTAAGAGGTGCTACCTTTAAAGAAGAAACAGTTCATGATGGAAACCAAGTGGAAGGGGAGGACAGAAAAGGCTGGGACCCTGAGGCTTATGGGGAACTGGGGAGGATCCATGAAACAATTATATGTCTTTGAACAACACAAATACCGGGTGACATGAGGAGATGCTCTTACATCACTTGTCACAAAGAATGGGACCACTGTGATAATCTTAAACATCGTGACTTCCTTGGAAAGGGTATTTTACTTTGTTCTCTCACAAAGGATATTGCATTCCAGATGATATTTGAAAAGCATCATTCAAAACAGATTTTTTTATTTCCTATAGCAGAGCGTGCAAATAAATTTAGCAGGTGTTATTAGAGCTGGTAGGGGGTGGAAGGCGAATAAAAATTGCTGATAGGGATTTTCTCAGCGTGCACTGCTGGGATCCTGCAGAGACTAGACAGTCTTAGTTAAAGCTGCAGTATGCTTGCTCTTTATGGGAAATCTATCTCTTTTTATATTATCTCACCTGTGAAATCTATTTACAGAAGAGGAATTTTCCATTCACCTTTCCTAAAACCATTTTATTTTGTTGCTCAAAGTGGAAGGGCAGTCTGCAGCTATGTATGGTAAACCAGTGTGATTCGTTATCAGGAATATAAATGAAACATTTTCCTACAAGCTCACCTTTTTCATTTTCTGTGTAGGTCTAGAAAGTTCATTGGTTGGACTATTCACACGCTACAAGCTATTACACTCTGTCGCTTTTAGCTTGCTTTCATTTTCTTTTCTTTTTCCTTAACACAGGTTTGCCTAAAAGTAGGCCAGCATGATAGATTGATTGTGGACTAAAATACTTTTATATCCCATGTTCTGGTTTTTCCAGCTTTAAAAGCAGCCTGAAAAATACTGTGCTTACAAGAAAACTGGCATATCCAATTTACTGTTTTCTATTGTCTTCGGCAGAGTTATTTTGAAAAAGAAAAATTAGCTCCTGAAACAGGATAAAATCAGTCTTGGTTTGCATTAAAGTTCTTTTGCAAATTCATTAATTTTGGGGAAGGGAAGAAGGATATTTGTTCTCAGGAAATATACACCTCTTAATGGTATTACTATAAAGAAAAGGGTAACAGCTGCAGAATTAAGTTGACACTGGTGAAATGACATGACTTTTTCCTGCTAGAGAGGTACTTTTTTTTAGATCCCTTTCTTTTCTGATGATTAAATTCCCATTCTGCTCTCCAGCAAGGCAAGGAAATGACCCCTTCTCCCTATCCCTGTGCTCCTTCTCCCCTCATCCGCACTTTTCCCATCTTTTTGTTGCTTCTTGTTGCTGAAACTTGTTCCTACTCTTCTGGAGCAACTCCATCTCCTGCTGTCTGTGGCTTAATCAGGATATCTCTTAGAATAGATACTTGACTAGGATTTCTGTAAACATAATGAGTTGTTTTCCACAAGCGGCATTTTCAACGCTGAGCTGGTCAGTGCAGACACTTTGGTTACTTCCCTAGCAGGACAAGAGAATACAGACAGGGATACATTTTATTGCTCTAAATTCACTTTGTGCCTTAATAATATTGCGTAGGGATGAGTTTTCAGTATTTTGACTGAGAAAGGGGTTAAGCTGTTTGTAAACCTCTGGATATTCCGTCTTCTCCGTTGCACACTGCAACCTTCCTGACGCTGCTGCCAGCAGCCTCTGCGAGGTGCAGGGAGAACACAGCAAACCTTGCCCCTTAAGTCACACTGCCACGTGTCGCAAAACGCCACACCATGACCAGCGAGGTCTGCGTGCTTGCAGGTTAGGAAAGAACACATTGCTATTGCTGGCCGGTAATTAAACAGCCAGCAGTGGTTGAATCTGCAAGAAGCAGCTAATTGTGAACTCGTTATGTATGTTTGTTTGTTTTTTAAATTATGCAAAATTAAATGCATCACCTGTCGTCATTTTGGCTACTGTCAGTGGAACCAGGGTTCTTGTAGAGTTACACAGTTTTCTAAGGAGCCTCATATGCCCTTCCTTTTGATTTTTTCCTCTCTTTCCAGATAATGGAGAGACCAACTATGAACCGTAATTAAGCTTTTCATATTTATAGTGTTCATATCTTCTGTCTCCTGAATAGTTAGCTGTATGAGCAAAAGAGGGAGGGGTTTTTCCCTGTCTATTCCTTCCCTTACTATGAAAATACTTTCTGTGAAATCTGACTCGATTTCTCCCCTGATATCACACTGCTTAAGTGACAGTTAGAGAGGATGGATTAAAATTGCCAAGTGAGGAAACAGAAATTAGAAAATAGTGTTACATTACTTTGGTCTTGGCTTCTCTTTGCCTTATTAAATCCGCTTTCTGAAATTGCTGTTAAGGAACAAGCAAATAAGCTATACAGAGCAACCCGTTTACAGGCAGAAATAATCAAGAATTGTAAAATACCTTGATTCTTTTCCTACTCAGGGGAGGAAATATTTTAGCATCTCTTGTGGATTAAAACATAGAAACAAATAAACAAAATTCAAATTATCTTCATGCCCTACTTTAGGATTTAAAGCTACTTTTGATTTCATGGAGGCATGTTATGGACTCATTCTTCATGAATTACACCATATTATGTTGTTAAACTATTAAAATCAATGCGATTCAATCTTAACTCTTAAAATTCACATTTACTTGAATAGAATTGGACCATTTTTTCTATTTCAAGGTCTGTCCCAGTAGGATTAAGTTGCATAATGTTATGCAGAATTACAGCACTGATTTCACCCTTTTTCTATTAGAAATGCTTCATTTTTCTTCACTATTATTTCACTTGCTGTTTGTTAAAACTAAAGAAACATTAATAAAGCAATGATGAAGTGGGAAAAGCTAGTACTTTTAACAGAATTCAGTGAAGTTATATGCTCACTAGTATAGATAGTGCTATGCCTTTTGGCAGGAAAAGAGAAGAAAGGAAGAAGAAGTATTACTTTTGCCCATCAAGGTTGACACCTTGGACTTCTCCGTATACCTTCTATTCCTTACAGAGCTGCAACATCACAAAGATAAATGTTCCTACAGCCTACACATTTCTGTTGAAATGACTTTGAAGATTTCCAAATACAAAATAAATATCCTTTATCAATGAAGAACTTATATTAAGTAAGATTATTTTAAAATCAGTGTTTCAGATTATTCATTTACTTTTTTTACACTTTTATTTACAAAATATTCATATTTCTGTCTTGAAAGATAAAATTAGTGCTGTTATTTATATTTTGGAAATGGAAGCCAAATGGAAATCTCTTTGCGCAGAATCCTGGAGTTTGTGTTTGTGCACAGAATTATTTTCTGAGATGTACTGATAGCTTTTCATTTCATGATTAGAGCTTTATTGATTACTGGAAAGATTTTATATTTCTTGCTTTTTTTTTTTCCCCCCCAATATTGTAGTGTTGTTGCAAAGATTTGTTTTCCAGTGATTGCTGAGAAGTCACTGTGGAAAAATGTGTTGAGGAAAATAACTAAAGATAGTTTCTGTGTTTTCAGCAGAAATAGTAAAAGACCGCACTGTAATTTTTCAACATAAAATAAGAATATCTAAATCCTTATATTACTCCTTTTGTCCCCCCTTTTATATTGGATTTTCTAAACAAAGAATTGTGCTATAGTCAGGAATGAGTGCCTACTATATTAGTAGTCCCATCTGACATCAAGGAGAATGTAGAATAATAAATTGCTGAGTACAAAGAGAAGAAACTCAATCTTACAGCTGGGAATTTGCAAAAGATTTCATAGCAAAAAAAGAATATGGAAAAAATAACACAAGTGAAATAAGCATTTTAATGCTTCGAAAGAATACTGACTGCTAAGTTGAGGACTCTGTTGATTTATTAATCATCCTGAACCTATAATAGCATTTTCATATCAAATTTAGCAACCTGAACATTTTTATATATGTAAGGTCAATCCACATAGTATATTTAGTTATGTCGTAGGAGTTCACCTCATTACAACATGATAGTTCCACAGAGGAAGCGAAACTAAACTCTGGTAAACCATATATAATTTGTTAAACTGTAGAGTAGAACATCAAGGTTAATATGCCTGTTGCTATAAAAAAAAAAAAGTTTGGATTCATTAAGAGATAGTTTAAAGATCAATGTTTTCAGATACTTACAAATTTCCAAATCTTTAGCACTTCTGGCTGAAAATACGCAGTAGCTGAATGTGTCAAGGAAGTTTATTTTTATTTCAGCCATAACCTATTCACTTGGGTCAGCCATTTATTTTTCAGGACAAATGTGTGGTCAAATGTGTTTATGACCATTTTCCTGGTCAAATGTGTGCCAGTGGAGAGAGATGACTTGACTGATAAAGACTTTTCAGAAATGTACTTGATGTTTTCGTTGATGACAAATGTAGATAAATAGATCTGCGAACAATTACAGGGTTCATGTGGCTCCAATATAATTGGACTATTTGGTACACGAGATAAAAGGCAAAACAAGGATATGCATTGTGAACAGGTGGTGGTTCTTATTAGGCTTGCATTTTGTGTAAATGCAATTAAATATCAGGTGAAACTACATGACATTAAATCAAGGAAAATCCATCATCCAGAGTTAGATGGAAAGTTAGGGCTCAAACTGAACTATACTTAGACAAAGGCCAGGAGGGCTCAGTGAAGTGGCAGTGTTCATTAGTATATGCAATTATGTCCAAATTTTTTTTTTTTTGGGTGGTGGGGGGGGATTCTAATAAAGTGGTAACAACAGTCATTATAAAGCAATCTGCAGGTTTGGGGTTTTTTTTGGCACACAATGGCCCTGCTGGCGAAGGTGAGACTTGGTAGAAATTGCTCCAGTTATCCTCAAGATTTAAATTATTCTTGCATCTTTAATCTGCTTAATCATTCCAGATAAAATTCAGAAATAGGATTTTGAAGGAGTATTAGCTACCCAGCTTCTTTTAGTTTTTATTGGAATTTGGGAACCTGACTTCTGGCTCTTTTGAATGACCAGTGAATAACAGCATCTTTAGGTTTTTTATAATGTTCCACCATTGCATTTACCATTCATATGCTCGTCATACTCCCAGCCTGTCTGTAATCCCACAGGGTATGTCTACTCCACAGTCGCTGCAGACAGGTTTTAACTGGTTAGCCCAGCTACTCCAGGAGCTTGCAGTAGGCTGGCAGCTGAGAATTTATGTAGCTTTTCAAGGAGGTTTTGCAACTATGCTGACCTGTATGCCTCTGTAGTTAAAAGGATACGGGTGTCTTTACAAGAGACAGTATAAATGGAAAAAGAGGGAGTTGTTTTACTGGTTGTTATTATATAATTTGTATCTATTCTTGCTAGGTCATGATTAAAGTATTAACACATGAGAAGATAAAGGAGAATAGAGCATGCTAGGAGTTCGAAGGTCTTTCCCTGGGAGTTTGCAACCTTCCTAATTTGACTTAGAAAATATGTAGGCTTGTGAAGTCAATCTGAAATATCTTGCAGTGATGCAGCTGGTATACCTGGAAAATAAAGATGCAGACAAAAGTACAACCACAAATCTGTTCCCACAGTCTGTAGCGTTAAGCTGTGCTGATATTCTCTCACTTTGCTTTATTTAAAATTCACACCATTAAGTTGCATTGAACTTGTCACTAGAAGTTGCTTTTCTCTTGGGACTCAATTCTACTTGAAGCCGGCAGCAAAATATTTTTGGTTCAGGACATTTTATACATGAGAGAAATAGGTGGAGCAGGTTGGCATATATGCTATATTTAAGTTTCTAAAAAACTTTTCATTCTAAATAGGCTATAAACAGACATACTTCTTAAACCTGTGTGCCTTCTATTTGCAGTTTCCAATTTCACTGTACACCTTGCTGTGATAATGAATTAGCCTGTTCTGAATGTGTGATAGGCAAAAGAATTTTTCTATGACCTAATTTGAAGTTCACGTGAGTATTATTGGAATACTTCCTTCTTCTTAATATCCATAATGTGGTATCAGGGTTGGAATATGAGTTTGCAGTTACAATATTTCCGATATTTCTAATTTTTTTCCCCCTTTTGAGTCTGTTAGATGAGAAAAAAATACACCTAATATGAACATACTGTTGGGCCTGCAACACATTTTTAAAGCTGCTATTAGAAGATACTATTAAAATGCTTGAAATACTTTAAACAGAGTAATATGTACCTTAGGCCAGACTCTCAAATGGTGTAAAGCTGCCTAGGTCTGCAAAGTCAGTGGAGTTATTCCAAATGACTGGCCCTTCAAATTTGTACCCAGTCATTTGACGTGTCCTAGAGAAAATTCCATTTTTCACACTCCCACGTGATGTGACAATCGGTATTCACACAAGGTCCTAACTGGTAATGAGGATTCTGTGGATTGTATACTTAGCAATATGGAAGTTTAAAAAATAGTTCTGCTTTACCAGACTTCAATATCTGTTTAGAGTGTGCTCAATCTGGGTGTATTTCTGAGGACAAAATGGTGATCGTTATGGAAAACTAGCAGCAGACATACTCCCGTTTCTTCATCTCATATTTAGATTGTCAAAAACTTGCTATGACATGCCTCTCTCCTGTTCATCCTGACTCCAAACAAAACTTTCCTTCCTATCTCCTAGATGCATTCACTCTCAGGAAGCCCTGTCATTTCAGAGAACAAGATAGAGTCAGAACCCAGCTGAGATTGTCAAATTTATAGACCTTAGCCAACAAACCAGCCTGTATGTTCAGAGCAGCAGTTACATTTTAAAAGCAGATCTAGAAATCAGAGAAGGATTCCAATACCGAGTTATTTGGCAGGCTAGTGACACTTTCAACTATTTAGCAAATTACTGCATTAAATATCAGACTTAACCATATTTCTTTTTTTCCAGAGGAAGTTATTTTGGTAATTTAATAATAAGAACTGCATATCATAAATTCTTTGAGCCAGTGCTAAAGAAAGTCCACAGACTATATGGTCTGGCCTCCTGGTGTTATGGACAACAATAAAATGTATTGATATTAACTGGACAGAAGTAGTTTGCACCATTTTAGGTTCCTGTCTCTTTTGCCATTGGATTTTGGCACTTGTATTTAACAAAGCGGTTTTTGCTGCCACAGCTCCTCAGTCCTTGCAGTGATGTCCCTGGGGGAAAAAATAGACTGTTTAATGCACTGGTGTCCTAGTATCATGCAAACATCAAAGGCATTGTGTGGCTCATCCTTAAAAAAAATATACTTCTGCAGAAGAACTTAGAAATGTGGAACTTTTAGTCTGTACATAAAGCCATGCTGTTCAAGGATATGCTCTAAATAGTCAGGGAGCAACGTGTCTTTTCTTAAATATGTTTTTCAAAACTGTGTTCCTAATCCTCTTGGTTTTGATCAGGAAGTAATATATGTTATATAAATATGAAACGTCATACTATAAGTAAACCCAAGCTTTTAATGGAGATAATAAACCTATCACGTATCCAGTTTAAACTCAGATATTGTCACACTATATGCAATACCTGCACGTGCTTTTAAGTTCTGAAAAGTTGGTCTCAAGACAGCAGGTGCCTGTTCTTACCTGAGATATTCTGTTGCATGTAATACTGCACATCTTGTTTAATCAACTAACGTGGGCAATACGTGGGCAAGCACAGTGGGTGACTTTTGAAGACAGGTGGGAGCACAGCTACACCTCAGATTTTAATGGTGGCGAGGGGAGCAGGAGGAGAGGAGAAAGTTTAAAAGAGCAGTCTAGCCACCCACATTGAATTTCATTTTTCAGGCACATAGTGATGAATCAAATTTGCTAACTTTTCAATTTCTGGTGCTTCTTCCCTGTCCTGCATTCTGCATTTGTTTCCCCCAGGTATGCTAGAAAGGACAGGTTTTGCTTCTTGCTCACACTTATAAAAATTCTTTTCTTTGCTTGAAGAGAATCATATGAATCTATTCAAGCCTTCAGTATTGAAAACTGGAAAGTTCAAAATTTCCTTTTTTCATCCGGTGTCCAAACAGAAAACAAACCAAAATCATTTAAAGTTAAAATAAAACATTTTTTTTTTTTTGTGCATTTGTGAAAACATATATTTTGAGGTTGGTGTAGAGTGCTTTGTAGTACCAAGAATAAGGTGTTCTCTCTCATTTGTGGTTTATCAATGCTTACTGTAGTACTACAAACATTCAGGTCTTGAAAATACTATAACAGAAGAAGTGTTTAAATATATTGTTTAGAAAATGTCAGAATTTTTAGCTAAAGCTCCTTCTCAAAGTTTTGCAAAATTGAAAGAATATTAATCATTTCAGCATCCTGTCATCAATTATTTTGCATAAGTTAGACAACAAAAAAATCTATATTTATGACCATGTCCTTTACTTGCCCAGTCTCAAATGTTCTAGTATGTTTTGGGGGGCAAGTAAAACCATATCAGTTGTTGTCAGCAAGTATTACAATTGAGCAAAGAAGGGGCAGAAGGTCAGGCTAGACAGATGTCTGTACTTCATTTGAAGATATTAATACTCAAATAGGAATTTATAAATTAATTTCTATTTAGCTTTATTAAGACACCGGCAACCATATTTGGGAGAGCTTTGTTTAAAAGCATTATCAAAACACTACCATGAAATTGTGGAAATAAGTGTATTTATAATATGGAAGGTTTCCTTCCGCCTTTTCGGCTTATCACCTATTAAACTGACAGAACAGAACAATTGCTGCCAGCTAACAACAGATTTTTGAAGCTTGTTGCCATTCTCAATGCGATCCATGAATTGGTCCTTTTCTCCAGCTGTCACATTTTATTAGCTATTTCAATTCACTTTGCTTGCACGAGGTCTTTTTCCCTTGTAGTTTTGACACAGTTCTGCTGCTATTTTATAATTGCACCAAACTGTGAACTTGTAGTAACTGGTAAGACTTGGAAGACAAGATGTTACCTGCAAAATATGATACTGATTTATTATTGCAACAGGTTAAAAGAATGTGTTTTGGTGTTTTCAAAATATGCCTCCCACTTTGGACATGGGATTTCAGAAAAGTTTTTCAAGAATTCCCTTTGCAATGTCAATTTCCAAAAACTAAAGTAAAAGCAAAGCAAATGACAAGGAGACAGGTGAAACGGGCATTTTTAAAAGCCTCTTGTATACTGGGAGTTAACTTGTGTGTTGCATTCTTTATAAGCAGGGGATGCATTGGATTGGTGTCAGCTGGCATAAGACATTTTATTGTCTGAATGGTGCCTTCACTACCTTCCTGAGTACTGTGGTTCAACTTACTTAAAATGAGAATAATGTATATCCTGTCTTCCATGCGTGTTGTGTTTAAGCTTTTCTATTTGGACTGCGAAACTTCTGCCATTTCAAGGGATGTTCACATTGCTGGAATACTTTGTTCTCCTTTACACATCAGCAGAGAGAGTCTGGGTGGAAAACATCACGTGTCAGATAATCTGGTAAGGACAGTAATGGGTGATGGAACCTCTGTGACTGTAACCCCCAGTGTTGCTAGCGAAATGAGTATTCGTTTTGTCAACTGCTGACCAAAGATTTTCAGGGCTTTTGGAAAAGTTTTAATCTTTCCCTTGGGAGCTTTTTGCATGTGTGTACACTCATATTAACCAGGAAAGCCAGAATCAGAGTGATGGCAAGAAATCCACTTGTATTTCTGGATTTTAACTGGAAGTTAAGCAGTCGTGTGTGTATGCAAAACATACATACTGTGGGATTATAATCCATAATTAGGGCTCCTATAAAAGAAATACCCATCTCTACACTAATGAATTATATTTGCATTAAGTGTTTGTTTCTAGAAATGTATACAGTAAAACAACAGTAGGTGGGGCTCTATCATTTATTCGGTAATTAACTTGTTTGCTTTTCTGAGATGAATTAAACACTGTTTCTGGGCAGGACTCAAGGTGTAGTCATGGATACATAATAGAGCCAACTAAACTGCTGGGTTATCTAACGTTTTGCACCCTGACCGCCCACTCTCTCCAGCCTTGCGTGGCTGCTATCTAACCTTTTCTTATTATCCATGGAGAAGTAAGGCAAGAAAAACAGCCTTCAAAAAAGCTGTTTCTGACTTTCTTTGCCTTATCAGTCTATAAAATACTATTGAAGACTTCTTACTATGAAGTATGAAACTTTCCAGAGAAAATAAATTCCCGTTTTCATCTCCTTAAACATTAAATGCCTCAGGAAAGACCGACTAACTTGTGATGGCTGCTTATTGTCATTAAGGTTAGAAGCAGCAGTCCTTCGGCTGTTCCATGGCATCTTTTCTTTTGAAAAGCAGTGCTTACTAGTAGCGACAGACTTTCCAAGAAGACTGTTCCTTTCCATGCTCCCTCCTTGGCTGATTCTCTCTTTAAGTCTTTCTTGCTAGGTATACTTCTCCCTAGCCTGTTCTCAAGATCTGCATCCTGTTTACCAGAAACATAAAGCGATACAGAATCCAGCATTTTTCCGCAAGAGGCTCTAAAGCCTCCAACATTTAATAGATCTTTTAGATCTTTCTTTACTCCTCACAGAGCTGTAACAGTAATGTTCATTAATGGGGAAGGACTTGGTGAAGAGTTGCTTCCAATGTGTTTTTAATCTTTTAAAGCTAGTGACAACTTACAGTGACAAGAGGCTACTGCTGTCCTTATGTATATTTGCAAGCTATTCCTTGATCAAATTGGTGGAGGGGTGTATATTCATCCTTCCAGAAAGTTTTGTCCAGCACCTCACTGATGTGTCTGTATGGGATATCAAAGCCCAGGAACCGAGAACTGTGAATATGCGTTTGTGCAGAGAACCGTACCCAAACCCCTGCCTTTCTTAGTTCTTTTAAATTCCGAATCCTGCCAGTGCTTTCAAATTCCTATTTTAATAAGCTATTTTTTCCTAATTTTTAAGCTCAGATATGCAATATGCCAGAAATAATAAAACCTGTCCTTACCAGAGAAACATCACAGCAATACTTTGTGATAAAGGTAAATGGTTCCGATTCCACCTCAAATCCTTCATGAAATGAGGGGATTTTGCTGTTGGAAGTGATCATTTTACCATGAAAACATTGAACATTCCCTCTGACAATTGCAAATGTATGGAAATTCACACCTGTGCTCTGGAGGTGGAATTTCACAATTTTTACAATGAATATCTGCTTTCTCTGACAGAAATGGCAAATGTTTCACCCTGGAGCAATTACGCAAGTGGCCGTGAAAATACCAGTTTTCACACACAGGTACTCACAAAGGGAAAACTGGAGGAATAGTTTGAGTGCTAGCCAAATGAAGCACCAGTGTGAGGCCACGTATGGGAATAGAATACTCCATTCTTTCCCATTAAAGGAAAAAATTATATTTTAAATGATTGTGCTTCTCAAAGACAGGGTACACAGCCATTCACTAAAAGTGATAAATGTGTATTACGGCAAGCAGCTTTGTATATGTCTCTAACTACATTGGATGACACCGCTTCAACTGTGCTTTGGCTAAAAATACGACTTTACATCTAAAGTTCCATCTGTGTTGATGTAACGTAATTCAGCTCCAGAATGCAAACTCCTGTTTCACTGACTCCCTGTATCTTTGTACTGAGAAATATCAAGGAGAGTGAAGCAGAGAACAATTTTGTCCATATATGAAATACTCTTATATAAATGTCCTAATCTGGAGGTCATTTCTGTTGAACAAGGGAAAAAGCCAAACAATTGAGGGAAAAAAAACGTAATGAACGAAAAAGTAGGTGCAGGAGGGCCAATTCAGTATTTCTCTTTAACGTTTCATCCAGCATTTCAATTTGGGTAGAGAAAAGCAATTCCATTTTGAGGAAGCTTTCAAAAATTTGGTTGCCTTCCAGTTTGAAACAAATGCTCAAATCTTCACATTTTCTACTGGGCCCAACTGGAATTTTAGGGCGAGCCTGCCTGGGAGGCTGTACTTGAACACAGAAACTAAAAGGCTGGAAGTTCCAGACTCCAAAAATACCTACGTGGCTGCAGGTGAGGTAGCTCAGAGCAGCTGACTCTAAGAATAGGAGCAAGCAAAAACCTGCTGCCTGCCGGCATGTCTGATCTAAGTTCTGCTCAGCTCCAGCTGACCCTGTGAGTGTTCTCTGTTGACTCTAATAGACACGAGACCAAGTCTCAGCTAGTACAAACTGTGCTAAATCTCTTCTTGATCTTTCCGCATCTCTGTGTGAAGATGTGGATTCCAATTTGGTTTACCCTGATTTTTCTTTCAGTTGAATTGTCAGTTCATTTCAGAAAACAAATATATAAATGCCTGTGGTTTCCACAGTCTACTAAGATTTTAGATGCATTTTATCTATCTGAAATGCTTTACTGGTTCTTGTCATGATTAGTAACACAGTTACATTGTATTTTGGAAGCATTGGCTATAAAACGAAAATTTGGTCCAGAATGTTTTGGGGTCTTAAATGGATTCAGAAAACAATAGTCTTTAAGGATTCTCACTTCTGTTGGGTGCAAATTTCCTGGTAGATGCTGTCACTGCATGTATATATTAGATAAGACTAACAGTTATAATAACGTCTACAGGAAGGTGCCATGTGTGATATGGAAACTGGTATTTGTAAAAAGCTATCTGGCTGCTTGAAGGCCTGTGTACAGATGTGTGATCCTATTCCTTACACAGACATAGATCGGGTAATTTGTCCGTATTCCCTGTATTTATTATCCCTTCTAAGAATAATAAGCATTCCCCGTTCACAATTTACATTTCCCTTTGAGAACTTTTTGTGTAGCTTTAGGATACTAAAACTTTATTAAGCTGTACCATTTTTCAAGCTTTTTTTTTTCATGCATGATATGCCAATACCTAATTACCGCTGTTACTCTGATGTGCTTCAAGCTGTGGGCTTTCTTTTTTTTTTTTTTTGCATACAGCAGGTGAAAACACCCACACTGTATAAAACCTCTCTTGCTTTCTTCTACATTTAAACAATAATCATGTCATCAAAGCAGAAGTTACTGACTAGGAGAACATTTAAGGCTGCATCCTGCCCTACTGAAATTATGTATACTGCCTTATACCTCCTCTTCTGAAAAATATAATCGTACATGGTTTTAGCCTATTGCTGTCCTTTCTATGACAAAGCAAGAATAGTATTTAAGAGGTTCCCAAATTCCTAGCCAAGATACATTATAATTTAAATTAAAAAAAAAAAAAAGAAGAAGAAGACACTTAACAAGTCTTAGTTTTCTATAAAATTGGGGACAAATGGGTCTAAGAATCTTATCAAATGCAGTAATATATTTCACTAACTGCAATAATGTCATCCTGATTCATATGGTGACTGGAGAACAGTCTGTCTTCTTACAAAAGGTTCTAATTGTGTTCTAGTAAATAAACTCTCGATAATTATTCATGTTATAGAAAAGCCTGAAGGTCTAGCCAAGATAGACGACTGAACTGTGCCAGCAAAGTTTGTGTGCCACAAAGTTTCACCTTGAGGCCTTCATGACCTGTACGAACAAAATGGAAAAGGAGCAGTGAAGGCACTTGCTCTCTCTGTTATGCAGCTCGGCCTCGGAAGCGTCAAACGCTTTCCCGTAGGAAACATGGAAGCTAGCAGAGAACTGAGCTGTAAACTGAAGGCTGCAATATTTCTGCCAGTGGGTTAAGCTTTGTAATGGGCATCAAGCCTTGGGTTGGCTCATATGTCAGCCCTAGCCATGTGAATGAAGTTGCCTGGAAAAGGAGAATCTCAAGGTAGAAGCTGGGAAGCGACTGAGGCAGGCCACTGCGGGGAAACTATTACCAGTCCCGGAAGTAAAAGGCCTTGTGAAAGAATGGAATTATACTGTATTGGAACTAGGATAAAATTTCTCCCTTTGGATCAAATTTACTTTCCAATTTTAATCTAAAGGAGATGAAACTTTCATTCCCTTCAGGAAAAAACATGAACTTTCCAGATTATCCTTTTTGTTCGTTCATTGCCTGAGATTAGAAGGTCACTTCTTGAATCTTAGACTTTCTATTAAAGGCCTGTAATAGGAGTAGAAGTGGCACTAAGAATGAAAAAAGGTTAATTCTGAGAGGAGGATCTTAGAGACATGCAACTGCAGACACACACAAGGATGAGGTCAAAGCTTATAGATCAAATAGCAACAGGCAATTTTACACTTGTGCCATCTATGGCAAAATGGTTAGACACACCCTATTCTTGGTTGGACTGGATCTACTGAGTGTCCTAGAAAGCAATTAAATCTGTTCTGTAGCACACACTACAGGCCAGACACTTAAAAAACCAACGAAACAAAGAAACAAAAAAAATGGAAAGGGAAAGGGGAAAAGAGAGGGAGAGGAAGGAAAACAGTGAATGCCTTCTGAAGAATCTGAGTCTCTCTGCCAAACAAATGCCTTCAGTGTTAGATGCGACTTGCCAGGTAGGTATTTGACACTGTGTGAAAAATATGTTGGCAGTGTACAATAAGTAAGGTTACAGATCTGATAGGCGCACTGCAAAACCTGCAAGAAAAGTTATCTTTGCGTTTCATAGCATTCTAACACAACTCACACACTAACAGCAGAACTGTACTTGGCATCACCCCTGGAAAACGCACTGCTCGCCCAAGAGTCAAACAGGGAAACTGAGCCCAATGTGTGCTGAAGCCACACATAATGACATACTACAGAACCCACACATTACATGTCCCCGCTGTATTTTGGTCAGTGTCTGTGCCTGGTTACATTTCTAGCAACCAGAGGGACTGTTAATAGGCTGAACAGACTGCAGCTTCACTCTGCCCTGAGCTCAGTCTTTAGGCTCGTTGCGTGGTATCTGGCAGAGGGTTCACCAGCTGTTTGCTCAGGGCAAAGAGGCCTTATCCCCGATTCTGTGGGGGCATCAAAAGCTCTGACTAAATGTATAGGATAGCAATGTTTTCCCAATTATTACAACAGCATTTAACTTGGGCACTGGGATTTTAACTTGGACACAGGGATTACAGTTACAGAGCAAAATTCTCGTTGTCTGAGGGGATGAAAGGTTGCAAGCAGAAAGATAATTTTGTCTTGCTATACAAAAGGCACACATGATGTACAGTTATAGATGACTTTTAGGATTGCTCTGGCAAATATGTCTGCTTAGCATGTTTAAACAATGCTAGCACAAGTGTTTAAGAATAGATGGGTAGTGTGGGCTAAAATCTAGACAGCTTGGATACAGGTGTTCAGGATGATATGGATCTATGTGTTTGTGGCTGCATGATGAATGTGTGAATTATGCAGTGTCCCATGGTGGCAGAACGTACCTGAATACTTTTACATTTACACGTTGATATAAAACTATAGTTTACAACCTGTCAGGATGGTATGGTAACAATTTAAGTACAGAGACTTCATAGAGCGAGGCAATTAGGTAAATTAAGTACATAAGCCTGAGTTTAATTTTAAGCCTGGGACCAATTACAATGAAATCAAGCAAACTGTTTCCATGTTAAATTCTAGTCACTGCCCAGCCCTGGAGGCATTGCAGTAATACTGTGTAAGTCTGTCACAGGGCTTTTCTGATGTGAAGCCCACCACAGCTCCTTGAATAATATTCCCTAGGACAGACTTTTCCGTGTCCTGGCACTTGATGCTACCAGTCACCAGGCTGACTTTTGCAGGTTAGTGGGAAAAGCACCTCCTCTAGATTTTCCAAACTCATGTTGGGTTGTAGACAAAAGAGTTTCTGCAGCCCTATTATTGGGCTGTGTTTTTGCCAAACAAACATGTCTCTCGTTTACTACAATTATCAGAGGCATTTCAGTATAAGGAAAGGGGGGGGGGGAGTTTTATTAATCATAAATTTAGTAACACGATGCCAAAAGTAAACTGCAAAAGAATAGGAAACTCAAATGAAATCTGTCATCAATCTTGTCCTACCTATGCCTTTTTTTCAAAGGTATCAGTCTACTGTGGAAGACGAGATCAATTCAGCGATATTCCATCTCTGTAATAACAGCTATTGTTTTTCAGAGTATTCTTCCATCACTAAGTTTCCTTCCTTTAATTTTTGTTTTCTACTGATTGCTAGTCCTCTGTGAATAGCGAAAACCTCCCTCTGCTAACCTGGGGGGGTCTCGGTCTGCTGTAGTTGTAGTTGAACTGTATGGCTTCTGTGGGCATATTAATAGCACACCTGTGAGCTTTGATGAGGAGAATTCCCATGTCATCTGTACAGAGGATCATTGGAATCCTGATTAATCTACACATTTACTTTTTCTATTAAGAAAAAGTCAGTTGAACTGCATTCATAAACCAATGAAGTAATATTTTAAAAATTATTCATCATAAAATCTATTCTTGCCCTCAACACACCACACTTTCATTTGTCTTTTGTTTTAGTAACATTGCTTAGAGCACCCATGATGTATTTATCAACAGTACTGCTTTTAGGGTGAGTATGTCATACAAACATTGCAGAAATACTGATGTAACTCAGTGCCCGTTGAAGGCTGATATTTGGTTGACTAGGTATTACAGTTCCAACAGCAACATTTTTATAGGAACGAAATACCATTTTATATGCCAGATGGAGAGAGAATGTTAGAGTATTTTTTTTAAAATCCATTACCCATGCAAAAAGGCACTAGTTCCATACGCTTACTTCCACCTTTCCTTAAAAGACGCTATTCATCCTACAATGCTATTGGAAACCCGAGTTGTCCACCACTTGTACAGATACCAGAATGTGAATTTTTCAGGCTTACTTCCCTTGAGCTTGAGAAGTAGTTTGAGTGGACCATATCAGCATCCAAGCAGCATCTGTGTAGTGAAATAGAACTTGTCAAGAAAGGTATGACTATTAGAAAGTATTTAAAGTGCTTTTCAGCTGCCTCTCACTTGAAACTATTCAAGCGTCAATTCCTTGGAGTCTTTTATTACTGGTAGGAATTATTAATAAACAAAGGTAAAGGTATATGGACAAAGCACTGTATATAATACCCATAGTATATAATACCCATAGTCTATAAACTAGAACATATTTAAGACTAAAGAAACTGCCTTACAGGATACAAGAAATGCAAAAGTGGTGGAAGAGATTACTTGTCCTAATCCATTATCCTGTCATCACTGGCATATAACAACAGAATATCATTTTCCTATTAAAAGCCAGAAATTTAAACTTCAGAGGAAATAAAATAAAAATGCATCACTTAATATCTCTGCCACTAGCTAGATTTGTGTTCTGCTCCTCGGGAAAAAGCATACACTGCAACTTCGCTTTAGAAAAGTGGTGCTTGGATTCAAATGATGGGTCAGAACTCAGCTAATTTCTGCTATGATACCGCATATCTGTGAAATACTATCCAAAATATATCCATTATAAGTAGAATCTAATTAAAAGTTTAAAAGTTTAAAATTTTCAATTTCTAGTACATGAGGTACATTTTTTTTTCCTATGGACAATTTTAATTTGGCCATAAATAGTATGTTCAAATACTTCATTCTGAAAGTACAACCTTAAAGAGTTGTTCCATTCTCCAGATATTTGTGTTTAACTCCTTAAGAGAATATGTTAGAAAAAATCAAATAGAAAATTTATGGAAAGGCAGAAATATCTCTGTATGCAATTCGCTATTTCAGTGCTTTCATGTGCACCTTTTCAGTCAGTCAGCGTCCCTTTGGTGAATTCCATAAAACTAACTAAGTAAAAAATACACTATATTAATATATTGGAGAAAGGTTTTTGGTCTCTAGATATTCATTCTTTGGGAACTAATTAAAAATTATTTTGCTGCTCTTGGTTTTTAATGCCGTCCTACATTGTGACTGCTTTTTCCTATGATTATTTCATAGTTCTGAATCAGGGACCATGTAACTGGTGCCTTATAGGTTTGACACCCATAATTTTTTGGTCATAAATATTTCGGTTTTCTGAGAGAGCTTTACTTGATTTATCTATGTTGAAAAAAATAAGTGTGGTGTAGGCATCACTCAGTTTGATCTAATTAAGTTGTGTGGTGTCGTGTCCTAAGAAACCACTAAGCTGTAATCACTATTTGTATGCAAAGTATTGCAATTACAGTAACATAACTTTGCTGGTGATTCTCAACTTGAAAGAAAACCAAAGTAGAATATAAATGCAAACTCTTTATAACACAGTATATTATATATTATTTGAATATAAAAATCGACCTTCATAGTTTCAGAAGAGAGGAGATTGTACATCTTCCTGCTCTCAATTGGAATCTGCTCTTTTTTTTGCTGTCTTTCTAGTTGGTTTTGATTTCTGGCTACCTTGGCTATAGATATATCTTCCTAACGTTTCTCAAGATTCTCAGAGAGATGAGGACTTTACAATAGATTTAAAACTGAACAATCTAAGTCTATTGTTATTTTCTAAAAATAGTGAGCATGGCCACTTGGGAGCTAACAAGTAATTCATTTTGTGTAGGAATGTCAGCATTTGGCTCTTACAGTAAGTATGACTTTTATCTGATTTGCTTGATGAAATTGCAAACTTCATAATAGTTTGATAAAAAGAATATCGAAAATTCTATGTTAATAAGAAATATCTCTTTAATTCAATAAACTCAGTATGAAACATGACTAAATTACTGCACTGCCATAAGTGACATTTGTGAACATGGATTTCAAAAATATGTTATTCAGAGGTTTTCTGTTTAGAACTAGTTCAAAAGGGGGTTTGTTTTGGTTTGGGTTTGGGTTTGGGTTTTTTTGTTTGATTGTGCCAGTTTTTAAAGATAAAGAAGACCCAGTGGCAAAGGCAAGTACCTGTTCAACAGCTTACTTTCAAAGGAGATTGCCAAATCCAAAATATTATTGTAATAAGAAAGATGACAGGACGAGAAGAATACATTTCATTAAATGGTCATTCTCCTTATCTTACTGGTATTTAATGAATAAAATAATTTATAATTAAGAATCTCTGGTTCAGTAAGTAAAGGCATGAAATGTTGTGGGGAAGGAAACCCCCCATGCCACCAGTGAAAGAAGTACTCTGGTTAGGCAGGGAGCACTTCTGCTGGCTTTCTGGCGCTATCTCCCAGCGCGTATCCTGAACAAGGTAGAAGGAAGTAGTTTCTTCACTTTTTATACAACTTATTCTTCATATATTTGACAAGGACAGATAACGATAGCTGCTGAGCAGCAAGCAGCACCAGCCTCAGAGAAAATCCTTTTCTCTTGGAGGACACTGCTGGACCACCATGGTCTCATGACAAGGAATGGGACATTTGTGTTGCTTTCTTTCCACAAGACAGCAAGTACTGTCAAAATGTAGTAACAATGACATCATATGATGTGCAGTACAACTCTGTCGTACTATCATTCTTTTGGTTTAGTGCATTTTGCTTCAAAACTTCCTGAGCTAGTAGCACGCAGTGAATATTTGCTGTCTACTCTTACAGACATGTAATCTCAACGGTTTCACTTTTAAACTTGCGTCAGTTCTCAGTTGCTCTGTGAAGATTGCAAGTAAAATCATGTTCCTGTTGAAATACAGAGAAGCTCTGCTATTGACCACAGCTGGGACTGGATTTCACCCTATGATGCTGTCAAGTTTTTGACATTTATATGCCATCCTCACTTCTTGAATCTTATGATTGCAACTGAAATGTAGCAATGCTTAAAAAGGAAGAGTGTGTTTTTCCATTTGCATAACTTTAATGATTGTACTGATTGAGCTTAACATTTCCTTCAAAGTTCCCACTTTGGCTGGCATTGCTAGCGTTGAAATTGCAAATATGTATCTCAAAAGGAACATATTTTTAGAAAGTTTTATGTGATAGGAAATGGGGTCTTAAGATGAAAAGTGCTTTTCATCTTAGCAGTAATTTTTATCTCACTTGTGTATGTAAGCAGTGTGCTGTGGAGGAAGTCAGACTGCGTGTGTATGTTATTAGCTATATGGACATGTTTGCCTGCTTGATTTTTTTCTAACTCAATCAAAAGAAGCTTTTAGGATGAACAAGTAGGAGATGAAGTAAGGACCAGAGGCAAGACACCCTTCTGTACATTACCTCCTAAGAATTAATGGTGAGACCATTACTGGGGAAGTAATTAAAATTATATCGCTGCTTTATCAAAAGGATGCTTAATCATTAAAAGTTTCCTCATTTTAGAATAGAAAGGCAGCTCAGTATTTAAGGACAGTCTGTGCAAAACCAATGAATGAAGACAGTGACTCTGAAGGATAGATTTACAACAACTAGGATATCCCAGTCTTTGTGAGATGCAATAGGTTTTCTGAGACCAAAGGTAATAGATTTTCTGGGTTTTGTATACTTTTGAATATACAGGATATTTATCATATATAGGATATTTACGTTTTAGGGGCAGTTTTCATTTAAAAAGCTGTTTGTCACAAGCTGATAGAGGTAAGTTTCCTGTAGGTGCCAGTACAGCTTGGCCTGTTGCACAGCAGGGCTGAGACATGGAGGCTGAGTTTGAGGACTCAAGTTTAGAACAGCTGAATCTATATCTTCAAGAGTGCAGAAGTAATGAAATATAAAAGCTGATCTTTCCCTGCCTTCAGAGGGAGGGCAGCAACATCTGCAGTACAGGTGCTTCTTCATTCATGGCATGAACAGAGTTATGTAAGGTAAATTTATACCATGCATTGTGCTTCCCTCCTCTTCATGCCAAAAACTAAATCCAGGTTTCTCACCTAAAGCATGCCTCTGTCTCCTGATCACACATCTGGTTTTGCCTCAAAGTATGTAGAAGAATGCAGTACGTATGGTACAAAAGCTCAGGGATAACAAAACATCCTGACTTTTGAAATGATAGAAATTCAGTTAACCTTTACTTTCAGGGACATAAATTTGTCAAAGTTAGGTTTATACAGAATTCATACAATTGACTGGTGATTTTAATGGAAGCAGATGATCTGCATCACTTTTGACACTGGTGCTTTATATAAGATGTCCAAATAAACATTGAAAATGAAGATTTAAAGCACTCAGGTTTGAACGATGTTTTGCTGCATTGTGAATGTTGTTATTTTGTACTATATTCTAGTGTAGAAATATAGGAAGTGAAGAAATAGCAGTAGGAGCTTACGCAGAGACCTTGGGGACAGTCATGGTTCCCTGACTACAGGTTTGGGTGATCAGGGAGCTAAAGCAACAAATTTGGAAATCTTCATTTCTGGCCTCTGAGCTGTGAGTACAGATTTACCGTTCTGCTGAGCTTGATTCTCTGATTATAGACAGATTGACTGGAGAGGTTTCCCCTTAAAATAGGTTCAGTTTCCCAAAAGAGATGAAGGGAAATGTGGATGGCTCTAGAACAAATGAATAGCTGAGCAGTGTGTGAAGTCTAGCCACTTAGCCTTTGCTGACAGCTGTTTTAAATTAAAATCTTCATTTTGCACAGAAAAGAGATGCAGAAATTCTGAGCCTGCCTTTTGATTGGGAGCTTACATGATTCTGTTCTTGAAAAACCCATTTTATAGCTGTCTTGTTTAGGGATTCCTTCGTGCATCCCAGCTGATGGTGAGATACTTGCTTCAATTTCTGACTCTCAGAATAGCCTGGTGGGTCATGGATGTGTAACTTGACCTTAAAATATGATTCAATCAAGTGATTCTGTATTGTATATTTGCACATGTGTATTTGTATGCAAAACTGAGCGGTGTGACTTTGTTCAGCAGCTGATTGGTGGCTGCTTTGGTACCAAATGGGACAAAGTCATAGAGGTTTCTTCCACAGCCAGGGTATGTGTTCTTTTATTTACTCCACAGCTTTAACATCTTCCTCCTCAAATATATACCTACATTTACACACACACAAACAGGTCTACATTTCTATACATGCATACATCTATATGTATAAAAGCTTTGCCACTCTCCCTTTAGATCTGTGGAAGAGTTTAAAATAAAGAAAGCCTTGTGTGACTGAAAGCTTGTTTTCTTTAGCCAACTAGCTCAGCTGGTCTGGTAAAAAAAACCCAACCAAAAACCAAGCACAAAAGAAAACAAACCCTTTCAATAAACCTTACATCTCTGTTTATCATGCTTACTATTATTAAAACATCAGAGTATGCAAGGTATATTGTTATCAGTGTAATATTGTTTATTAAATATTAAATCTCTGATTATTGAATGGTAGAGAATAACTACCATGATGAGAACTGTGCATAGATGTATTCATAGCACACAAAGAAATACAGTATTATGATTCAGAATTACTAACTGGGATTTTAGATTAACTAATTCATCTTTAGTTTTCCATTGCACAAATAAATGTCAACACCTACAGTGTTAGTAAGTGGAAACATAGGCTTGTATGTTGGTACTTAGTTTAAGGTTGAATCCTACTTTTTTTTAAAAAAAAGTCTAGTATTTTCAAAACTCTGAGGTCAAAAGTTGGGCTAATTGTTAGTAGTTCTGTTGCTTTCAAAATCCTAATATTTTCAGAGTGCATTCTTCCTTATTTTCTCTCTTTTTTTAATGACAGCTTTTAATACAATAGAATCTGTATATAAAAATATCAGGCAGGTATTTATCAATTAACATTCCATCTCTTGTTCTCTTTTGAAATATTTATTCAGCAGCTATCTTGCTCTAGGCATTGTTTTACTCCTTATTGTCCCTCCTTAGCGTCTCTCCATTTGCAGTTAAATTGAAATACACAACAGTGATAAAAACAGTGTTCTCACTTGCTTTATTCTTCATAACTCTTTATGTTGTTTTAGGTGAGGTATAGAAAAGTTCCTCATAGCTACACAGGGGTGCTAAGAAACAGTTTATTCTGATTCCTGTGTTAAAGAAAAAAAAAAAAGAAAAGTGTTTTTTCTACATAGTTGAAATCCACCGAAAGGTGAAGTGCTTGGAAAATTTGAATGATTTCATGGATGTCTCAAAGCTTTAAAGATGAAAGATCCAGCTTTTCCTCCTGATTAAGCTATGAGAATGATGAGATCCTGTGGGCTTTTTCTACTTCAAAGGGTCATTCAAATATAACTCTAAGGACAGATGCCACAAAACTATTTCCATGAAGTTTGATAGAATTAATTCCTTTTGTGTTATGTGGAAGGATAAGGAAACCGCCCCCCTTGGCTTGTTCTACTTGTTGCTCTTCTGGACATTTGGGGCAGCTTTTAAAACATACCTGCTAAGCCGCTGAACCTCCTAAGTAGTAAGAGTCTGACATTCAAAATCCTATTAATAGCGCTCATTACCTTTGATATAATTCTCCCAGGCAATTGCCGTACATTTGGTATCAATTAGGTCATATCAGGAATAAATGCTGCTCAACAGATGCATTAGGGTATGGAAATCTGGCTTCCATGGGACAGATTTTGTCCTGGAACATTTGGGACCAGCTCCTGTCAGCTATAGGAGAGCTGGCCTATTACAGCAGGGAAAGTATGGGTTGGTGTTGTTCAGCATTGCTACATTTGAACAAGTCAAGGTTAAAAACACGAATTTCCAAACTTGTTACATAGAGATTTGAATGTCTCTGGCTGATTTTGCCATTTTGAATACAAGAAGCAGTGTTTCAGGTTGGACTCACACAGGCTGAATATGACCAACTCCTCTTAACAACAGCCCAACCAAAACACTGATAATAGAGCTATCAAAAGCACCGTTACAGAGCTTTACCATAATGAAATGAAGGAACTCACAACAACAAAGTAGTAAGGAAACATTGTTCTGAATATAAGGAAATTGTGATAAAAGAACTTATCCAAGACTTAAAAGCAAATCCATAGCTGAACTGGCTTACTCAGTCTTGGCACCTAGTCTGTGCTACAATAAAACATTCTGGTAAAAATAGATTTCTCAATGAATGCTACAAATATGAAGGAAATAATAATTCCTAGTTCATTTCTCTAGGATTGACACAAAAAAAAAGTTAATTGCTCATAGCAGTCTCTCTCGTCACTGTTTTTCTGTGTGTTGAAATTGGAAGAAATATTTGGCTTTATCGGTCATTTATTTGGTCATTCTTGGCAGAGAAGCCAGTCCTTTTGGGTGTAATTTAATTGCTGGGACTGATAAGGAAGTTTTAGTCTATCTCTGCTCCCATCAGCTTTGGACTTCATGAGAGTGTTAAATTTAAGTTCTACTTTTTCCACTGCTATTTTATTCCTCCCTCTAATATAGATTTCCAGTCCTTCTATAGCCTTGCTTTGTCTTTGATCACTGTAATAGCTTTGCAAAATAATTGAAATAATTTATTTAAATATGAAATCCCTCTTTTTAATGTATTAGCTATGATGAATGTACTATTTATCCAAAGACTGTGACAGAAGGTAATTTTATTTACCATCAAAACTAATCAAGACTGAAAAAAATATCAGTATTAGTAAATAATATAGGAGGTGCACTATCTGCGCTGTGTTGTTACCTTTGCAGATTTACCATTTTAAAGACATTCGTCTCTGAAACTGAGATAGGTGGAACTACTTCAGTATCTGGACGCCTCATGTTCTTCTTAAATTTGACAGTCTCTGTTACTTTGGGTTAATTTCCAGGGGAGACTCAGAAAGACTATGTTGGACACTTCAGACCTGCTAGTGGAGGAGTTTCCAGGGTTGTACCTCTGCAGCAGAGCCACTGCGGGAGCACCCGTCACCTGGATGCTGCTAGCACACAACCCTGCCCGTACCTGGAGCTATCGTGGAGAGGAGGACCCAGACAAGCAACCGCCTTTCTCTCAGGTACATTTTAAGAGTTTATAACTTCCCCTCTTTGCCCCTTTAATAGCATATGGAAATCACTGCAGAAACAATAGTTTCTTTGCCACCACTCTGCAAAGCCTAAAGCTTCTACAATGGACAGCAGAACTAAAGGTATTTATATCTTTATTCATTATTCCTTGTGATAGACTGGTAAAAGTGTGAGCATTTCCAAAAAGTATCTATTCTATGTCATGTGACAATACCTACAGCCATATCATTCACCAAGCAACACCCAGCAGCAGTGTTCTCTGCACTGGGCAGAAGTTACATGGGACCATGAGACAGCGAACAATTTTGAAAAGAAAAAGGAAAGATGCCAAAGGCTGAAATACAGTATATAATCCCTTTCTGCCTGATTAATTGGAATCAGGTGTACAAATTGCCATGGAAAAAGTGTAGCTTTTCAGCAAAAAATTGGAAGTGAGTCATAATAGTAAATAATTTAAACTTTCTTGTCTGTTGATGACTGATTGCTTCACAGGCTTTCTCACTTGCTGTTGTCATCATTTTGTCCTAAATCTTGGAAAGATTTGAATTTTGGTTTAGGGTTTAGTCCAAGATAGGGTGTAATATACTGAGAGATTTCTGCTGACTTCATCATGCTTTGGAGCAAGCCCTTTTGATGGCACTTTCCATATTTGCTTTCAAATATTTCTTCCTCTGGCATCCTAAATTTATGTTCCTGATGAAAATCTCAGAGGTTACAAAGGCTTGAAGAGTAATATATGCATTTTCGTTATATTGCAGTGGCTTCAGTATATCGCAAGGGCATTGTTAAGACTAGTCACTCTATTTCTCAGTCTGAAATCATTATTCAGTGTGTTCTTAAGGGACTGATACAATACCACTAAAATCAGAATTAAAAAATTACTTTGATTTTACTCTTGCCAAACAGAATTTCTCCCACTGAAAACCTTAGAATTTACGGTCAGCTAGAAGTGGAGAATATTGAGAATTTGGCTTGATAAAAAATGAGTCAGGCCTTTAGGATTTCAGTTCTTTAGTAATAAAGTCCTCCAAGGAAAGTACTCAGTTTACTAATATTTCCTGATTGAAACATGTTTTGTAGGATTTGGGGGGTGGGATTTTTTGCTAACGTCATGACGTATTTCAATTAATCATTACGAACCATGCCAAGATAAATATTTGAATTGTATATATTCATTGGCGTACATTCAAGTGTAATTCTAAATATTTAGTGGCAATCCTGGCATTTGCAAATAGGCTACACACACGATTCGAAAAACTGAGGACATGTCTGCTGTTGAAGAGGAATCAGCATACTTGCACTGTGTGAAAGGATAGGTGTATTTTATCCAATTAATTTAGCCGTGGGATTGTTATTCGGAGTTTATATTGCAGTGAGAGAGAGCAGACTCTCCTCCTTATTCCAAAATTAACTGTCACTCATCTCACACCTGTCCGAGACAGAGATAATGCTAACTGGCAGCTTGCTAACGTCTCAAATTGCTGCCGTGCTTTTGAACTCCGCGGTGGATTTCTCGCTCGTTGCAACTTGCGCCGTTCCTCCTGGGTACCAGGAGTGCTCATAACATCCTCTGTAAAAATACAAGGAGGAATACTTTGGGCTCTACATTATGCACAGGTATATAGCCCAAGTCTCTTGACAACATGTTAGCTGAATAAAGTTTAGTATGTTTGTCTTGCCTAATGGCTATTTTAGCAATCAGAGTGGGAAAGAGTACTTTAGTTCTGAGCACTGGTTAATGGGATCAGCAGAATGCTATTTATGTTTCACAGGGAAGAAGAAACAGAGTAACATGCCGACCTCAGACAAAAAGCAGGGTTTTCCCTGACTGTGAACCAACCGTTAGGGACACGTATGTTGTCGCTGAGCTAGGGATGAAAGCTAAGAGGAAGAAGAAGTAAATAATATCGAAATGCCCTATTTTGGGAAAATACCCCAGCAGCATAACACCCATTGATCTAACCAGCCCCAATTCCACCATCCTTTGTACGTGAAATTCTGTTTCGTTTGCCACATTCAGTTGCCAAACTGCCAGAACACAGCAAGTGAGGTGGGTGCTGGAGGGACTCACAATTTTGAGAGATGGTTTATGCCATCAGTGGCCGATCGCACCATAAAGCAAAGTAACTATAGAGGTTTTGTTGCTCACAGCTTCAGACAGTATTTACATGAATTACCAATCAATGTCTTGAGACATTTTGTAAAGTTGGGGAGGAAAGAAAGGCTTCTAACTATGTGTGTATGTGGGATTGGACTATAGACATCTGACATGCATATTATTTTGGTCCTGAAATGGACATGGCTTCAAAGGGTCTTACTTTCCAATTTTGAATTTCTGTTTCTTTTGTTGGCTATTCTGAGGACAGGTATCCTGAGATTTCTAGGACTGATTCCATGATAAGAGTTAAAGCAAATCTAACTCCTTTAAATCATTTATTACATTTCGCCATCTGAAGGCTATGTGGCGGTATGTGGTTCTGCTGTATGGAGGCATGTGTGAAGCCAGTCAGGAACAGCACCCTAGTAACAGAACTGTTGGCTGTGGCATACCCACTACAGAGCCAAAATCTAACCCCCCCCTGTGACAAACAAAGCAATATATGCATAAACAGAATATCTGTTATGTGTGTGTCACACCAGTCCTCAAGAAAATACCACTTCTCACTCCAACAAAGATAGATAATTTTATTCCATCCCAGTCACATATGTCTTCAAGGAGATACTAAGGATTTCTTTGCATATTATGAAGAAAAGTCAGTCAAGAAAAAGAAATTCTGTGTTGTTTTCTGATCATGATAAACATATTTCCAGAAAAAGTAAAAGAGTTGGGCTATGATACAGAATGAGTAGGAAGAAATGCAAGTGAAATTTACCAAATACCTACGTAAATTAGAATTAATGCACTGAACAGATTCAGTTTAACAAGAGTGGGCTGAATTGAGAAACCGATTATGATTTGAATATTAATTTTTGAGGACAGAGAAATAATCTAGAAGCATTCAGAGACTGTGTTTTTGTACACATCATAACATTTTAACTCATGACTACATTACAGGAAGAGGTTTCCATACCTTGCCTGCACTCAGGTGTCTGTCTAAGTGCATGGCATTTTTTTTTTTTTTTTAAACTGAAAGATAACCTATTTGAAATACATTTGCGTTTACTGTGGGGTTCGGGGAAAGCTGCTTTGAGCTTCCTGTATCAAGATTCATGCCATTTCATATTTTTAGACCAAGGAACTTTCTTCAAAGAGGATAATAGTGAATGGTAAGACCTTCATTAACTTACCAGGGGAATGCCTGTTTTTAAGTAATTCACTTAAGTAAGGCATATTGAAAGCATTCCACAATCACTTTCAAGAATAGTTTGTCAACCCTCAATGATAGGAGTGGGAAATTATAAGAAAAGAAGCCTGAAAATCTTTACTCGTAATACAGGAAGTCTTTTAATATTAAACAATGAAATGGCTATACTTGAGTCATCTTAATGGTATCACATCCGGATGTCTTCCATTAGAACCATTACAAATTTTAGGAGCTGACAGCTTGAAAATCTTATTGAGGGGAAGAAGTGCAGTCGAGACAGATGAAACACTGAAAGACTTCAGGACATAGTCGTGAGGAAACTAAAAGCTCTCTGTCTTGTGAGGGTTGTAAAACGTTTTTGTTGTGTTCTGTTCTCCTAAGAAGCATGTACAAATTTTTTGGGAATGAATACAAAGAAGGATTCATATCAAGCTTACTGAACAGCAATATGGCTGCAGAAGAGGCAAGAGCTAAAGGACATTTGTACTGGCAATGCAAAGCCCAGAGCAGGACAAAGGTATTCATAGTTTGCAAGGAAGGTGAGGACTGTGCAGGACGGGCACTCACGACTCAAACCACCTGGTTTTAGATTTCCATAAGAAATCCTGGATTCCACAAATCAGTGACAAAGCCTCCCTGGATTCCCAAGACTTCCCTGTCTTGCTCATTTGTTTGTTTTACTGGGCGACGCTCATGTGGTTGTTTTGAAATGGTTTCTCCTAACCCTTTTGCCTCTTTATTGAAGGATTAGGGACCCATATATTCATGTTTTGTGATGCCAAGCGGTTTTTTTATGAGAAAGTGTTTAAACAGTACACTTACCCGATAAGCCACTTCCACAGATTTTCCTGATGGCTGTCAGCATAGACCGATCTGACAGAAGCTGCCAAACTCCAATTGGATTGCTTGAAGTGACAATAATCTAGATGCCTAGTTAATGTAATTTTGATATTATATTATAAATACTATTAACATTAATTTTGAAGAAAAATTCAAGCAGATATGTTTCAGTTGCAGTACTTTATTTTCTCTATTTGTCTGTGTATTTACAGAACAAATGTATTTCATAGTTTGTTTCCAACTTTTCTGCTCAATTATTCTGTGTAAGTATTAACATACTTTTAAATACATGACTAAGGAGATTATACTTATGTGTCAATACCAGGAAATTACACCAATGAGGTAACAGTTCAGAAGAAAGGGTTAAAACCATCTGTACATATATAATTTTATAGATGATTTTGTAGAATTTTGGAAATGGCGATAAACCCACCCTTTGGTACACTGCCGTTAACCCTTCAGTGACCACCCGAGCTGTTTAAATGTTTTCTTCAGTAAGTGAACGGAAAGCACGCACCGTTGACCACATTGAACTTGGAGTTCAACTCTGGACTAGATCAAAAAGCTGGAGCAGTTTCAATGTAAAAACTTGTCTGGCAATGTCCTGAGCGCTGCAACCTCAATATGTGCCTGTGCCATCAGTTGCCCCCCGCCTGCTGAAAGGACTATCCTTTTGTTGCAGGTCTCTGGTGGCTTTTGTTTTCCTTTAGGGAATCCCTTTTAGAAACATCAACAACCACAACATGCTGCTTATTGTTAGTTATCGGATAGCATAAACGTCGGAAAACATCTTCTCGGCCTGCGCCATGGTCTTTCGCCGGGAATCCTCTCTGAAGGTGTCTCCACCTCCCTCACGCTCTCGCACACCCCTCGCCGCTCCCTCCACACATGTCTTTTTTGACACAGAGCAGCCGCCTATTGGATTGCAACCACAGGATGGGTTCAGGCGCTCCCCCTCCCCTTCTTTTTCCTTTTTCTCTTCCTTCCTTTCCTTCTTTTCCTAGGCTCCGCTTACCGTAGCACACACCCTCCCGAGGGGTTTGCCTGGATCATTTATTTATCTTGTGCGCATTAAGAAACCACCATTAGGCTTTGGTGGGAGGCGCCTTACTTTCTGCGCGCTAGCCTGCCTCCCTTGCGCTGCGATAGGAATACACAATTGAACAGAAGCTGCAAGCTTGGCAGGAGCTGCCTTCTGCGTGCCTATTTAATTGCCGGATCCGTATCTTTTTGCCGACTGGGTCATTGCCGCCCCCCTCCAGGGCTTCATCTTTTTTTTTTTTTTTTTTTGTGTGTGGGGTTTATTTATTATTTTTTTCCGGGAACCCTCGCCGGAGT
>NW_009648038.1:143650-148753 GCF_000708025.1 Charadrius vociferus | reverse complement strand
GAGGCCGGAGAGCTCCGAAGTTTGCGCGTCTTTTCTCCCTCCCCCGCTTCCCCCCCCCTTTCTCCCCCGGCAAGTTCCCCGCTTGTGTGATGGATGGCGAGGCAGGAGCAGCCATTTGAGGTGACTAGATTTCGCTGTGGTTTTTAGGAACGGTGCAGACCCCGCTTGTCCTCTTCCAGGCTGGTCTGCGGAAGGTATTTAGGAGATGCTGGGAGGTGTCTGAGCGAGAGGGACAATTGATGACCCCCCAGGCAGCGGCGGCTCCCAGAGGAGGCAGTGGGGAGAGTGGTCCTCGGGAGGAGCGAGGTGGGTCGTGCCTGTGCCTCTCCGCCGGTGGGGGAGTTTGGCTTTCCACAGTCGTCTGCCTTGAAATAGATGAGAGCGGGCTCTGGAGGGATGCTCCCTCCATCCCAGCGCCCGGCTCCCGCAAGAGCCGCCACCAGCTCCACCAGGGAGGAGCACAGGGCACCCTGCGAACATGCAGACCCAGCCAAACGCTTTCTCGGCTCCTGTGTGTAGTCACAGCACCGTTTTTCCGTAACTGGCTATTTTTTTTTAAGCAGAGGAGGGGGCTAGTTCCCCGATTGATGCTCGATGGCTGGTTCTTCCCACCCTCCTAGGCGCAAACCTAAGGATTCGGGCTAAATCAGCAAATTCATTTGGTCTGGGTGCGTCAACTTTCAGCTTCTCGTAAAGGTTATCTAGGACAAATGCAATCCGTGCCAGAACAACTTCTGTGCGGTGCTATTTAGTGAAACGCTCAATTATACTGTATTATAGTCATCTTCTGCGTTTTCTTGGATGCAGCATAGGAAATGAGGAGCCGTGTGTCCTCCATTAACTCTTAGCTGCGTCTGCTAGGAACGTCAATTCAATTGAATGCTGCCACCTGAATTGCTTTTACAGCCCAGGGCTCCCCTTTTGCATGCTAATGTTGGCTATTCTGCTAGAGGATTTTGTTAGCAAGTCATTTGAACTTTATTTTGTCCATTAAATCTATTTGCTGATGAGCCCCGGGGCAGAGAGTCTATGCAGAGCGACCTGATCTTGTGAATTGGCGAAATCGGGAGAAGAAGAGCAAATTGGACGTGCATGTGTGGGTGGGTGTGCAGGTGGCGGATGGCTAGGAATGATTATGAATAAAACTATCGCGACATCAGAAGAGCAAACAAGGCAGTAACTCGCTTTCCCAGTGTCTGCTACAGTAATTGAGAGAGAACGGTCCCTTACAGGTGTGTCTGAGCCTGCTTGCTCTGTAGGTACAACCTAAGGAACTCAGATGTTACCAGAAGGAAAATCTCCTTGTGGAGCTGAACCCTACCCATTTCACTTAGGCGTAGGGAGCTGTATAGAGCACTTTTTAAAAACCAAACAGCAAAGGGAGCCCGATTTTCAGCCTGTCTCTCAGTTTCCAAGCCTTGTGTGAACCAGATATGTTACATGGTGTTTCAAACTGCTGTGACCTGCGCGTCTGAAATGCTGCCTGGGCTTGCCAGGTGGGATCTGTCGGGGTCAAAACGCTCCCTTGCAATCTTTTCCTTTCTCCCCTTTCTATATTTTTGGGTACGTAAGAAAAATCCACAGCAATTTCTGCCCCTCTATGCCTTCTATACCTTGTGAGGAGACAGCAATAGTATCCTGATTAATAAATAATGTTCAGCTGGCAGGACTCTCCTCTATGCAGACACACAAAGGAAGAAGAAACCCCACAATCTTGAAATGTTCCTGGCAGTTGCAGAGTCTCGCAACTATTATTTGTTTTAGGGAGACTGCTAATATCTTTTACAGCAGGGTGTTTCCCCTCATTAAAAACAGCTCGGTTATAGGATGAAATGTAAGAAGTGCAAATCCAGCAGAAATTGACCCTGTTTGGGCACATTGATAGCAGAGATTATCATTAATGGGAGATTAAATAGATTACATAAAAAAGGATTTGAATTTATAGGGCATGTGGAAATTTTTTTTTAAAGCCTACAGCTGTACTTTCCTGATACGTATAAGCATCTCTGAGGATATATGTTAAATTCTCGGAGGCTGCAGTATTCACTGGAGGGGAGAGGGAGAAGAAATGCAATCTTTCTGCCGTGAACTGCTGACGTGGTGTGACCCCACAGCAAGTGTCTGCATCTGCCACCAACAGCTCTGAGGAAAAAAGGGAATTTTTTAAAACAAATTCATCCTCGTTTCCCAGGTTGAGCTGCATTTTCCTTCTGTGCCCGTTGCTCCAGCTGCTGTTGAACTGAAAGGCATGGATCCCGTTATACCGTGTGGATACAAATCTGACATGACAAATCTGATGCCCCAGCTTTCAAAATAGTGCACACCCTTGTGTGATCCTCTGGCTTGGCAAGGCACATATGTGGGCAGGAGTCATAGGTTATTTAGCATTTCACAGCTTTTAAGAAAAGAAGCAGCTGTCTTTGTTTATGCTGGTTCATGTTGCAGTTTATTTAATAGTTTTAACACGTTAAAATGGGCTCAAAATATGACTTAGGAAAATGGAAGGCAAATCGGGAGTTATTTTTCCGGAAAGCCGGTTGATTGCCCACCTGAAATAAATGTTGGTAAAGCCTTTTCTCTGTGTGTGTATTCATCTGAGGAGATGTTGTGAAATCTCTCACTTTTTTGTGGGTGTGCATAATGACAATAATTCTTGGTTGTGTTTCACTCAAAGTCAAGCTATCTCTTAGCTGTTTTGAAAGTTCTTGATGAAGATCCTCCAGGTTCTGACTAAGCAAAAGCCTCTTACTCATCAAATCTCACTCTCTGTCTTGTGCCTGCATGTTTTTCTCATGATCGTGCACGGACTGTGGCTTTTCAGCGTGAGCCTCTTTATCCAGTGCTCAACGTAAAAATCAATCATTGATTCAGCAGGATAGTCCAGCCTGTAGATCAGAAAAATCAGCCAACTGACTGGAACACACCAGTGAGGTTTTATTTTTATCAAGCCATTGGTTTCATTTCTGAAGAGTCATGCCCTGATTTTTCCAATATGCATTTTTCATGGTATTCTGGGTTCTTCAGTAATGTTATTATCTTTAAATTGAGATACTGTACTTATAAGAATTCCTGTGTGAATTCAGCTATGAAATAGCACTGTGGTTTCTCTTGTGTTCATATGACCGAAGGCTAATGCAGAGATCTGAGGTCAGGCAGGTGGAGCTCAACTAATGCATAGTAACCAAGGAAAGAGATGTTACAGAACTCTTAATCGATATATCTTGTGAAGTCCAATTGGGACCTTTTTTTATGACTCCAGACTGCAGCCTGAGTGTACTTTGATTTCCTGCTAAAGATTTTCTGGTCCAGTCGTTTATCCTAGTCATATCTCTGTCTGTTTGTTATGCACGGCATGGGTTCAAGTAACAAGCATCTGGCAGCTGAACTGTTACCAACACTGACATTTTGGTAAAAGCTGTTTGTTTTATTTTGCACTGACTCAAATATCTTTTTCACATTAAGGATGACACTTAGATGGAACTGCGGGGTTTTCACCAACTGGAGGGTGTTGTGGGAGGTGCCAAACCGTAGTAAAACCAGACCTACTCTTCCCAGAGCTCTGAAACGTTCTGCCAACAAATGACATGTATCTGTGAACACTTCACGTTATGATCATGAGCTGTCATTGAAATCGAGGGGAGCACACATGACTGCAAAGCACGTGCCCTTAGCATTGACGAAGATTGTTATGTCAGTTATTTATCAATTTGTAATGCATCAAAAGCTGTTGAATTGGAAAAAAAATACTGAAGTGAACAACTGGGAGTTCTAAAAGCATTTGCTTCTTCCTCATTCCCACTTGCTTTCTATTCACATACCATGAGTCAATGTACCACAGACATGATAAGATTTGTGTTTCCCATCTTAAATACTTGTCAACAGGAAGGCTACTGTCAAGATAAAAATAATAAATACAGGGTTGCAGTCACACCACTAAAGTGGAAGTTACTGTAATTTTATTTTATTTTGCATCTTTTACAGCTATAACTTGCTTCATCTGTTTCCAATTAAGTTGGATGACACTGGACTTAATTCTGTTTTCCATTTATGATCCCCTTTATAGTTAGGAACTCGCGCAGTTGTGACTGAGTTCATAAGGAAGTGGAATGTTTCAATAAGTCCCACTCGCAGATACGTACATTGATTCTAAACAGATATATTTCCTCTCTGTTCCTCTTATTGAAGTGTTTGTTGGAATCCAATGACCAAGGAGAGCTTTCACAGCACTGGTATGATGAGAGGAAGGGATATGGCTGAAATTACTCCGTGCTGCCTTTTAACCCTGAAGAAAATTCTTTTGGGGGCTGTAAGGATTCTCATTACATTGATTTAACCTGTGATCACTGGTAAAAGCAAAGCCTTGCATTTTATTTGGCATATTTTTTTAGCATCTATACAAGGACGTTATGTGATATATTATATGTTGACAACAGAATACCGTTATTAAATTAAAGTATTGATTCATTGCAAAGTATTATGCTAAAGTAATGTCAGTGGTTTGTCTAAACCCACAGAAAATGGATGTTAAAAATTAAAGCAAAAGACCTGTCTCTAGCTACAGTATTGTGTCTAGTGTTGCAGTGCATTTATCATCTGACTCATTGCTTTGAAACCTCCTGCAAAGCCCAGTAAATACATGGATTGGTATGGATTTGGCTTTGACTTTACCTTTAAATTCTGTAGCTCGTGTGGCTTTCAGGAAGTACCTAAAGCATACTAGTGTTTGGTTTCGCCGATTTCTCCCATGACTTGTTTGGAAACAAACCGCACAAGGGAAGGTGCCTAGTAAAATGGTGTAGGACTACCTGGTCAGACAAACAAATAAATATATAAACCCCAGAGACTTTTGGATGTCTCTCAGCCTGGTGATTTCTTTTTGAGATCCTTTGTGGTTTGAACAAGTTTGCAATATTCCCACCTTAACTGTGCGTGTGCGTGCACGTGCGCACACATGCAAAACACAAGCAGGTATTTGTGCCTTTGCACAGTACCTGCTTTTGAGGAGGATCAGGACCTCCAAGCCTGTTGCAACTTCAGGACCAGTCATTGCTAAGCAAGACAGCTATTTTGGCTGCAGCGCTTGTCCTTGCAGTGCAGTTCAGA
>NW_009648038.1:110418-143618 GCF_000708025.1 Charadrius vociferus | reverse complement strand
AGTTAAAGTGCATTTTTTAATTTGAAAGTCTCTTTCAGGTTCTGCTGCGTG
Source organism: Charadrius vociferus (assembly GCF_000708025.1). Lineage (NCBI taxonomy): Eukaryota > Metazoa > Chordata > Aves > Charadriiformes > Charadriidae > Charadrius > Charadrius vociferus. Next base: position 143,567 of record NW_009648038.1, on the reverse strand, counting down.
GAAGGGATTTGTTGTCACCGTTACTATGAAGCATAGGTACATTTTCCTTGCATTACAAGAGTAGAGAAAACACAGGAAAAACAACAAGATGCTTTGTGTTATGGAGATGATTTCTTACTCTAAGGGACCTAGTTCTTGGATCGATATGGTGAGGGCCAGAAGTGTCAGTTAATAAGGCAGCTGTGATCCGCATCAAAACTGGGGCTGTGTTTTCTCATTGCTCAGAACTAAATTTCCAAGGCGGACAGCTCTTACACCTACTTTCCTACTTTTACCTTCTCCGTCATACCTAATGTCAAGCCACTCCACTGAGCAAAGTACATCTTCAGTGGAGGAAAGTAGCTCCCGGTGAGGGCTGAGCAGACGGGCTTGCCGGGCGAGGACACTTCTGACCAGGCCAAGACAGAGGATGAGCATTCAAATGGCTCCTGCTTCTAGGTAACACACAGGGAGAGTAAAGGCACATAGGTAGACAAGTGCTTTTTGACTCGGTGTTTACTTTTTATCACACAGGTTTCTGGGCCCCCTTGGTAAAATGCATTCAAGAGGAGAAAAATGAATAAAGTGGCCACGGGGAAACTTAAAGTAGTGACAGTATTTATACATTTCAGTGTCCTTTTCACAGAAAAAAATACGTGATTGCATCAACTCTTCCTGGTGAAATTTGGTGATAGGGAAAAATACATTTACCAAATGCTTATTGCTAACTGCTTTAATGTTTGTTTCTTAAACTTTATCAATATGCTCAATATTAGTCTAGTAATATTTAAAAATATACATAAAATAAGTGAAAACTACAAAATTCTTCCACTATTCCATCTTTTCTGTCCTCCAAGGGCAGTATTTTGCATTTTCAAAGCTGTGTTTTTTCATGTAGCTTGTAAATAGGAGGATTTAATGACTTTTTTACAACATATTACTCCTGATTTTTTTTCTTTTTTTGTGGTGTAGTTCTGCTGACTGCTGACTCTAGGAGACAAACTATTTAGCTTCAAAGATAATTTGCTTCATATCATGTTTAGCAACTGCTTTTTAAGTCCAAATTGATTTATATTTTTTTCCTCAGAGTAGTTTGATTTTTGTATTTCTTCAAGAATTAAAGCTTTGGGGGAAAACTTAGGTAGAATGGGAGAGCCTTGCTGTCCAATAAAAACATAACTGTGTAAAAAGATAAAGTAAAACTTTGGTCTGAAATACCTGAAGAAATTCCTGCTTTAGTCCCTGTAAAATAGGCCCAGCAACTTGCAAAGTCTCTGCTTTTTGCTTTAACATCTCCTTTTTGTTTTTTAATTTTTGGTTTTATGTCGTTTCTTTTCCTTTTGAAATTTGAATTGATCTTTTGGCAATTCCAAGGGCCCTATGGTTGTGTCCCATCTCTGCCCCCCTCACTTGTATTTTACACTCATGGGGAAGATGCACATTAGCAATGCATAGATATTGGTGATGTGGTAGGTGCTCTTGGTAGAAGACTGCATTAGTATGTTAATCGGTATGAAAAGACCTTTCGCTGATGCATTTTGTAACTTTGTTAGCAAAGAATTGAGGAAAAAATATCCGGATAGTATTCTGTGTAGAAGTTGTGCTGAATTAAGTAGTTCAGGGTCTTTGTTTTTTATAACATAATCTTGCAAACATATAGGCCCACTTTAGGGTGTGTGAGTGATGCCTTTTCTATTATGCATCTGCAGAATCGGGGTCAATTTATGTGAACACCTGTGTGATTAAATCTGTTACTGTGTCTTAGATTGCAGCATGAATGCTTATAAAACATGCCTGTGTAAATAAACGTACATCAGTTTTGAAGTGCTGCTTTTTAAAAATTGTCAGCATTATTTGAATATGCTTATTAGAACTGAGTTTCCGTTAGTGCATTTTCTTTTTTTGTGTGTGTGTTTAGCACTACCATGAAAAGTATACCATTATCCTGCTTATTCTTTGCCTGAAATATGTTCTGTAGTAAAATCTTTGTGTTCTGGGGACTGTAGTTGCTTAGCTGTAGACTGTCACAAGTCATGTGGGTCATGATTTTTTTTACACATCACCTTTAAATGATTTCCTTACCTGATTTTTATTTTTTTATATATTATTGTTATTCCGGAAAATACTACTTCTGTTTTTTTACGTTTTTTCTCTGTATTGCTTCCTCAGCTAGATACATGCCAACACTGATTTCTTCCTAAAACTTATAGTTATAAAATGTTTTCTAAAACATTAGAGATGGCAAGTTGTATTTTAAGATTCAGTTATTTTCTGAAACCGGATTTATGAAGTTATCTTTACATTGTTCATATCACAGCACCATTACCGTTAAAGTTCAGGATTCTGGTTCAGTAGGAACTGAGCCTTGATTTCTGGTTGTTACCAGATAGAGGGGCTATAGCACTGTGTAACAGCAAACCATTAAATTAGTATTAATAGCAAATAGCCTCATTTCCAGATCTGATTATTCTCACTGATGTCAGAACTTGTAAAGCAAGCATTTGAGATAAGATGGGGTTATTCTCTTGGAAGGGCTTTGGTGGTCTGTTTTTACTGCAATGACAAGGGTTTTTTTCTAACGTGGTTGGCAAGGAAGGTAGAAAACGTACAATCTAGCCTGCAGTTGCTGTGCTGCTTCTCAGTGTAATCAGGATTTTAACAAAAACACAAATCTTGTATCAAAAAGCGTTGCTAACCTGCAAAATTGTGCTGCGTTGTGCAATGCCAAGTTTTACTCACGTCTCCCAGTTTAATGCATAATAAAATAGCATTTCCAATGGTGTGCTCAGAGTGGCTGAGAGTTGTAGCTAGCTAACCTTCTCTGTGACTGAGTGATACTGTTGAATATTAAAAAAAGATGTAGCCAACCTTTGTTTCCACTCCCCCCAATGAATTACAGTACAAATGGTCAGAAGGTTATCATTAAAATAGTACTAAGCTCTCCCAGAAGTTTTGACTTGCGATTGATCGTGTAATACTTGCTAAAAACAATCTATTAATTGTCTTCCGAAGAGGTGTGCTTTGCTAGTGTTTTTTTTAAGAGTAGTGTGTGGAGAGGAAATTAATTTTCTTGTTCAATCTGTTAGTGGGTTTACAAAAGAGAAGCAGGGGTTTTGTTTGAAACCTAGAGATAAGCTGCACTGAAATGGTACGGTGATTCTCCTGCCATTTAACAGTATCAAATATGAAGCCTTTGCACTGCCAGGGTTCAGTGGGCAGTGGGTTCAGGAACTTAACTGGGGGGATTATTCTGATGAATGTCAGTGCTCTTGATTTAGAAGGGTAGAGGTACTTTTATAATTATTTCGTAAGTAGCTAAACCACATTAGTCTTTAGCCTGAAATCTGGCCCAGCTACATAAGGGTCATAGCATTAAAGTTCAATCCTCTCATTTTTATTTTTTATTTTTAAATAACTAAAAAGCCAAAAATGTCACGCATAAATACGTACAGCAGCTTTTTTTTTTTCCCTTAAGCAGTTTGGGTTTCTTTTGCTTTTAGATTTCAATCTTTATTTTATAACTTACGTTAGTAGTGCACACCATACATTTCACAGGGTCAGCTGCTTATTTATAAGACTGTATCTCAGTGTAATGAAGTTGATTGCAATTAGCTTCCATCAATCAAAAATGTTAGTCAGAAAAATACAGGTTGCAAACTAAAACAATTTATAAATTGTGGTGTCTTAACAGGTGAAAATACTCATTGAATGCTGTTTCTGAGTTTGTAACATACACGCTTTTAAATTCACTGATTATCTCAAAGTAATACAGAAATGATGGAATCTGCTACTAAACTTAGACCGTGTACTTCTGCAGCAGGTTTTCATAGTGCACATAGGCTCTCTTCCTACCAAAGCTGCTCTGTTAGGAGGTTGCACCTTTGTCTCAACTAATTGCCTTCTGAGCTGTGAAGTTGATGACCTTGGCATTTATAATGATAATAAAAACAACACAGAAAATGCAACATTCACAGGATACTTTTAAAGTCGTGGGATTTACAGTCCGAAGGCTCATTTGTACCGGGAGAGGTGAACATTTGCCACTTGGTGACTGCTGTCGCCTTGCCTTAGGGAAGAAGGGTGGTGGATGAGCAGTGGAGATGATGGGGTGAGCTGTACCCGTCCTGCGCTTCTGCACAAGAAGCTCTTCAGCACAGTTCGGCCTGATCTGGGAAGACACAGCCTTTGCCTTGGCTCTGTCAGCATTAACTGTCCTGCCTTGTTCTCCACAAAAGCACAGAGGGAAAGAAGCATTTCTAATACCTTTACATATCTGGAGCACATTCATTACAGAGGCTTACTTAGTCCAAAATGAAAAGCAAGAATAGTAACTTAATATTTTAAATTGGTTTTAGAAATATCTGCCTGCAATAGGGAATTCTTAGGGGTTTTAGTTCTTGGATGGCTGGATTTAATCTGAATACATGAAGCTGAAATGTTAGTGTGGGGTATGTTTAAGAGGGGAAGAAAGAAGAGTCTGATATTGTAATCGTTACTTTCTAGAAGACTGAAGAGATCACCTGCATCTACTGGATTTCAGTAATTGGGTACACTTCAAGGCTTGATTACACCTTCTGTTTACATACATTTGAAAAGCTATTCTCTATTACCTTAGCAGATGTAGGGGATTTGTAGCCAGCCACAGCTTCACTGCTGTAAGGTGCATCTATAAATGTGAACATGGACAGTTGGAGGAGCTACTGAGTAAGTGCTTCTCATTCCCAGTTTGGTTACAGTGCGTATTTTGAAAACACGAACAGGTATTTATTCAAGTTTGATAATAATTAAAATATAGTTATCCCTGATTTTAACAATCAGCCTGGCTGGTGAGTGATGTACCTGTAGAAAAATAAGTGTATTGGACAGGCCTAAGCTAAAAGTCCTTACTCTAAAGAGATCCATCAGTGGGTAGAGTGAGGCTGAGGTCTGCTAGGTGATAAAAAGATTAATAATTCTTGTGAGGTGTTTTATTTGCATACTGTAAGAATGTTGTCTGTTTAAAGGCAGTGTGGGTTTATTAGGGAGCTTATTTTTCAAATGCTTTTAAGAAGATACTGTAAGATTATATCTAATTAATTAAATACATTACATTTGAATTATTTAATTAGAGATTATTTTTCAACCATCCCTTAACATTCTAACACTCTCTTAATATTTTTTCAGGTTTGTAATCCTGTTTATTAATGCAGTCTATATGACAGCATAGGCTCTTAGACTTTTTCCTTAACAAATGCGACTTAAAAATAAATTTGCTGCATTTTGTGTAATGAATAGAGTTTGAATCTGAGGAACTCATCTGATATGTAACCGAGTATTCAGTGGGAACTGTAGGCTGCTCTGCAGTTCTGTAAGAATTGCAACAAGAAGCAGAATAGACCACAGACGGGCAGTAGACTGGATGTTTTACATGAGAACTAATAATTAAAGCTTGTTAAAGAATTTAGAACATAATGGAGCTCTTCTAATTATCACCAGATTTTGGACCAACGCTGCATTGGCGAAGAGGTAATTAAAAGCTTGTAAGTTCAGTTCTGCTCTGCTTAGAGGAAGGTTGGGATAATCAAAACACATAAATAAAGGAAATAGGAGGATATTAGATTAAATATATGTGATATGCAATTTCATTAGTAGCTATGGAAAATAAGTTGATGTAAAAAAAACCCAAACAACAAACCCCAGATGTAGTATCAGAGATTCAGCATTTTTTCACGTCTTTGTTAATTATTTTGTGTAATGATTTCCTACATTACAGAACAAAATAACTTATCCCACTACGTATTGAAAAGGCATATCCCATAGTGCATAGATGGAGATACTTTGTGTGAAGACAGTGCTCAGGCTTGCATAAACTTCGGTGCTGTGCTGTTGTCTTTGGAGCTCTGCCCTTTGTTGTTACAACTGAGTGAAATTACCTTGACTTTGCACTTCCACCAGAAAAAGGGTGACTTTGACAGTGTAGAGCCTTTGTGACAGACAACTGCTATAGAATGACTTCATTTTCACAATTTCAGCTTGCTTATTAGTCTGAAATTCATCCCCAAAAGTTGTTCAAGTTACCTCAGTGAAAGTAACAGACCATAGATTATTGGTTACTGGAAGTCAGGAGACCAGGAGTAGTCACTTCTTTCCCTCAAGCTCAGGTTTTCTTATTTGTGAAATAAAGACATGGTGAAGAGGTACAGATGAGAAGCGAGAGGTGTGTTATAATGAATGTTCAAAAAATAATAATGAATCACACTTAGCAAGTCTTATTTTAAATTTCAGAAAGTACCTGATATCCTGGATTGTGCCATTGGTTGTGTGTGTGATCATTTTCAATAATTTTTGGACAGTGAAATCTGTTAGACTTTAGTATTAAAGAGGAAGGGATGGAAGTTTTTATTTTTTTAGGTGATTTAAAAGTGTATCTCGAAGTATAGCCAAGATACGTCCCTGAATAACAGGGGTGGGTCTGACAGCAGGGCAGGGCTGTATGTGAGACACCCTAACAAGCCAGTTACTCTACTTCATAATTCTTTATTGTTGTCCTGCAGTGAGCTGAATCAGGTTTGAATTTGAGACACCCATTAGGCCAAAACCTGCCATTGTGACAACCCAATTTAAATCTTTTTAGCTTAACTTTATAGTCAGTTGTCATCGGGAATTTTTGTAACTACTATGTTTTATATTGCTGTCTTGTTATATTTTAGAACTGAAGTGTTATTGTTGCCATATCTCACATCAAAAGGAAGAAACACTTTCAGTATGGTGTAGTCTTCTATAGATAGAGTCAAAATGCTCTCTGAGTAGGTGGGATCCTTAGCCAAATCCAAACCCAATGAGATAAGTGAGAATAAGTGGGCTCTAGCTAACATTTAAAATAAACAGTTACAAAGGAGTGACTTGCTTCGCCTAGTCTGTTGTTCTGCATTTGCTCATAGTTGACTTTTATTAAGTGTACCTATGCTGATCTCTAAGAAAAAAAAATGTTCTAACAATAATAATGTATTTATTGGAGAGGATCTCAGATGGAGAATGAGACAAGGTTTTGTAGGAGAGGTACTCTAGTTGATCAAATAACACAATTGGAGAAAAATTGGCAAATGCTGTTTCTGCGTCTCTTTGGTGAGGCGATGTAACTGATTTCCCTTTCCCTTTTCAACCTTCTTCCAATAGTAGGATTCTAACATCAACAAAGTTTTAGAAGGTTTTTTTTTTTTTTTAATTAACTAATGAACTGAAAATGTTTTTCATGACTTGAACTGATATGCTTAGCTTTGAGTGTAAACAGGTAAGTGTAAAGCTTGCTAAGTGTTGTCCTATTTGCTTATTTAACCTGCTGTTAGATTTGGGGTTTAAAAACAATGTCTATATCAGAAACTTACTAAAGGTAGGCAAGAAACTGTTTATCATCTTAAAATTCTCATATATTCAGATTGTCTTAGCAGTTTGGGGAAAGTTTTAGTATCATTAGTTATTACTGAAGATTAATGTTGTGTTAACACCCAGCTGTGTGACCCCAACACAGACGTTCACACTGAAGGCTCATTCATGAATGTCAAAGCCTATAGGAACTGATTTGTACCGGTGTTTGAAAATATGTTTTGGTCATAGCCTTTTTAATGCCTTTAGGACATTTAATTGCCATTAAGTGGCATAAGCTGCTGTTTGGAAAGGAGAGCTGGAAGTATTCTGGTTGCAAATAGGATAATGAAATGGACTGAAAACGAGGAGGAGTAATAAATGAATGGATCTGTACTATTAACAACCAGCTTGGGCTCGGCATCCTATATATGACCGGAGGATATGGTGTGCACTGCCTAAGGTGGGATGTCTTTTCCCCAGGCAGTCATGGGGTTGGCTACAAGTAGTAGTTTGTCTGGGGACTGATCCTGTCCCTGCTGAAGTGGTGCTAAAGCTATGTTAATCTTAATAGTTGTGGATTAAGCCTGTGGATCTTCATTTGTTACTACTAAAGTCAGGCTCTGCACATGGCCGGATATGAGACACATTCAAACTCTCTGGCACAGTTGTGCCCGACTGGAATACCCATTTTACTGAACTAGACTAGTATCTGTGCAGAAGGTTTTTGACAGGGTTTTATATTCTGCATGACTCTCAGTGGTTCTGTCAATCTTGATTTGTAACGCATCATAATCTTATTACATGAACATCAAAGCTCTAAAAAAGTTTGCAGCTTCAGATGGTTTTGCTTTAAAAATAACATAAAAGTTAAAGTGGTATGCCCCCTTCCTTTCCACATATTTCAGTTACGATCATGTGGAAGGGTGCTCAGTGTGTAGTTAGATAAGTATTAAGAGAAACTAGATGATTTTTGTGGGGATCTTGGTTTGAAGTGGTTGCCCTGCCTTGGAATTTTCTTGGGGATCCACAAATGCAGCTTTGTTAATGAGGTTTGTCATCTGTAAATGTCAGGACAATAAAGAAAGCTGCACTGTAAACTTCAGGTCTGAAAAGGGAAGAGTATGTAAAAAATAAATAAATTTGTGAGATAAATTGTTGAAGTAAGGTAATATTTACCTATTTTGTAAGTTAAGACGGCATTTGTAATCTAAACCACTGCACTAATCCTGGAGAGTCGAAGATATCCTCAGTGATTGTTTTGACCCAATATTTATTATTCTAGTATGAAACAAATGGCTAATGTTGGTAGACTCCTGGTATCCCAAACAATCCTGCTTCCGTCTAGTATTTTTTTGTGACCTTCAGGCGTGGTTGTAGAATTTCCTTTCAGAAGTCTTCATTTGAGAAAAGTGTCTGCTCTTCAGATAGCGAAGTCATACAGTTTTGCAGCTTTAGGTTGAAACAGTTCTACCAGAACTGAACTTCCAGAGGTTTCAAGGTCATTGCTTAACAAGAATTTACATTTAAAAAAGGTAGATGTCTCAAACTCTTTATTAAACAGTTCAGAAGAAAAAAACCCCACAGTTCTCCAAAGTCCCAGGTACTTTTTCTGTAAACCATGTGAAACTGTACCAAATGACCGACTTCTCATAGAGACAAGCAGATGATTGTGTAACTAGTATGCATAGTCGCTGTGAAATGCATCACAGAAAGTGTGATTTTTAGATGATTTTGTAAACTCACCTAAAATTAAAAAAAAATTCACACGGTATATTCAGAGTTTTTACATGAAATCAAGATATGATCAAAGGAGGATTTGGTACTGTGCATTTTTAAAATTAACTGTAATTTTGGGCTTAATCTTGCAATAGGCATAAAATCTAATATATTCTGCTATATTTGCTTCTCAAAGTATAGACTGTAAAAACTTTATAGAAATTTCATTGATGGGTTCTGTAGAATCTTTTAAATAGGGACATGTAACAGTTATTCTGAAGTAATGTGTTATTTGGAGGCCATGTACACAATAAACCCAACAGAAGCTGTCTTTTCCTCATTTCATTTTTTTTGATCTGTGCTGTGCTACCTATGCTTTACTGATGCAGTGAAGTTGAGAATGCTGTTTTCAGTGTTCTGCGCTGATTCTTCTATTGTTGCTGTTCAGTTAAGCTTTTCCAGAAATACCCCGAAAGAACAGGACAGTAGAGGTGGGAGCAGAGGTCTTATGCTCGGAGAGAATGAGGAAGACAGATTTAGAAGCTCAGGAGATCAGAAAAGCCAGTGGAATTGTATGTATTGTGAAGATTTAGCATGCTTTCTCGTACGCCTAATTTACTATCATAAGACTCCTGCCAGTAGGTGAATTATTGAAGAGCTAAGAAGGAAATTGCCCCAGGATGATGTGCAGTGCCCACAATCAGGTGAAACGGTCTGGGATCAATTCCTGTTGTGCACTCTAGCAGGATCCTGTAATATTTCTCCCAGGGATTCTCCTCGGATGGGTGGCACTACCAAAGAGAGAGAAGTAATATGAATCAGAGAAAGAATTCCACGTATCACGGGCCATTTCGGTGGATCTCTTCAATTTCCCCAACAGAAAGATTTCCTAGGCAGTTGAACCTGTTGTTTTGTCCATGCTACCTTTGCATTCCAAGTTGAATGAACATTTCATAGTCATCATCATCACCTGAGCGCGCTATGCTCCACCACCCCTGACCCATGTCGAAAAGCTGCCACGAGTCTCAATGAACAGAGACTTCTGCCCCAAAAGATCATGTTCACCATACTGGTGCTCACAACGTTCTTATTTTCCTTTTAGTACTATTTCATCCAAAATGCTAGTTTTCAAAAAATTTATCATGAAGGGCAGCCAAGTATTTTAAAATTCTACCTAATAAGAAAATTTTCTAAAATTTCTAAATTCAGTGTCTTGTGTAACTACTATGAAAGTCCAATGATGGCATTGTGTCTTGCTTGTTTCTTGCCCTGTACCATCTGTCTTGCCTCAGTTTCCATTTCTTTGCTGATTGCTGTATGAGAGTCAAAAATACTGAGGCAGACAACTGCAGAACATAAATTCAATACTTGCTTCCAGTTAAGCACAGAATAACTCTTCTGTATTCAAAACTTGCTTAATTTTGAGAAGTATTCTTATGGGTCTTTTCTAGCCTACAAAAATCTTCTGAAAGTCTTTGGAGAGAGAAATACTTGGGATATTTTGGCTCACCTTTGTTTGTGAGAGTCAAAGGTGTACTTTGATATCTGTTTGTGATTGTTCTGCTTTTGTTTTTATATTGGATTATATTTTATTTTTCGGCAAATGCCCTGCAATTCACAGTGAGCTTTGCAAAGTCATCTTCTAGAACCTTTACCTGATGCTGCTTTTATGTAAGTGCTTAATTTTCTCTATAAGTGGCTCCTACTGGAAATACAAAGTTTGTAGATGTTTCTCCGTCATATTCAGTGGTAAAGATCAATGCACAGAAGTAATGTATTTCATCTGCAGTATCCATAATTGATGCCTGAACTTTTAGTGGAACATCTGATTCTTTCATAGCCTTCCTGTGACTGATACACTTAAATGCTTTATTTATTGCCTTTACCTAATAGCTTTTAAAATTTTCTTGGTTTCCTGAATAATTTGCTCAGGCTAGATTTTATTTTTGAAAGGATGTACTGTCATTTAACTTGCTGTTTTCCCCTGCTGTGTTCTTTCTCAGGGAGAGGAAGAATTCCATACCTTCCTGGATTAGATTACGATGTTATTTGAAAATCTTATTTTGTATTCTCAGGCTTTCCCCCTTCCATTTAATTTCCTTCCTTTTACTTTTTTCCAGCCTCCCAAGTCTTTTGAAAAGCTTTACCTATTACTTGTAATGACTGTTGTCTTCCTTGTCATCCCCCTTTTCTGTCATAACTGAGCTGCATCATATTCTCAACGTGTTTTCAGTCAGCTTCTGTTTTTCTGTGAGAACCAAGTCAAAACTGATAGCCTGATATTCTTTTCTTGCTGTTCCAAGAAGCAGCTGTTTCACATGCTGCTAGAAATAACAAAATAATAGACTGTAGGAATATAATCGTATTTTCCCCTGTTTACTGTGTTCTGTGATCTTCTAAATGGCCACAGTGGGGTAGAATTTTCTGTATTTGCTTGCATCCATCAGGTAGAAACTTGTCAAGTTATCCACTCTCCCCTGAGTCTTTCCTGCCCTTATTTCATGAGGAAGAGTTTGAAGACTTTTTTCAGCTTTAACAATGTTCAAGTTCCTGTCTGACAGAGTTTTCACATGATCATTGCATTTAAATGAGTCATTTTTATATTATGTTTACATGCTGAGAGTGTATTTTCTGTTACGCATGGGGATAAAGTATTTGAGAATGACCCTCGGAAATTAACGTTGTCTTAATAGCAATATAGATCTATCTTCTGAATTCTGTGTTGGGGTTCCCTCAAGTTACATTCTTGGTATGAATATATTGCATAAACATGATATTTTCCTAAGCATTGCATAGCGCTCAAGTAGATGGATTCATGCAGTCGGCCCTTCCAACGAGTGAGTCCTTACCTTTCCTGTTCCCTGCCAGTTCACGGGTGGCTGTGGATACTAATGGGTTTTTTTTGTATCTCTCTGCCTGACATCTGAGAGCTGTAATTCGAATGACATGAATGATTCGTTGACTCAGCAGCAGTCAGAGCAGTCTGACTCTAATGAAGGATCAGTTTCCTGTTGGTTTCTTCCTTCAGAAGGCAAGCTCCTCGTTTGGAGAGAATGCCAAAGATGCTTTGATATGGGTTCCCATGTTTTGCTCCTTCTGCACTTCCTTTCCATTACAATATATTGGGCTTACAGCTGCCAGATTTGTCTTTGCAGGACCAAATACATCACTGAGATAGGAGGCTAAATCATTCTGTCCTGTCCTCAACATAAGGTGTAGTTTCTGTCTTAGTTAATCTGTAACTGCTTCTTGGTTATATGCAAGTTCTTTTGGATATGCGTGCTGCTACACTTTTACTTTGGAAATTTGTGTTTGTGGGTGTATGTCTCTGACTTCAATAGAGAAAAAGGTTTTATTTTTTGTAATGGTTATTCATCTGATGTTTTAATGACCATTCTTCACTTCAGATCATTATCTGGTACTATAAAACTTATAATATAATATAATATAATATAATTTTGGGTGGAGGGCATGTGTATTCTGACTGATGGATGTCTTCAAAAATGTTGTTCCATCATTTTAAAAGGGTTTCATTTTCCACTTAAAAATAAGTTGTCTGGGCTTTATGATTCTTTTCTGCTTCCCAAGGAATAATTTAAACTTCCCAGAGTATTTCTTTTTATAATTTAGCAGCTTGTCATAGAAGGAGATCAGGTTAGTCAAGCAGGACCTGCCTTTCATGAACCCATGCTGACTGGGCCTGATCGCCTGGTTGTCCTGCATGTGCCATGTGATGACACTCAGGATGATCTGCTCCATAACCTTCCCTGGCACCAAGGTCAGACTGACAGACCTTCCCTAGTTGACTTCCTCACCATCTCTGTCATGAAGTTATCCTCTATACACTCCAGGAACCTCCTAGACTGTTCCCTCTCAGCTGTATTGTATTCCCAGCAGACATCTGGTAGGTTGAAGTCCCCCATGAGGATAAGGGCTAGCAATCGTGAGACTTCTCCCAGCTGCTTATTGAATATTTCATCTGCCTCTTCATCCTGGGTGGGTGGTCTATAACAGATTCCCACCATGGTATCAGCCTTGTTGGTCTTACCCATAAACACTCAACCCTATTGCCAGCATCGTTAAGTTCTAGACATTCATAACACTCCCTAACATACAGGGCCACCTTACCGCCTTTTCTTCTTTGCCTATCCCTTCTGAAGAGTTCATAGTCATCCATTGCAGCACTCCAGTTGTGTGAGTCATCCCACCACATTTCTGTGATGGCGACTATATCGTAGTTTTCCTGCTGCACAATGGCTTTCAGCTCCTCCTGTTTGTTGTCCATGCTGCATGTGTTAGTGCGGAAGCACTTCAGTTGCGCTGTTGGTCCCGCCACCTTTTTGCTGGGAGAAGCCCTAATTCCTACCTGATCGTGCCCAGGCACGGCCGTAGTTTCTAACCCATCAATGACCCTCACATCTCTGCTGCTGCATGGGTCTGCATCCCCTGCCTTCACTGAGTCAGCAGGCCGAGGGACTTCACTAGCATATGGTCCCACAAACACTGGTACACCAGCCCCAGGCTTACCTCTGAAGAGCCTGGTTTCATCCCTTTCTCCCTTCAAATCTAGTTTAAAGCCCTTTTGATGAGCCCTGCCACCTGCTGTGCCAAGAACCTTCTCCCCCTTTGAGACAGAGATCATATTGTAAAGCAAAACTGAAACACAACAGTAGTCAATTTTTATGAATCTTAAGAGGGGTTTCTTTTGTTGTTATAAGGGTCCATTTTCCCGTGCTGTTTTTTTTTCCACAACACACAAAACGGAGGAAGGTGTAGACCTGCCAGTGACGATATCCATCGGATTTGTTTATTTTAACTGGATTTAAAAGTTTTAGTACTTTGTATGATCTTTAATGGGTTATGGGTTGAGTAACTCTAAGAAGCATTAAAGACCTGATTTGATGACTAGTTTAATGCGTCTTCCAAGAACAATTTGTAGAGATTAGGATTTAGTGAGATATCATTGAAGGATTAGCAATTGCTTCTTAAGGCACTCCGAGTTGACAGGTAATGGATAGCTTTCCCTGATAGCTCCTTTATAGTCCACTGCAGCTGGATAAAAATCAATGAGAAAGTGAACTTAGGTTTGTTTATCCATTAATTTTGGTTTTAACAGATGAGTTTGGCTGCCATAGTAACTCGCTTAATATGTTGTCCCCATCTATCATGATGTAGATAACCTCAATTAACACACTGATTAATCCTCAAATTCTTCTTCAGTAGTTCCCTTCTTGACTGCACAATGTGAAGGAAATTGTTCCCGGCATGCCTGAGCAGACAGAACACGTGCTCATCGATACCCAGATAAAGAGAGCCTGAAGAAAATGAACCCTGTTTTCCTCACATTTCCTGCTGTCCTTATGTGCAAAATAAGACTGTAGCTGCATTCATTTTTGTATTTATTTTTTCTTAATCTGTTCCACATTTTGCCATTATGTGAATTTAAAACTAGTAGTTGCCTTGCTCTCCACTAGTAGCTGGGAATCACAAAGCACATTTCAAATGTCATCATAGAATAGTAAACATGGTATGAAATGGTTTTATTTTTAAAGTTTGATAAATGGGAGTGAAAAGAACTCTGTAGCTGTCAGTTCTGCAGGACTTTTTGTGAGGAAGCCACAGCCCTCACTTTGAATCTACTAGTATTCCCACAGTTGTTATCTAATCTAAGCACTCCGCGGCTTTAGCTGTTGTATCTGTTGAATATTGACTGGGGGACAGTTCTTCCCTTTAAAAGTTAGTGACAAGGAATGGATATAATCCAGTATTTCAGTTGCAATATTTTCACCATTTAGGCAGAAACAACCACTTTATTTATTTATTTATTTATTTAATGCCTTCACATTTTAAAGGTAGAAAAAAGAAAAATCCAGTACATATGGGAAGAGTCCAATAAAAATGTCTTTTTTTCTTTTTTTGTTTTTTCCTCCTCCCTTACCAGGAACTAGCTATGGAGCTGTTGCTCTGCAGTAGACAGGATTAAAAAAAAACCATTTTAGTAAGAATCTTGGAGAGAATCTAAATGCATACGTTGAGCGAATATTTAAGAAAAAGCTACAGGGAAAATGATCTAGACACCGTTTTTATAGGTTCAAGAAATTAATGCATGGGTGAGCTATTACAGCAGACTACAAAATAAGCGATTTTATAATACAAAAAGAAGCCATTTTACACTTTTTAAATTTGGCTTTAAGTAATAATGATTAAGAGCTTTAGTTCATAAGCAACCGAAAGCCACTAGGCTGCTATTGTTGCAGGCAAGGTTTCCTGTCCTGCCACGCCTTTGATAGGATGCAGCTATGACACAGTGTTGGCAATGTCACACCTGACAAATTGTTGTAGAAACAGGGTTGGAATTTGCAATTATTCTTGTAGGGTTTATGATGCCGTTTCCTTCGTCCTTTCATTTGTTTCCTAATGCCGATGGTGGATTCTCTTTGAAATACAGCATGAACTATCTGGCAAACATATATTTCTAAGATCTGAGTGAATGTTAGAATGTGTGTCGTCTTGTTTAGAAAGAATTTTCCCTGGTTGACCTGGTTTAGTTTATAGGTTTGTGTCCTAACTATGCTTACAATTTGAAAACAAATTACAATATATAATTTTCTTAGGCAAACTTGTTATACCCAAATGGTAGCTCTAAGTGTCTTTAACATTGTTTTCCACAAAAGCAAATACTAATCCTTACTAAGCCAGAAAAAGAATCTAAGCATGTGTCTTCCTTGTCTTTGGTGGCATTTACCTAAGTAGTTTCTTTCCTGTGTTCCTGCGACTTCTTACAGTACCAGCATGCAAAACTGTTCCTCAGTTTCTAATGTGGGAAGATCAGTGTGGTGCTCTCCTCCATCCCTGTCTTTTGATGCCCGCAGCCTGGGGATGCTCCCGGGGCTGGGGACGCCCGCTGACATGCCCAGGGCTTCCTGCGGCACCCGCCTGCTCAGCGCATCCCGCGCACACTAAAATCTCAGTGTCATCTGAAGATCTCTCTGCTATTGCCATTTCAGCTGTGGCTCTGCTGATGGCAGACACCTTTTCAGAGCGTATGAGTGCTCAAAAATAGTTAATTATTTTTAAAGCAATTCAATGATTAATCTCCTGTTATTAGTAGTACGAGAATATCTGGCTTTAAGCACAAGCTAGGCAGCGTTGCTCTCAGTTGAAACAAAATAAGGGTTTGGGAAGTGTTACATTAACCCTAACAATAGAGAAACGTGTCTGGAGCTTCTTTCCAGAAGTGGTCTTTAAACTTAGGGGCACTGTGAGTGTCTCGGAGCCCTGCTACCTAACAGCGGGTGATTTAAATAGGGCACGCAAGTCCAGCTTCTGAACAGGGAGAGGGCGGTGCATTGGTGATACCACACCTCACATGCTTTGGCCTATTTTTGCCTTCAGGAGCCAACGACACTGAATTCAGGCTGTGTATAGCTTCTCTTGCAGAATTTCTGTAACCCATCAGTTGAGAATATTTGTTAGTCTCAATCTTCTGCACTGGAAATATTTTTTAATAAGCACACCCCTGTTGCCATAGGGCCATATTTGTTCAATAATCTTAATGCTGAGCTAGCATATTGAAGCAAAAACTTCTGTTAAATCTTCTGAGTATAGCACCAAACTGAAAAACCTGCAGAATGCAGGGAAGATGAACAAACATTTCTTCTTAGGTAGCGAGTTTCAGTCTATCCAGGGGAAGTCCTCCTTACTGCACTGTTTGGTCTCCTCTTGGAGAAGAGAGTACAGGTTAGCCTGGAGCACTGCCAGCCTGCTCCACCACACAGGGTAGTGCCTTGATCTGCTGTTTCTTATTTTGTCAGTGTTAAGATGTTTTGTTTTTAAAGCAGCTGAGGAAGAGGCTTCCCCTGTTGTGGCTGAAATGTTTGGTACCAGAAGATTCTTCAATGTAGTAGACAAAATGAAAACATTATCCAAGAGTGGAGGCTGAAACTCTGAATGTTCAAGTTGAAAACAGTTTTCCCAGCCCTACATTGCTATTTGAAAGTGAGGACTTGTTGTTATAGGACCCAACCTAGTATTTGGTAGTGTACAAAACTTACCCTCCTTAGTCTTTAAGACAAATATGTAGAGTTGACTGTTTCCAGTGATGTTTATCAACTTTGAGACAATCTGTAAATTTCTACAACTCTACTGATAACTTTTAAGGACATGTAGGGATACATGTAAAGAGCAAAATTTGTGCTTCAATCTCAAATCCTTTTTAAAGCTTTGTCGTATTTTTCTGTGACATTCCTGGTAGCCTTCAGTGACACATACAGATATGTGTAAAGAACAAAGTTTGTGCTTCAATCTTAGACCATTTAAAAAATTTTGGTGCAGAGCTGATGACTGTGTGTGATGTTCCAGTAGGAAAAATCTCTGCTCGGGAATAAGAGTTTTCAGAAGTATTTGGATTACTCTTTGAGTCTGTCCTTACAAACAAGTCTTTAGTCAGACTGGAGTGTCGTCTGAAGTACAGCATCTTTGGATGCCATCTTTGGAAAAAACTGTTTCTCAGCTCTTAGTTGTAAATTCAAACTTTTGCTGATTGTTTTTATTTGAGATCACGTGTGAGCTGTAAACTATGCTTCATAAGTCTACCCCAATTCAAGTAATGTAATTCAATTTAAACTGTAATTGTTTGTATTCCGTATCTAATTGGTGTTTTTACCTTTTTTCCCTGAAAATTGTGACACTTGCGTTCATAATTTATTTCTAATGCAATATAAACAAACCATTTTTTCTAAAGAAATTAGTCACACAGCTCTTCAAATTTATCATGGGGGTAGGGCTTGACTTTCACCCCAAATAGTAATATTTTTTTGTTCCATTTTTGGTAGGCAATGAAGAGATGATGCTAGTCACTTCTGTAAATGCTTTTAAAAAATCAGAAGCACTTAAAAATATAAAAACTTTATTCAGCATTCAAGTTTTCATACCCTTCCAAATAATCCTTTGCTGACCGCTCACTCTGGTATGAAATTTCAGCTTTCCAGCTGCCTTACTTCCTATCACTCTGCGGTTGTAGAAGACCTGGTGAAGAGGTGCCTCTTTCATGACCAGCGTTTATTGCATTAACAGGCAGTACAGAGGTGGTGTTTCCCTGCTCTTGATATGCTTTTTAAAATCCAAGTCACCAAAGGTCCTTGTACGGCTGCTGCTGCTGCTGAACGTTTGTGTCCTGTAGCTCATCCTTCTGCTTCCCTGGGAAGAGCTCAGCCTTGCTGTTGCTAACGCAGGTCAGAGGCAGCAGACTCGATCTTCTTTCTTACTGCAGGCCCTCGGTGTTGGTCATTACCCAGGGATTAGTTTCAGGTCGGTGTTGGTCATTACCCAGGGATTAGTTTCAGGTCGTTAACCCAGAGATAGCCAAGCATCCCATCCCTTCAGGTTTCCAATCACTTTGGTACGTTCACCATGTCTCCTAAGGCATACTGTTTCTGGAGTTTTGTTATTTTTCTTATTTGCCTAGTAAATGTTAGTAATATCATCACAATTCCATCTCGTTCCTTTTAGCAATTGTCAGTGCTACACTGATAATTTTTAAGATTATCTAATTGTATATGCAAAACATACCACTTATTACAGGACCTAATTTCATTATATCCGCATGTAAGTCCATCATGACTACTACCATTATAAGGCTTTAATTTGAATTTTTAATAAGGGCTTTGATCCTGAAAATAATTACAAGCATTCAATTATAATTGTGTATTATCGATGTATATTATGTATGTATATTATTATGCAGAGAGCTTACTCACATGCAAGTTACTGATGTACAAGTACTTGCATAATTAAAACCTTATTTTATCAACTTTTGGAAACACACTATTATTACCATATATGCAGTAACATTTTTCAAGGGTACCCAATTTTCTTTTCAGTAGTGATTTAGACGCTTAGAAGCCTTAGCCCTAGAAGGGGAATATTTATCCTCCTAAGTGTGTGCAAATGTTTTTGGTATTATGGCATAAGCCACCGCTTTCAACTTCATATTTGTAAAATTGACTAATTGATTGCTAATATACATGCATGCACATGCATTTTGCTTTCTTCATTACTGAGGTGCAGCCTCTGCTGACAAAACACACGCTTATATTTTAACCACGTGCAAAACAGGATCTAACAGCTGATGAATATAGAATCTAAGATAAACCTTCAGGAAACTTAGTTCGGTAATACTACATTTTTGCTCTTTGCAAATTAAAAAAGGTCCCTTGAAATATATCAGCATACCCGTGCCTTTATGAAAGTGTAAAGTACAAATACATGTAGTAAAACTTTCCTGTCTAGTTGGTTGGGTTTTGGGAGCTTTTTTCTCTTTTCAGTATTTTTTCAATATTGAAAGAAAAATAAGGCTGAGAGAATTCTTTGATAAGAATCCAAACTTCTTTTGACCTAGAGCATGCATTTGCATTTGGGGAGTATCCAAGAAAATATTTATATGATTATATCTCAGCTCTCAAAACATGAAAAGATGTTTCTAGTTCAGCTCTGTAGTCGGTTCCCGGGGAGCCTTCTTTCCTCAGCCTGCTTTTCAAGTTGGGTGTTATTCCTCGTGGACCACAGGATTTTCCTTTCCCCCATATCCTGCCTTGGAAGATGGATAGAGTAAATGTAGCAGACTTCTTCACATACTCATTCCTCTTTGTTTATCCCTTTTGGGAATGAGGAAAGGATTCATGTTGTCACAGGTAATAACATCCTATGAATTCTTTAGTTAGTGTTTTATGCAAAATGCTACAACTACCTTAGATTACATAGACGACCTTCATTCTGCTGTGCTACCGTTAATCTAGGTCACTGATCACCGAATGAGAAGTGGTTATGATAATTTTGTTTAATATGTAAAAAACACAGTATAGTCAATGTTACAGCGTAAACACAGCATAGTTGCCAGTTTAATATATAAATATATGTATGTGAAATTGAAAGCAGCTAGGAGCGATTGGAGTGGGAGGTAGTACTGAAACATAAGAATACCAATGATAATTGGGAACTGTGCAAGTCTGATTCATTAGATGCCAAAGAACACAACTCATTAATCATGAAAGAGAACTTCTTTGGATCGAAAAATGTGATTAAAAAGGGAAGTTAATCAACAAGGGAGTAATAAGGATGAACAATAAATAGATAAAAATGGAAAAGCGGAGAGGACTGAATGTTAGGAAATGGGTGAGTACTGAGTGATATATCAGAGTGTAACTAAAAAAGAACAGATATGAATTATTGTAGTTTTCTTCACAAACTATTTGACAGCAATGAAATTCTAAAAATGGCATAGCTCTAATAATAGCTAGGTTTGGTAAAGAACAGTGGAAGCAAGGCTAAAAATACAGCTTCTCACTTCTTAAGTGATTTTGAGAAATTATATGTCATACACAGACAGTGAAATACAAGTAACTAACTAACGTGTTGAATAATTTGGCATAAAGTTGGAAGATTTTGAACAGCAGGTCTAGGTAGCTTACACCAAAAAAGAATATTCCATCTCTGGATAAGGAGTTTTCTGAATGACTAATGTGGATTTTCAATCAATGTCAATGACTACTGATATTTAGAAACCATAAATGGGATGACTAGGATAAGTACAGGTGAGGT
Source organism: Charadrius vociferus (assembly GCF_000708025.1). Lineage (NCBI taxonomy): Eukaryota > Metazoa > Chordata > Aves > Charadriiformes > Charadriidae > Charadrius > Charadrius vociferus. The sequence continues at coordinate 122,930 of NW_009648038.1, read as the reverse complement.
AAAGCGACAGCCCTTCTGGACAAAATCATGGTAAAGCTGATATGTGAAAGAGCTGGTAGTTAACTAGGAGTAATCTGATTGTAGCAATGGAGACAAGGTCTTGTGTAATTTACAGTAGTCTGGGAGAACCCCAAGCCTGGCAGATTTACGCCTTTGCATCATTCACTTAGTTTTGTCACACGGCATTGCAGAAAAAGGGAAATAATGCTTTCGAGTGAACAACTGGTATGCAAAATCGATGTATGTATCGTGTAAAATCATGTTAAATAGACCAAAAAATAAAAACCAGAACAACTGATCTCTAGAAGGTCTTGGGGGAACAGTCTCAGCACGGTGCTTGCTCTGGTGTATGAAAGCAAGTGCAGGTCCTTGTATCTAATGAGGGGATTAGAGCTGTTCAGATGAATGGTGTATTTGCGTGTTTGAATTCTTCTCACGTACAAATATCCTCCAGGTTTGAATCTTGACCTCTTTGCACATTTTCAGTTCTGATCCCGCTCAGACCTACTTAGCTAATGAGGTATAAGATCATTGCCTGAGGTGGAAAGACTATGGCACATCAGAATTCACAGTAATGTTGTTTTACACTTGAGTGGAAGTAGCAGTGAAGGAGTTGCCAAATATGCTGTGCTTTACACTTAATATTTTAAGTATGTATTGAAGATGCATGTGCCTTTTTCTGCTCTTCACTATTCTATCATTTCATAATGTATCAAAAAAAAGGGGAATAAAGATATATTTTTCAGGTACAATTAAATATCTGTTATGCTTTGTGTTGCATTTCACTATTTTGCAGGTGTCTAACTGGAATGGCGAAAGATTTTTAGTTGTGATTAAGATTAAGTGGAATTTTTTAATTAAAACCTTATGGAACATTTTTTATGCCATTTTTTCCTTATCTTGGGGCAGTGTATGTGACAAATGATACCAAAAGAATCTACAGAGCAACTTCTAGAGTAAAAGCTGTGCTCACATCTGGTATAGTTAGTCTAAATTGTGTTGGTACTTTTAAAATGTGTTTTCTGTATATAAAATAACGTCCACTTAGGAAGGAATTAGCTCTTCACTTGTAATCCATAATAGGTGTTTCTGCTGGTACTTCTCATTTGAACAGACATTTTACCATCGAAGTTGCTGGTCATTTTAAATTTTGATTTTTGGTGATAAACCGTGTGAACCAAATCAAATCCGTGCCCGTTACAATGAAAGGAAATACGCACGACCCGTGCAATATCCATCCCTTAGTTCTTTATTATCTCTTAAAATTGTATTGCAGTGGTGCAGAACAAACACGTTATCCCTGTTGTACTGCACTAAGCAGAAACTCGTGTTTCTTTATGTAGATGTATGTTTTAAAAGTGATGAATCGATAACAGAAGCAGGGAGCATGGTGCTTCAGCTGGAAGTGTGGTCTGTGCACAGTCGATACGTCAGTTCCCTTCAGTTGTACCCCAGGAGTACGCGGTAAGAGCATGCTGCCCCTTTAGTGAACAGAGAGCTCCCTTCAAATCACTTCTGCAATTAAGCACTTAGCCCTCCGCGTGGCAATAGGGGGCATTCTTCTGTGCTGTGTCCCTGCTGGAAGCATGTGCTGCTAGAACAGAAAATGTTATGTGAGTGTTTGTGTGATTTTAGACAAGATAGTTGAAATTTAAGTGCCTCTCATTCAAACCTGCGTTATATGTACCCAACATGGGATTACATAACTCAGTAGTAACTTAACAGTACTGCAGTTGGTCTGCGTAGCGTATTCTAGAGGAAATACACATAACTGGAACTTCCTCATTGTATGGCTTAATTATGTTGTTGAGCGTGCATCTGTCTGATATACATATAATTGCGATTTGCCACCTCGTTGAAATTTTACAGGGCTTGCTTGTGTATCAGCGATAATGCCAAGCTCTCCAAGTTAGAATGAACAATTGAGATGTTTCAGCTTCCCAGAATGATTCATTTATTAGTTAGCACCTGAAAATTACCAGTCTCGGGGGAAATGTTAAGGAATAATTAATAATTTTCGTGTAATTAACAGAAAACGCTACAAAACCTGTCACTTTCTAGATGCCAAGGCAAGTCAAGCGGGGTGTGTTGCTGTGGAACATTGCAGCTGTGAGTAACTGGGGCTAATAGTAGATTACTGGTTTAAACCTGATTTAGAAAAATCACTTGGCACATCACTTTTAAGTGCCCTTTTGGATTCACTCAATAGAACTTCCCTTTCAAATACCACTGCTGCTGCTCAGGGGGCAGACCCCTGGCCTGCTGTGTCAAGAGCAACTATTCAATCAGAGGTAGGTCTCCGTATTTCAGCTCTACCTCATTCTAATTGAAGTGAGTGTTCCTGAATGAGAGCAGCAAATTGCAGGAATCTGGCTTAACGTGTTGATGACACTGTCCCTGTACTTTTAGTTTGCTTTTTTCCCCAGGATGTTTTAATACTTTGAGCTGGATTCCCCAAATAGTAGGGCGCTCTCACACGGGAATTGTTTAAAATACTTCTAAAGAGTATCTTTAAAACAGAATACTTCCGTTTTCAGATCACTAATTTCTCTGAAGTCTCAACCTGAGAACAGTTTTCAAATAAAATTCAAGATGGAGTCATTGCCAAGCACTGTGTGTGTTACTTGGGTCTGGAAGTCAGGACGCACTGGGAACTCTGCAAAAGCAAGAGGTTTGGTCCTACTGGGAAGCCTTTTAAACTGAATAAGGAAGATGCAGGAACCTCTGACTGGAATCTCTTCTGTCTGGAGAAAGATGTGTAAAAAAACCCGTTCAGTTACTCAAACTGTGGTTTGAGGCTAGAAATGGAGGAATTGCGCTCATATGGATAGGTGTATGTGATGGGATATGTGTGACTCATAGGAGGTACAATAAAAATATTAGGCATAGGACTTCCGCTTTTCCCATGTCCTGCCTTTCCTAGTGTGTGTTTCACTGGAGGCTTACAGACAAGGTACAGAACTCCTATAAAATCTTCAGCATCATTGCTGGATCCTCACCTATTTTCTGTGTGCTTTCCCATCGGTCTTTGAGCCACAGCTTTCTAACTTGTCATTTATCAAGTGGTCCATTAGGTCTGTTTCCATCTGAGATCTATGATATAATACATCCATTTTATGGGTGGAGAAACTAAGTCACAGTTGAGTTAACTTCCGGAGGGTAATCAGTATGTAGGATACAGAGCCTGTTTTGTTTGCAAAACCACAAATGCAAATTGGTTTTCTGTGATTAAATTTGGGAGCAGTATGAACTCGACAAACTTATCCTTATGTCACTAGTGAGAAATTTATCCTTGTTTGCTCTATGCCTGTTGTTCCTCTCTAGCCTTATCTGCATAGAAATACTGCCAGGCTGTGAGTATCAGCTGAGCACAGAGAAGCGGGTGAATGTGGCTGGGGACCCGGCAGTCACATCGCTCTCCTGAAAGCAGAGCCTGGGCTTGGATTCTTCAGAAATACTTGACTGCTATAAAAACTGGCAGAACTTGAGTTAAAACATCTCTGGGTTAGTATATGGCAGTATTGCAAACTTTGGTGTCTGTCCTATTTATTTAAGCTCCAACTTCTGAAATTGGATAATAATTTAATGAAAGCAAAGGTAATATATTTCAGTGGGAATTTCTAAATGAGTAATGTCCATAAAGCCCAGAGCAAATTAAAAAAATAATAAGAGAAAATTCTGATGTTTGAATATTTGCTGTTGTCGGGAGAGCTCTTTGTAGTTTGTTTTTCCGTGTTCTCGTGCTCTCTTGCCATTGGTAGCCAGTGTTAATATACTAAGAGAAAAAATAAAAGGACACTAGGACTTCAAATTTAGTTTATATCATTTTATAGTGCCAACATCTCAGAAGATCATAGCATCATTTAGCAAAGTTTATCGGTACTGAAAGAACTTTACTTACAGTTGACTTATACCACTCTGTGCCTGGCATGAGAAATCGGACGGATGGATGTAGTACTGCTTTCCCAGGAGACGAGGAGTCTGCTCAGGATTAAAAAGGAATATTCTCCATAGCTCCGTGGCCTGTACTAGGAATGTGGTATTGAGGTTTTTAGAACATCAAAGCAAAGAGGTGTTACTTTAGGAGATTAGAAACTGAGAAAAGAAATTGATCTATAGTAGAACTCCCATAGATTCAGTGAAATCCGGCTTTATGTTTGCCTGTGTCTCGATCTCCTGATTTACATTCAGCAGAGGCTCTGAGATGACTGAAATATCCTGCTCTGTGTTGCCAATTTTCATTATTTCATTCTGATTTATCTGGCACTCAGAATTTTTTTCAGTGCTCCTGGGTTGTTCTTCTTATTTGAAAATCTAGGCTTTCTTTCTCTCTTCTCCCCCCTGCCCCCTTTCTGGAGTCAGTTGTTATAATGGTAACCACAGTCAAGTAAATTATCCCCCCCCACCCTTCTCTCAAAGAGAGAAATAGCTACAGAATAGCTAAGTGGTTTGAGAGTTATAAACTTTAAATGAGGTTAACGCATAAGTGTTAACACTTCATCATCAAGTGCTATAAAAAAAACGTGAGCAGTTGGAGAATCTACTGAGTTGCTGTTAGGGAGTGCAACTCTGGTGACAAAAAAAAGTAAATGGGATTAACAAAACCCCATTTATAAATTCATAGATTTAAAAGCACCTTCATGACGTTCTACCTCAGCCTCTGGAGAGACATAGAAATTCATCCTGTAATTCGTTCTTACTGGATCAAAATATATACTTTTTACAAGCCATGCTATAAAAGTTTTCCAAAGACAACCAAATCACTTAGCACATAAATCCTACTAACTTTTGGGAAACTTGTATTTTTAACTGCAAAGAGCACTTCTGGTGTCAATCAGGCCCTGACTGCAAAGGTTGCAAAGTTGCGTTTAGCCATATTACCTGTAATCTTGAGTTAAAGATTTTGTGTGCTGGAGGTTGTGAAAATGTATAAAAAGTTGCCTGCTCAAGTTCATAAAAGCCCCCTTCTGTGTCATCTTAAGTAGACCTGAAGATGTTATTCTATTCATATCTAAAGGAGGACACTCTTATGAGGTTCAGTGAGAATCCATTCCTGAGGGATTTATTTTTGTTTTATTCAATTCTGAGAAAAGGGTGGCTATCTTTAATAAGTCACAGGGAAATTTTGTTTGATATTGATCCATTTTAATCATGCGATAATCAAGTAGTCCTATGTGCCGTTATGTAAAGAATATTGCTAGTCATTTCATTCTTACAGTTACATTTAATTTTTCTTGTATTTTTAAAAATAAATCATTTTTCCAGTAGTCTTTTGTAGCTTTCAATCCGTTTCTCTGAATGGTAAATTACTCTTACTCTTTACTAATCCCAGAAGTTTAGAGGAACTGTTTTCTTTTTCTTTCTTTTTCCTCTGGGATACCTGGTGATCAAGTCCGTGAGCAGCCTAATCTAATTAAACCTGCTCTGAGCAGGGTCTTGGACTAGATGACCTCCAGGGAGGTCCCTTCTGATTGGAACTGTTCTATCATTCTCTCATATAGAAAACATTGGTTCCATAATGCAGTAAAACCTTTTATGAGCTGGTAGCTGTAAAGGAGGGGTTATGGATTGGTCATTTATGGTTCGTGAATGACTGTTCCAAATCATCATTACAGGGCTAGCAGGGACAGGAATTCTCAGCAAGCATAGGTACAAATCAGCATCTTCAAGTGTTTGGGGAAAACGTTCTTTTAGTTTGTTTTTTTTTAAAACAGCTATTGGCATGTATATTTATTTTGAGTCTGCTTTAGCAGTAATCTTATCTCTATGAGTGATTACAAGTGTAAAAATACACAGCTTGCTGAAGTAATTAATAGTGTGAAGTGGTTTGTAATTTCAAATAAGTATAATATTTATTTTCAATTACTTTTTTAACACATGACACATTTCTGCTGAGTTTTAATGGATCTAGGATATGAGTTCTTGAGCTCCAGGGGGAAAGCACTGTTTTCCCTCACAGTAATGTGTAATGGTGCTTCAATTTGACCTGGAACTAATATATATTTATATATATATATTAAATGATAAAGAAAAACAAGTGCAAGTAGTATTTCAACTTTTGAAAGGAGAAAATTAATATTGGCCTTTCAATAGGTGTTTCCTTGCCTATACTTATCCCATTGGTCAACAAAAATCCCCGGTCAGTAAGGCACTTTTGTTTCTTAATGGTGTTGTGCTGTCATACAGAATCGCTCTAAATTCTGGAATGTTTTCTAAACTTGGGAGTGTAAAATGGCAAGGGGAGGGTTCTTTTTTTCTAACTTGACTCCCTTTGCAGTCAGTTAGAACTCTATACATAGTAGAGTTTGGCCAAATACATCCAGATACATCCAGTGCAATTCACTTTTTTTTATCTTGCGATGATCTACGATGTAAATTTGGGTGCTGTGCCCTCAGAGGAGGGCTGGATTCAGCCAGCTGTCAAAGCGAGGATCAAAGTCTACTCACATTATTATTTCACCTGTCCTTCTTGTTTCATGACGTTCTGGTTTTCATCTCTGCAATGAAAAAGATGTGCCCTTTTAAAAAGAGAAGGTTGTCTTCAGCCGTGTGTCCTTGGCCTAGGTTGGGCCATCTCCCCCGTGCCAGGTTTGTGACCCAACCAAGCCCTCGGTCCCCTGATGTCTAGACCATGAATCCAAGGAGCAAGTGCTCTTTACTTTGCTTACGCTGCAGCGTGTGGCTGCTACGTTTGTCTTTTAGATTAGTCTCTGCCCCTGCCCAGGCAGTGCTGCAATGACTTGCCATTTCTGCCTGTGTTTCTTTTATACACCAGCAATTTTCATTCAGGCTCGTGTCATGACTTTAAAGCCTTCTCTTGCTTCCGTGATCCTTGTATAGCACCGTTGCTGTCCATCCATGGTGCTCCTTGTGTTACATAGTGTAATAATTGGGGAACTATGGATTGTAATGCTCCCTGATTTGCCTGTTACATCCATTCTGTCCTTCTCCTGGGGTATCTACTTTCTGAAGACTATTTTTGCAGAATGCTATATCCTTGCTTGGGCTGCTGGAGCCCGTGTGACACGGTGCATAGATACCACACCAAGAGTCTGATAGTTGTGGCTCGAAAGAGTTTATTCTTTAGGCACTTGTGCAAGCAATGTGTGTCTGCTTTCAAGCATAGTTTATATCAATTTCAAGTAATTTTAATTCTCATACTTAAGCTATGCAAATGTAATCAGATCTATCTGATGGAGAATGGCTCTTGAAGAAAATTGGCATTTTAATTGCATATCAAAACCTAAGGTTTTTATATAATAAACCACAGCAACAGCTTGGCTCTTCTGCTTTGAAAGAATGAAAAGTCTTGTCTGTCGGTCTGTGGTTGATAAGCTTATAATTATTGCACCAGGAGCAGTTTCTACTCGGATGAGGATGACACCCAGAAATGTGTAAAAGAAAATAATCTGTTTAACACTTTATTACTATGTATCAGTATGTTCAGAGAAAAATGTATGACTAGACAGTGTTGGAATATTACTCCTGGAGGCTGTTGAAATGTGTACCTGCATTCTCACTGTATGTTAGGAAACCATCTTGTAATAGTCTTCCAAAAAAGAAAAAGGAATTTGTGTCAAAACTTGTGGTCTGCTCGCAGCTTTCAGAGAGTGACTGCTGCTCTTTCAGGAAAGGACTTAGTTTAGGACAGAGAGAAGCTGTTTTCCATTCACATGAGTCTAGCAAACAAAAAGCTGGGATTGATATGTGGCTGGGACTTCAGGGGATTTGTCTGCATTTCTGACAGAGTTTGTCAGGTTTCTTGTTCCTTACAGTGTGTATATGTCATTGTTAGTATGTGGAAAATCAAGCACATCTATTGTTTTTAAGTCTTTCTAAACAGTTTAATCCCACTCTACAGGCACATTTACCTGTGAAATAACTAGGGAGATGTTTGTCATACCTTCAAATTCTTGCTTTTCAGATTCTTGAAATCACAGCTGTGCTTTCACTTCCTGTTTCAAGTTTTTCAGCTTGCTGTTTTGATGCAGATTCCTCTGTGAGATTTGCCAAAAGTTGATGATGCAAAATTTTCATTTCCATGTATTGCTTCCCTAGGAGTAGCCTCCAAAACCCCAAATAATGAGTCAGTAAATTGAGGCAATCTTCCCTGGAATTGGCTGACATTTCAAGGGCTCAAAAGGCAACCCCGGAAAGAAAACCAGCATGAATTCCTTATGTAAACACTTTTAGTATGCTTCAGATAGCATGGTGCTTCACTTTAGTGTGGGCCACAGAACCTGCCCTGCTCAGAAGCTCTCGTCTGTATGCTGGGAGGGCCTGCATAGGGAGTCAGTTCAGAGTAATTAGTGCTCTGAAAGTGCACGCTCTGCCATGGAAAACCAGGAACAGTTAAAGGATGAGAAAAGGTTATAAGAAAATGATGTATTCTGGGGGTATAGAGGCACAACAGATGCCAGGTAAGTGAGGCAGAATGACTTGAAAATGAAGATTTTGGCACGGAAAAGAAGTATTGTGACTGGAGATCCTGTCCATCAAATAGAATAAAAGGTGCTGTGGAAGCCGAGTATCTAAGCAGTTTTCCTACCTTTTCTGTGAAGCTGATGAGTACTACAAAAGCAAAGCACACAAATGCTGGATATTTACTGTGAAGTATGCGTGCCTCCTTGTTTATTTATTTATTCGTGTGGGAAACAGGTGAAGAGGACCCCTCCTCCTGTTCTGAATTTTTTAAGTGGTTTTGAGATGTACTTAATTTCCTTGGGCCATAGTATGTCATACACATGCAAAGCAAATAGCTCAGAAAGCCTGAAATGTATCTTAAGGACAATTTTGGAAATTATTTTAGTTTACAAAAGTGCTTTGAGAGTAGTAGAATTGATCAATGAAGCGTTTCTCTTTTAATTCTTAAAATTGGATTAAATGAGTGGATTTTAAGAGAACGCTGTTTTGTTTTTTGTGTACATTGAGCAAAATACAACGAAGAGCTCTTACTTACGTATTTTTATGTAAATACTAGAAAAGTTAAGAGCTTTTCTATTTAAACCATTGAATCAGGTTATAGTATTTAAAAAAAAATGCATTTACCATAGGTGAGGCATTTTTGTTTTGTCTGAAAGCTGTTTTCTTTTATTCCCTGATACATTAATATTTCATACACTTACAAGGTTGTTACCTAATTTTGTTAATAGACTTCTGTCATCAGTCACAAGCATGACATGGAAGTCTCTGCGCAAAAAGAAATTTATTCAGTGTTCACCATTCATCTTGCATTAATTTTTCATGTATATGAAATGTATCAATGGGATTTCATCATTAATGCTGGTTTTCCTTGCTGAGGTACTTTTTGGTGTTTCAAACAGAATTTTAAAAAATACTACAAAGATAATTTTAAAATGTTGTGGTGTTTAGGGTGTTATATAATTCAGAGGGAGCATTAAGAAATAGTTTGAAACCGCTATTAACATTTAGAAAGGAGTCTTCTTCGGAAAAGAGGATTCTAATTGTTTCCTAAGCATTTAAAATATAAAGAAAAATTTCTTAGTTTTTAAAATGATATTTAGTCCAAGAGATCAGGCCATAAAAAAGCGTTTCATATCCGGGTTAGTTGTGCAAATCTGAAATGTCAAAAAAGTCTGGTTTTAGCTGTCTGAATACAGACGAAGGAAAACAAGCTTTTTAACAAAGGTTTATTTCCATCCCCCAGTAGGTGAAATATAGATAAGCAGATACCACTATAAATTAGTAGAGAGGAGTAAATATCAAATTACACACAAATCAGCATTTGCAACAGAGAACACTGGAGGAAAAAGACTAAACCACCCTCCCCAGCAATTTCTATTTCTTATTTTTTCCAGTTCAGAATGGAGAGACATGTTGGGGAAATCTCATGCTGCTGCTTTCTGCTCGGTGGAGAGATAGGAGGGCTCTGTCTTTGCTGCTGTCCGTGCAGCATGTTGCATGAGCAGTAGTACTAAGATAATGATTGTGTCACACAGGGTGACACATACCTAAACTAGAGGTGTGATATGTGCCTGTTTATCTGCTGAAAGCTTAGAAAATAAACATATGGAGATATGCCGGGTGTGTTTGTTATAAAATTAGAAGCTTTTCTGTTTAATCCATTAAAAAGGTGAATTAAGAACCTTAAAATGTTGTTTTCACAAATCCTTATTAACGATTCAAATTCAGCGAACATTTAACAGAGATTTCCCTCATTTTCTGGCAGCGCAAAGGGACACGTTGGGCACAGCGGAGATAACTGATGGAAGAGACAAGTTCCAGCTATTGTAACCAAGCAGGTGTCAGGTATGATTTATATAGGGAGCATCATTTAACACGAAAGGAGTAGCTGTAAGTCCTTATCTGGGGGACAGCAGGGTCATCCTGGCAATGGAACCACACTGACAAGGGGGAGCGTGGGTGACGGCACACTGAAACAGTTTGGAAATGAGGAGAGGGACTTGGTCCCTCTGCCAGACGACTCCCTGCTGGGCACCCTTCCGTGTCAGCTGGTCAGTCTGCAGCCTGGGAGCATCACCTTGCTTTCTCCTCACATCCTTAAGACAACAGCTAGAAACCGCAAATTTAAAAATTCATCTTAGCTCTGTACCAAGAAAGGGACGTTAGCATTTGTGTATCTACTTTATTAAGCAGAAGAATTTAAACTTTTGGGAGACTTGCTAAACATATGGCTAAGTTCTCCCCTGAAGCTATTTAAACTCATAATATGGCTGCTCTCGGAAAAATTGCTATTGCTCCGGTATGTGCATATTGGTTTTTCAAGATGTATAATAAGGTAAAGCTCTCCACTTTACTGGAGAGTTAAAATGAATCCATAAAGTTGAGTCTTATAAATATTCTCTGTTTTGACTGGCTAGATATTTCACCTCTTTCCTGCAGGTTGTAAACAGGAGAGAATAGGAATTGCCAACAAATCAAATTACAGAACATTGAAAGTGTCAGAGTGGTAGTGTTCATTATGCTCGTTCACAGAATATATGAGTCATTAAAATTCTGATATGGCTTCAGAAAGACAGAGTTTGTAATGAGAATAAAAAAAAAAGCCATTACTTGCATTTCTCTTTCTGGCAATGATTGTTGGGAAAATTAAGGATAATACCAAAATGATTACCTGTTTCTCATGCAGTCTTAGCTTTTCAACCCTAAATGCCCTGCCTAACGGAAGTGCTAGGTACAGCACACTCTGAAGAGGTGCAGTGAAAAAGTTCTAATCTTTTTGGAATTACAAGTAAAAGACTTCCACGTTTCGTTACGAATTTTCTCATAATTTCAAGTCTTTCAAGCTTCTTTTTCCTTAGGATGAAGTGGTTCATCTTTTTAAGAAAAATATGTTTTGAAAGGTTTTTTATGTTTTCCACGTAGAGTAGATTATTTTTTTTTAAACTTCCAGATCATCTAAGCATATGCTAGGGTTGTGCTGGATGCTCTGCTTTGTTACAGGAGTACATGTGCGTACACACTCAAACCCTTTTTTCCAAGAATCGCAGACAGATGAAATTAATCTGGCCCTTTTTTCTTTACAAATCAGTACAGACCACCAGCACAAGTAATTAACATCAGAATATTGCCTTACCCACCCACGTGTTAGTGATGCTCTTGCTCTCCTGTCAGTTAGGAACAAAAGGATGCTCTCCCGCTTGTCTTTGCACTTCACCGACCCCTTTGTGTGGCTCTTTCAAGTGCTGCTTGAAACAATGTGACTGCTGCTTTACCCACTTCTCTTGAGGAGACAACTTTTTACCAAAATAGATGAAATGGCTGTTTCTGTCCTTGCCTATGAATGTCACTGAGCTATTCCGTACTTCACACACATTATGCAACTCTGCAGCATCAGCTGGTCTCTGCGAGAGGTGAATCAGAACCAGCAAATTTGTGCAATTTCTTAGTCTACAAGCAGATCTGGCAAAATGCTTGAACATTTTAAGCACTTGGAAGTGGCCTGTTCGTGGACACTTTCTTGGTCTATCCAAGGTTTCTGAAATACCAGGGCAGCTCTCCACCTCCAGCTTTATATCTTAAGTGGCAATAAAGCACTTTAAACCTTTTTTATAATCTTGTCTGTCTTAAACAGTCTAAAATCCTGGAGTCGCAGCTCTGGGAACATTTCCTAAGTCTTAATGGGGAAGAAATACTACAGCAATAGCTATTTTTATGGTTTTCTGGAGTGGTCTAGTAATTTTCAAGGGCTGTCAACATATTATACAAACTATTGAACTGTTGTATTTCTGTTGTGCGGAAAAATCTCTACTTGGAGCCATCAGCTTTTTCACCTTACCGCACGTGCCCCCCTGTTGTGTCAGGCTGTCCTGTGTGCAGCACACTTAATTTATTGTTTGACAATATGCCTTGTAATTCTCTCAAGTATTGTGTTCAGAATACAGCTGCAGATTGTTACAAGAACGCTTAAGCTAATACAGTAAAATCACATAGCAGGTAATTTGAGGGCTAGGAGAGCCACTTATTTGCGAACGCTGAAGGAATGGTAGCCACTCTTCATGAGTCCTGCCTCTGTAGTGAGCAACTACTGG
>NW_009648038.1:95314-110348 GCF_000708025.1 Charadrius vociferus | reverse complement strand
CCTACACCTCTCCAGATATAATCAGTGATACGGGTAGTGAAGTGCAATTTAATTGCAGCCGCACTTGGTCTATGATTGATTTTAACTAAATGTCTCAGATAGAAATGAATTATGTTTAAAGAAAAATGCAGTGTAGGAGGTTTTTCTTATTTAATGTGTTTCCAGTCATCATAATTTGATGCATCAGCTATCCAACCCTAATATGATTTTGGTTTTTATTTCAGAATTGCAGGAAATGTTTATATCTGACCTTTTTATTTACACCAACCAAAATTTTCAAATAGTCTTTTATTCAAGCAAATCAAAGCATAAACATTAGAGCAGATATCTGGGCATTTTTAAAGTGAGAAAATAAAATGTGACTGCTTACACTAAATTGTATTTGTACATGGGATGAACACAGCTCTTAAAATACAATATATTTTCACTGGAGGCAAAGGCATGTTTCTGTTTACTGATCTGATGTTTACTGACCTATCATAAAGGTTACATTTCCGTGATCTTCAGCAACTATGTAAAAGGGTGATTTTTTTTTTTAACACTAAGATATTCAGGGAATTAAATTATTACTGTACTATGTCAGAAAAAAATACAGATTTGTTGTAATAATGTGCTTGTGTAGGTGAGTAGGAAGGAAAAAACATTCAGTTTTGTAGAGTACATCCCTAAATATTACTGGATACAATTTAAATCTGGTGTAACTTTAAAACAGTTAAATTCAATCACTGTAAAGCTTGTTGTTCACTGTCTGTTCGTGTCAGATTTCTAAAATTTTGTCAGAATAAATGTGTTGTAGCATGACCTTCAAGATCCAAGAAGCCAGAAGAAATAGGACTATTTAAGCAGTGTAGGGATAGCAGCATAGACACACAATAATAATTTGGCTTTCTGGTCACTGACCATGGTGACTGCTGGACACTGAGGTGCATGAGCCACTTCTACTTTGGGAGGGCACGTTTAGAAGCTACCATATGTAAAAGTGGCTTTATGTTTTAATGGACTGTAGAATTATCATTTATTTCCATGATTCTGAGTGAAGGGAATCTGGATGCTAGTCAGCAGAGCCCTACATTCCAAGGAAACTATAATTTTTGTTTGGACCTTAGTGATTTACTTAGTAGAAGGTGTTTTTATCTGTCTGTCTAGGATGTATTGTGACAAAGTGTCTATATATAACTTTGAATTTTATATATATATATATACATATACACGTTCAGTGTTAGAGTACATCAAATTCTGGGGAAGGGGGAAGAAGAAAGGAAAGGGACTAGGACAAGTAACTGAAGGATGTTGAATGTGTGAAGACTATAGTTTTAATGTGACTCATTTTATCTCATCTCGGTCTAAAAGCGTAGATGAATTATTGCATACCTGTTCCTACATCTCTTCATTGGCAACAGAGAAAGCTTAGTAGCGTAGATGTAGATGTGTTCACGTAGGTGTTGGTTAGAGAAATCTCATGCCCTTTTTCTCTTACAAATCTTAGTTCTAACTCAGAAGCAAGTTTGGTGTGTGGGGCACACAGATAAACTAGTGGTGCGTAACTAGAAGTGAGCTATGAGGCAGAGTGATGTTTTGCATCATTTGGGATGCTGTAGCTTCTTATTAATGTGCACTTTGCAATCTGAATGTATAAACCCCTTTAATCAATTGTGCCAAGCAGCGGACAGTTTATGAACTGCTAATGATTGACATGTCAGGCCTGAAGAATTGTGAATTCATGTTCTCAAATTTTCTGTCCTGGCAGGTTAAATTATTTTGGTTTTTTTCTTGGATTTTTGTTTTTTGTTTGTTTGACAAAAATATTTACAAAATTATTGACAAATATATTTATTATTTCAGAAGGTAATGGAAAATCCATCGGCTAGTTTACTCAGGAATTTCAGCACATTGTGATGGAAGTGATCCAGATAAATTGTGTGTACTGAGTATAAGATCAAGTTCATTCTATATATAAATATCAATCAAGATAGTAGTTGAATTTGGCTTTCAGTGTCTGAGACAGAGTCACCCATTTTGTCATAAATAATAGCCCAGAGTAGATGAGAAGCAGAAATTAGAAGTTAAAAGGTAAGAGGTAGAACATTTAAAAAAACCCTATCCTCTATCTGTAGTATTTCAGTCTACTTGCTTTCTCTTAAAAGAGTGTTAATCCTGCCAAACTTTGCTGGATTATGTGTGATAGTTCCAGGATACTTTTTTTTTTTTGACCCGATAAGTGCATGTCCTTTAATTCTTGATTTGTGGTAGCAGAGGTAAAATGTCACTGTCCTTAGGCTTCTTATGAAACCTTTCTTTAACACACCTTTGCCATTTATTGTTTTGTTAACTCTTTCATTTATGTGCTACACAGCTGGTTCTTAAATTAAAGAAGGCTTCTATTTCCTAATTACAGTTGATAATGCTGTACAATAGAAACGCTGACATTCGAGCCTTTCTAATGTTCAAAGTATCTTCAGGCCTTCTGGGGTAATGTGTGTCCTATCCTTGACTGGAGACTTTCCATGTAGAAATACCCCATTTCAGACTTAGTTTCAGAGGTGAGACAGATGACAGTCCTTTTGATTATTCTCCCTTTGTCATCATATATTCCCTGGGTTAATACGTCTGCCCATCTTCTCTGACCCTGGCTGTTACAGCTTATGGCCTTGATTCCAGATTCTGAAATGGGGGTTTTGACCTTTTTGGTTTTGCCTTGTCGCCTTCAAACAAAAGGGGAAATGTTTTAGATTACTGAAAGCTATGGGGTTGTTTTTGTTTGTATAACTTCAAAGGAGACTTACGGTTTACAAATTTACAGAAGTCCTTTATGCTTTTGAAATGCTATGTTTTCTTGCACAGATAAAGTTAATGGTTGCTGTTGCTTTTCAAAGACAAGTGGTCAGCTGAAACCAGAGAAGGAAATAGGTGCAGCCCTGGCTTGTTTTCTTTCACATTATGTGATGTCTTTATATCTCTATAAACTCATTTACAATACATGCAAAAGGAAATTAGGATACAATTCTTCACAGATTTGCAGAAAAACAATATTCTTAGCATTTTAATGTTGAATTTCTATTCTTTCACTTCTAATTTTTGTGAGGCAGCCAATGTGGTTTTCTGATGCGAGTTTGAGATAGCATACCTTAGGTTAGTTCTCTCTTCTTTTATATCAGTTTTGAAAATTATTTTTTGAGTTCGTAATGTCTCTTAAATATGCTCCAGTAAGAAGTTGTCTCGTTGCCTTTTTTTTCAGCTAAGGTAAAGGTGTGAATAAATCGCACAGACACTGAGGATTTTTGGCATCAAGAAGTTTGTTTATTGGTGAGTTATATTTGTACATGAGGATTTGTAATGGATAGTGTGGGGGTTTTCCTCATCATTGACAGAAGAAAACAATTCATGCTACTCTTGAAGGCCTAGCTAACCAAAAACGACCGCTGCGCTGGTGAACTTGATTATTCACTCTAAGGTGCGTGTGTGTTTGTTTCTGTTTGTATGAGTGATTAAGGCAAAAGAAAAATCCTTATGTTAAAATTGAAAAACACTTTATTTAGCAAATTAACACACTCTTCCCTGGTAAAAATCAGCTATTTTGTGGAGCTCCAGAAAATATTATTTGGACTGAAGGTGGTTTTCAGGTGTGTCCCCGTGGGGGACCTATGCTGGAGCAGTCTGTTCCTGAAGGACGGCACCCCATGGAAGGGACCCATGCTGGACCAGTTTGCGAAGAACTGCAGCCTGTGGGAAGGACCACATTGGAGCAGTTCATGGAGGACTGTCTCCTGTGGGAGGGACCTCATGCTAGAGCAGGGGAAGAGTGTGGGCAGTCCTGCCCCTGAAGAGAAAGGAGCGGCAGAGACAATGTGTGATGAACTGACCACGACCCCCATTCCCTGTTCCCCTGTGCTGCTCGGGGGGAAGGATGGAGAGAAATGGGGAGTGAAGTTGAGCCAGGAAAGAAGGGAGAGGTGTGGGGAAGGTGTTCTAACATTTGGGGTTTTATTTCTCATTACCCTACTGTAATTTGATTGGTAGTAAATTAAATCAGTTTCCCTGAGTTGAGTCTGTTTTGCCCGTGACGGTAATTGCTGAGTGATCCCCCTGTCCTTATCTCACCCCACGAGCCTTTCATTATAGTTTCTCTCTTGTCCTGATGAGGAGCGGGACTGACAGAGCAGCTTTGGTGGGCACCTGGTGTCCAGCCAGGGTCAACCCACCACAATACAAAACCTGTATTCCAGATGGCCTAGCTGATGATTGTCATGAAGTTATTTCTTTTCTGCAAAGACAAGTTTGCATATAATGGCTGACATACGATAAACGCGTAACTCATCCATTCTTAGAGATGGCCTTTGCAATGCTGCTACAGGCAGTGTTAGCTTGAATTGCCAGCCACAAAGGTGTAAATTCTGCCAGTTCAAGCTGCTTATGGCAGCCAATGTGGTTTTCTGATGCAAGTTTGAGATAGCATACCTTAGGTTAGTTCTCTCTTCTTTTATATCAGTTTTGAAAATTATTTTTTGAGTTCGTAATGTCTCTTAAATATGCTCCAGTAAGAAGTTGTCTCGTTGCCTTTTTTTTCAGCTCAGGTAAAGGTGTGAATAAATCGCACAGACACTGAGGATTTTTGGCATCAAGAAGTTTGTTTATTGGTGAGTTATATTTGTACATGAGGATTTGTAATGGATAGTGTGGGGGTTTTCCTCATCATTGACAGAAGAAAACAATTCATGCTACTCTTGAAGGCTTAGCTAACCAAAAACGACCGCTGCGCTGGTGAACTTGATTATTCACTCTAAGGTGCGTGTGTGTTTGTTTCTGTTTGTATGAGTGATTAAGGCAAAAGAAAAATCCTTATGTTAAAATTGAAAAACACTTTATTTAGCAAATTAACACACTCTTCCCTGGTAAAAATCAGCTATTTTGTGGAGCTCCAGAAAATATTATTTGGACTGAAGGTGGTTTTCAGGGATGAGTTCTAGGGACATAAAACAGCAATTGCCTTTCAAAAAACAGTCTTTAGTAATCTGTTTGCCTCTCAGTACATATTCAGGGATGTCTCCTCTGCTTATGTACAAAAAGACCAATGGAATTAATTCTAGCTTAGCAGAAGAGAGCACATACTGTCTGCCTGACATCAACAGTTCTGAGGGAGTGGTATGATGTGAGCCACTCACAAGGGCTGAGCTCTTAGTAAAATACCATAATATTAAACTTTCCATTGAAAATCTTTGCTACGGCCAGGAGATTAGTCGCCAGTACTTGTCTCATATATCTGCTACTGCTAGGAGATACTTAATTTTAGTACAATTTACGTCAGTATTTCTGAAATAAGCAACTTGATGGTCAGTAGCTTCTCAGTTATTCAATATGTATCATAGTTTTCAGCCACTTTCCCTTGTATTTTTTGGTAATCTGTGAATCGTGAGCAATAATTTCAAAAAAAGCATCTGAGGAGGTAGTGTGTTACTGACCTTGACAAACCATTAAGCATATTAAGTACATTTATTGAAGATTTTAACTTTTGAGCAAAAGTTTTAGGTTTTGTGAAAGAAAGTAAGCTCTAGTGTATGATAATGCTATAGAAATATGTTTTTGAGAGCTGATTGGAAAATGGAAATTTTCCATTGAAATCAAAGTATGTTACTCTGAAATTTAATATTTTTTTTCAGAATTTCCCTCAGAGGGAATGGCTCACTTTTATGTTGTTTAATGGAACGTTTGGCTGTATTGTGTCTGTACTCAAGCAGTACAACTTTATAGATTACACCATGTTTTTAAAATTACAAGAAAGATCTGTCAGAAGTTCCTTCAGAACTTTCCCTTTTGTTGAAACAGCATTTTCATTGATATTTAAACATGAGGCTGGAGAGCCAGTAAAGGATGTATGCATTTTTCCAAAGCTCGTAGGTTTTCATGCGTTTTCTCGTAATGCTTTTTGTGCTATCAAAATGCAGTTCACAAAAATTTAATACAGTTCTCTAGTTTATTCTATTATTAGGCTGTTTTAAAATTGAAGCAATATCTAAATGTATGCATTTAAGTTGGAATCTCTAGCTATATTAGCGAAGCCTACCTATTGGAGATCTAGGAAGATGAATTTCCTGTATTTCACAAAAAATTTTAAAGATACGCATTATACAACAATAAAGAAAGTTTGTGATAGACTCTGCACAGGATTGCTAAAGTATAACTTTTTTGTTAAAAAAGCCATTTTGACTATTTTTTTTTTTTTTGTGATCAGTTGTAAGACTCACCTCCCTGTGCTTTTCTGCTATATGACACAAATGTGTATAGTTCCATAGCTGAAAATACTGTCAGCCTGTAGGAGAACAAACGCAGCAAAATCACTTGGTGTCTCTGTAAGGAGTAACCAGAAGGGGGTACCATTGCTTTCCCAGAGTGGAGTGGGGTGCAGGGAGGTGGGAAGTGGTGCTGGAGCTCTTCTGTTGTTGTGCTGGAGATCTGCTGCTGGACAAGTCGTGTCTCAGTGAGTTGGAAGTTACTGTATTACTGTCTCAGATCACTGAATGTTCACAGACATGATGTATATGATGTTCTGCATTATATAAAAAAATGTGTTGTGGATTTTTTTTGTCCATATTTTATGCTTTTGGAGTACTGAAAAGCTGGTGAAATATTGCTTATAAGTTTACTTACTTACAGCCTTAGGAGTAATTGTTGCATAATTCTCTATTAGACACATTTCCAGCAAAATATGTCCATTAATTCATTCATTGACTATGTATAAATGTAAAGGCCTGAAGGCTCTCCTAATTCTTTTCCTTGTTCCCCTTTCTGTAAATCTGAGCTGTAATATTTAGTGTCTTAGATGACATCTCTCCATTTTTTTGCCTTTTTTTCCTCTTCTGTTTTCATTCTTGCGTCCTTAATTGATACCATCTTGCTACATGGCTTTCAAAAGAAACTTCTTGTTGCATTGGTTCTATGTGCCAAGAAAAACCTGTCTGAATGAAAAATAATTAAAATGGCATAGTAAGTCAGTCTGTTAGGCTGCATAAATTTGCTTTCATTTCCTAAATCATTTTAAGTGACAGTAAGTGTTTCACTTGAATTTCTGGGCTCTGATGAGTCACCTTTTGTGTAGGCATTATGATGGCACTGTTGATGCCTCACTCTGACAGTCTTAATATAGCTGTAATTATGCTGAAACTATTCAATAAGTAAAGTCATTGTATTAATCTTTATGTTTTCTTTCTAGGCTCCCACAGAAACATTTAACTCGGTGCTTTCTCTTGTTCATCTTATTCTTACACCACACTTTGCAGTGAGAGGGGAGTGGAAGTATCAGATTGAGTCATTCAGAAATTCCAATTCATACTCGGTAGCTGCTCCTTGCCTTCACACTTTTCTTTTTCCATACAAGAATTTCAGTAATTCAGGTGCAGTAACAATTGTATCTCCATCAAACTCATACCTGTACCTGCCTGTCAGTGATAGATCAGTTGCAACAGTGCTGGTAATTTCAGTAATAAACTCTCCGATTTGACCTGTGTGATGGAACAATATTCCCTTCCTCACACTCTGTCTAATCTATTTGCACACAGCTAGGATACAACTGAAGCACATAGCTTTGAATATGAAGTACAAATATCTTAATATTTTGATAACATTTAATAACCTGGGTTTCATAATTAATCATTTAATAATTTGGAAGGGTAAAAGTCTTTCATAAAATTGAGAAGAATTGATTTCCCTTGCCGTGATTCTAGAAAGCATGAACTGCCTTAGTAGAAATGTCTTTAATTATCATGCATGTACCTTGATTAAGTAATATGCTCATGAATTATTGTAAGTTATTTTGCAATCTCCTGAATTCCTTCTAACCCTGATTGCTAGGACAATTATTTAAGCTTAAGTATACCAGGCAAATATATATTTTCTTTTATTAAAAAAATGAAAGGAGATAAAAAAATCTCAAAAGTTAAAGTGCAGACTTTAAAGGGACATAGGGTAACAACTTTAATTCTTTGCAATATTTTTCATCTTTCTTTTATTTAAGAACTTTTATTGAAATCCAGTCCAGTAGACTACAAGTAGTATTTTTATGGGTAGGAATCAAATAGGATCAGCCTATGTGGTTACAGTATCACACACGGCTTTTAACACAGCAGAATGCCTCACATGTCTTTCCAGTTCCCGTAGAGTGCAGCTTGGTTGTGCAACATATTCATTTTGCTGACTGTAGTTGAATTAGTAATCCCTTGCATTTCTCATACAGCTGGAATATATTTTCATATCTAAAATTAACCAATATAACGAACCTAACAAAGCAGTTTGTGAATCTATGTGTGCAATGACCATGAGTACTGCAGTTATTTTTCCTAATGTCATGTATAAAATAATCCAGTCATTCATTATAAAAGAATCACGGTCCCCATATAGTTTATATGGTAGATTTTTTTTTTTAATTTTATTTAGATCTTATGGTGCATGCCTATTTGATAACAAATTAGCATTTATTCACACCAATGCAAGTATTCACCTTTATACCTTAGTACCATCATACCTGTTGAAAGTAACAAAAACACAAGTGGTTTTTGGTTTTTTTTTCTTACGAAGTCATCTCTACTTTTTGAATTGAAATAATAAAAGTACCTCTAATAAAAACGTTGAAGTTCCACTGTTGTCTTTTGAGGAATGAAACCCATCACAGATAGTGAGAACTGAAAGAAAATGCTTCTCTGTCCCATTTGGGCTGTGATGCTTAACAATTGTTTAGCTGAAGTGATGAAATATTGGATCTTTTTCTACTGGTGAGAGGCTTTTATAATTTAAAAACTGGTTTGAACTCCTATAAACTCTTCCTGTGTGCTCATAGGAATTTGCTAGTATCTAAAGTATATGAACAAAAGTAAAGGAGACTTTTGTGCAGAGATGTCTTAGAGTCTTGTCTCTCTGGTCCCCGATATGTATGTAAGTTTACAAAATGGACTCTGGATGTTGTTGATCACATTGGCACCATGGCTAAAAATGACTGAGAATCATCTCTTGAGGTCTTCCCAGATCCTTTATATCAATAAATAAATTTAAAAATAAATAACTAAATTTAAACATAAATGAGTACTATTAGTTCTAAATTTTAGATGTGTACATTTATGGCTGTCATTAGAACTTATAACATACTTTAGCCAAAGTGTTTTGTTGAAAACTTCCCCTACACAGTGAGATAATTTTAATCCATTTGAACATAGGTGCTTTATATTTACATTTCAGCTGAAGTAGTTAAGGTTGATGACACTTCTTTATGTATCAATGATTAATATATTTCTTACTTTTCTTGTTACAGTTCTTGGGTTTGAGATTGGCTTGCATCGTCTCAAAACTTACAATGTCTGTTTTATATGAAGTCTCAAGTTAGGAAGATGTCCTAAGTCTGCCACTGTTATTCATGCTGCACTTAATTAGATTTTTTCACTGTTCTTGCAAGTGATAATTTTGAATCTTTCTCTTATCCTATGCCTAGATTTGATATAATTTACAAATAATTCTGAGTTGCATATTTATTGATAAATACTAAATAGCTTAAAAAATTGGGTTACAAGATATTTCTTTAGAATAATTACTAAAATGGAAACAAAGTATGTTGAATGCAACACAGTTCCACCTCTAGCCAGTATTCATGGCTCGTCATGTGCTGGGAATAAACTGAAAGCACCTATGTTTTTATTGAATAGAGTATAGTTTGTAGACTTGCTAATAATAGTTTATTGATTTGATTCAGAATATAGAACTTAAAGAGAAAATTAGTCCAAATAACAGTAAGGCTTGAGTCAAAAGTATTGGTTTAAAAAAATGTCAGTGGAATTTATATTGTATCTTTCTAAATCCCTAACCTTGCAGTCAATTAATGTGTTTATACAGTTTTGTTCAGAGTAAATACATTGGGTGAAGTCCTGGCTGCCCTGAAATCAATGTTAGTTCCATCCATTTCATTAGTGTTTATTGACTTAAGTAGATTTATTCATCTGCTCAAGGTAGATATAACCTTCTTCTTGCTGAATAAACACTAATTTTGAAGGGTTTCCTTTTATGAGCCTTAGTTTGTACAGAACCTCTTCATTTAACTGCATGAAAAAGTTCAAATATGAGGATCTTAATCTGTGCCTGTTAGGTTATGAAGATGATTTCCGTCCTGCGTTTCAGGCATCATTGAAGCCTATGGGGGCTGGAGGTGTTTAGTACTTTTCGGAACTTTTCAATAGGAAATCTAATTCTAAAGGGACTGAATAATTTAGCACGTTTTCCTCTGTTCAATATACCTTTTAAAAACTGAATGAGCTATATGATGCTCAAATGTGCACTGAACATGGTTTAGTCCTAAAACAGAAATTTTACTAAACTGCTACCATAGGTATTTCTAAATTGAGAACATAATTACTTTGTGAATTACTAAAGAAGTCTTGAGCATGGCTTGAGGGAGTCCACCATTCATGCTGCAAAGCAATTATGCTTTCCAAGGGTTAAACAGATGATACTACGAAACCAGAAATTAGTTCTTGCTTGTGCTTTTCCCCATTTTTAACATTAAAGACTAGTCCTATGCATCTATATTTTCACCACGTGTCTCCAGTGTTTGTCCTGCTTGCATTCATTGTCACAAGCCAGTGTAGCTATATGTCCATGGCAAGTTTTTAAAGGAAATTATTCAATCCAGACCCCTCCTTTTGTTTACTAGTTTAAGGATGAATCATTCAAGCTGTCCTTCAATCTGTGTAGAAAAATAAGCAAGCAGCATTTCTCTTGTGCATGCCAAAGCAATGGTTTTTTATTACTTTATTCCAAACCAGTCTGCACTTCCCTCCAGCCTGCAGTTAAAGAGCTGTTATTTGATAATCAGCATTAACTTTGTCAAATAAAATGCAGAAGTTATGACTGCAACTGGACTTGAAAGACGTAAGTAGGCAGAAAACCTTTTTTTCCCCTGGTTAGCCTCTCCCAGTGCAGCTTGCACGCAGCTGTGTAGGATGCCAGCAGCAGTTCAGGTAGACACCTTCCTAATGAAGATGCAGTTACCCGTAACTGGTTGAGCTGATAGGATGCTTAGAGTATCTCACGTGCTAGCCAGAAGGTTTTGGTAGAGGTGCCAGTTTTATTTCTTTGGATTAGTTAGAGTAAATTTTTTTGGTTTCTGGTTTGCTGACTTAATGTGAAACTGAAAATTAGCATTTCTAGGCCTAGAATTACACCCAAGCTTTTAGTCTCACACCAAATTCCAAGGATTTATTAGTTATATAAATTGTATGATAAAAAGTCTAGGCATTAATTTTTTAGGAGAAATTTTCAATAGGGCACAAAAATCAGTGGCATTTTCCTTTTCGTTTGGTTTTAACATATTTAAATTAGAATATATGCAGAAAGTTGTGACATAGAAGTAATTTTGATAGAACTGGAGTTGATGCAGAGCGCGTCGCATATGTGCTTCCTACGTAGCTAAAGGGAATATGTTTATTTTATAACTTCTTGTTTGTCTGAAATATTCCTTTGAGACTGTGTGTTCTCAAAGTTCACTGTCTGGGATGCCGCTAGAATTCTAGTTTCCAAATATCATTTTAATTCCCTCATTGGGCTAAACAAAAGGAAATAAAAATCCTTTATCTCTTTTTGAGGTGCAGATTTCAGCATGCTAATCCATTTGTTCGGGCTTTCAGAACACAAAAAGCTCGAGTGATTTTGCTGAATCCAATTAAGGCATACATAGTGTGATTAGCGATATCATAACAAATGATGAGAAACGAGAGGGTATGTTTCACATTGGGTACCTTTAACTCTTTAGCTCTTAGTGTTTGAAACCTTTAGTGGTATATATCTCATTTTGCAATTTGAGGAAGACAAAATACATTTTTTGAAAAAGAAAGAAAAGCTGGCATCGGAGATCCTTTCTGAACATCTGCTCTTGCTAAAATAGCAGGATGTAATGACACTACTGGCATGTAAAGCTATCTTGTCTTATGGATCTTGCAGATTTCCTTGAGTATCCACATATATGAGGACAACAAGTTTATACTGCTTCAAGATAACATGAAGCTGTATCACACATGCAGATAAGATACAAAATACAATATGCAACTTGAAAATACATAAAAGTTGTCATATTACACTGGAAATATGAATACTAAAAATTGTAAACCAGATAAGGTTAGCTTGGCAATTTCTACCTATATTAAGATAGGGAATGCAGAGTTAATTTATATGCTCTTAGAAACCAGAACTTACAAGCAGTAAGAGGAAATGGAAATTGCAGTGTGAAAAGAATTGTTTTGACCTTCGTTCATGAATTCCAAGTAGGCTTTGCAGATCTTTTGCTCTGGCTTTTCTCTATCCCATTTCTTGTCTAATGTGGAGTCCACAAGTATATCACAAATTGCCATATTGGTGGGACAATGGATGCAGTGTTTTTAGGCTAAATCAGAGCACTTAAATTTGTTTTACCTAAAATCACCTTTACTGTGTTTGCTGCTATATATTATTTTATGGTTGTATTAACACTTGACCTGTAATTGAAGTTAGGCGAGTAGTTGGCAGAAAAGAATAAATAAAACTGCTTATCAGGACTAACTTGTCATTATATATACATAAGTGTGTGTATATATATATTTGTATATGTAATAGAAAAGAAATGCCTGAATGTTCTTGACAATTTTACAGTCTGCATAGATAGATACATATATAAATAAAAGTATGTATATTTATACTATATATGTGTGCTTTTACATATACTGTATTTATATATGTATGTATGTGTATACACGATTCAGCAAAACTAACAGAAATATTTTTTAGCTGTCTTCTAATTAGGTTTTTAAATCCTACATCCAGAATCAGGTTTTATATTCACATTATCTTTAGCCAGTAGTAATGCGTCCAAATAAAATCAGGAAATAAGTAGTGGCTCTCAGCTATCCTGCATACAATGTTGACTTTTACTGTAACAAATAAACTTTTTCCTTTCTTCTGTATTGCTTTGAAGTTCGTGCTCTCTCAGAAGCTTTCCTTGTACATGTAATCTGTACTTCAATATTTCATGTCTTCATTCACCAGGAAATACAGCAATAGTTCTTCATAAGTGCATTTCATATGGAAATGCTCCTTGAACTACAGTAGTGAGAGTCTAAGCATCCTGCCTAACTTGTTTTCAGTCTCCGGTTACTCCAGCCTGTCAGCACTGTGGTTTTCTCTACAAATTCTGTCACGCAGTTCTCATTGACAGGCAGTAAAGTTAGTGGAAGTCAACTAGAACAAGAGCTGCAGCTTCTAGAAGTCACCAAATCATCAATTTGCTTTTGTACAAAGTAGTTTTCTTAAATGTGGTTTCAAGTATCTAGATTTTAACGCGAAAATTTCTCAGAAATGCTTAAAAATATTACATGTCTGTTTAATTCATGAAACATTGTTTCCTAATGAAAGCACCTAAAATCTGAGAATGTCCCTTATCATATTATAGATACTTTCTTGCTTCAAAGTAATATATTTCCATTTTTTTTGTCTAGGACACTGAGGTGTGACAATGCTTTACCTTCACGCAGGTAGTGTTTTTTTTTTTTTTCCCAAGAGTCAGATTCAGTAGGTGCCCATCTGACTTCATGACTTTTTGAAGTTTTCTAGCCGTTGTGGAAGCTGAACTGCCAATAAGCATATAGCTCAACAGACCTGCTTTTGAAATAGCAGCCCAAAATACACAGTCATTCTTGCACCATTTTCCTGTGATTTGATATATGAGGAACCTTGGTTTATGAAGTTTACAGGATGTGCATTCATATGAACTTTGTCCCTTTTATGAGTTGTGGTATTTCTTGCAAGCAGCACGGAGGATTTATCTTGCAATAGTTTTCACATTTTCTGTAGCAGTGTTATTTTACTGACGTATACAGATATGATTTTCCACTTCGTCGGGGTAATAATTTCTCAAGGGAATGACATATGTATAAATTGAAATTACAGCCAAAGAAGGGACACTGAGCTGTTCTAAACATTTCTGGTAAATGTGAGGTTAGATACGGCCTGATTGCTGGCCATATGTTTGAACAGCTCTGGAAGCGAGATCACGGCAAGGCGATCAGGGAGGATTTAGATAGATGATTTCCACAGCTTTGTTTGAGGAGGCAGAGATGAGTGAGAGATGTGATTTGACCGTGCCTTTTTCAAACAGTGGCGCTGGCTCTGGATGCCGTAAATTGCTGGGACACTGCAACATAGAAATATGGGGGTTAGAGTCTGGCTGCAATTGTGACGTGTAGACAATGTAAAGAGTGGGGTGGTAAAATCGCTACAGTGATTTGAGATTGTACA
This sequence comes from Charadrius vociferus, assembly GCF_000708025.1. Lineage (NCBI taxonomy): Eukaryota > Metazoa > Chordata > Aves > Charadriiformes > Charadriidae > Charadrius > Charadrius vociferus. Next base: position 96,056 of record NW_009648038.1, on the reverse strand, counting down.
TATTGTACTGCATCCAAGATTAGTTCTCTGCCATCAAATACAAGATCTCGTCTAAGCTGCTTTAGTTAGCTTCGTGTTCAGTAAGGATTGACTACAAATCCTCACACGTGTTCTGCCTCTGTGGCAGAGTCAGGGTAATCAAGTTTTGCAAGCTTTTGAAACAAATAAATCCCTTGTATTTGTAGAGACAGATAGAAATCTCTATGTATATAGCTAGCAATTTGTTTGTCTCCTGACTCATCTAAATAACTACCTTTGCATCGTTTGAATAACTGAAACGTCTGCAAGGTCTATAGAGATTTTGTCAGTGCTGGGATGGGACTGTACAGGCAAGGATGCATTCAGCACAGCTGAGCTGTAAACAATTAACAGTTAGGGCAAATAGTCAAATAAGGAAAAGTTTCTGGGTGGAAGCATTGAAAGTAAAAAGCCTCATACTGAAATCAGTCAGGCATACTATTTTATTTTGAAAGTAATGGTTGAAATCTTGTAAGCAATGTTATACTAGATTATTATTAGTCCATTTTTGATATAAAGAGTTTGAGACAAATTTCAAAGGAATGACAGAGCTCCTTATGTTAGTCGCGATACAGGCTTGGAAGTTTTCCTTCAAAGTAGAGGTCAGGTCGGAGAGAGAATGGAGCTGATTCCTCCATCTGCTCTGGAGGAGGTGGCAACTACTGGTCTTCCTGAAGAATTGCTCTCATTGAGAGCAGCATGGATTGTGATGCTGAGTGAGGTC
>NW_009648038.1:85379-95294 GCF_000708025.1 Charadrius vociferus | reverse complement strand
GTTGAGTATTAATAGTGATACGAGCAAAATGAATAGATGGGAAGTTTTTTTAAAGCTACATGAGCTTGAGCTGTTGAAACTGCGAGTAATTATGCACACAAGGTATTTTTTCCAAAGCTAGCATAATCATTTGAAAAATTCCCTGTGATTTTAAGGCTTTTATTATTTTCTGTAATTCACTTTAAATTGTAACTGCTAGCTTTAGGAATGAAATTTTGTACCATATCAAAAAATGTTCAAAGCCTAGTGCCCTAATAAATGAACTCTCTTTTTCAGATCACACATGTTAGAAAGGGTGTTGATGAACCCACTGATGTAGCAGCTTGATGCCCTCCCCCCCAAAATGCTCTGGCTATATCTGTGGCCAGATTGCATCTAATAAATGTCTATTTTTGTTTTGACATTGATCTAAAATACTGCTGGTTAGAAAAAATGTGAATGTAGAAGATGTTTTAAGGAATACGATTTTTGTATACCTTGTAAAAACAAACAAAATGGTGTTTGTTTTTTTTTCCAATGAAATTTAAATGAACATAATGTTTCAACAGACATTGCTAGGGCATATATTCTTTAGTGGGTACATTAAAAGCCACCTTTATATGATACTATCTGCTAATTAATTCTGCCCATTATCCATATTTTTCTCCGGTAGAAAATTAGGCCTGTCTACAAAGACTAATTCATCAAAAATACTGTGAAAAGACTACGGAAGACTTGAGATTGAAGTGCAAATGTAATTGTGATAATAAGGACTGACAATTTTATTTTCCCTTGTAAGAAAAGGCAGAAGTGAGCTTGGCCTGTTGATCATAGGAGAATTGAATTTAATGCAGATGTAGTTGTTAGGGATCAGTCATACTTTAGTAATTAAACACTCTTTGTAAGATAAGGATTAATTCTCAGAAAACATTACTAATATTAAAATCTGAAGTTATTACTTATTATTGTCAATGTGACTTACAGATTCCTGTCACCTACTAAGACCGAACAAGAAATCATTTAAAGCTTATTTTGCCTGTGTTATGAAACGTCATTATGAATACACAAAGGCACACGGGAAACAGTTGTACTGATATGAGCTGGGCTTTACTAAGTGTCCTTGAGATTCCAGTCTACTTTTTAAACAGGCAAACAAAATTAACTTAACCCCCCTCGCCCCCCCTATTTCCTTTTGTGCAATGTTTTCCCTATTGTTTAAAGAGAAGATTCAGAAAAGAAGTGCATGGGGGGAAAAAGCAAATAAAATAAAATTTGCTAACTGTTGTAGCAGCTGTGTGTGGTGTAAAGTGGGGAAGGAGTGATGGCCTTTTGGAGAATGACATTTAAGAGGAAGTCCGATTGTTAAGAATGGCCTAGAAACCAGGAAATAAAATCTGCTTTGAAATTTTATGGAATCCATTCCACATATTTACTGTTATGTACCATTAAATACCTACTTCTTTGTACCTAATGAAACATAAAAATTATTTTCAGATAATTATTATTCATTCTGTGCTCTATGAATGGAGAAAATATTGTTTTCATGCTTAATTATTACAACATTTTTAGTCTTCTGAACAATGTAAAGCATGCATTAATTAGTCTATTTGTACAGTAACCATTCCTCTGTTTCGGTATGCTAGCATCTAGCAATTTACAAAAAGAAAATCCCTAACTTCATTTAGATAATAACAGATTCATTTTCATTGTTGCAGGAGAGTGATATGTTCCGTTAAAAACACATCTCTCTCTTATAACCCTGAGATGCTCAAGCCTGTCAAACTTTTAGGCATTTTCTTTGTGTTCTCCCCATCTCCTGTTTGAAGTCCTACGTTTTCCTAAGGTCATAATGCAACGTATACGGACAGCTCTAAAATGTTTGAAAGTAGATGATGAAGCAGCAGCTTTTAACGTCTCACTTATGGGGTGAGATCCAAACAAGAGAAAAAAGTGAAATGGGATGGCTAATGACATCGTGTTGTGGTTTAATCCCAGTTGGCAACTAGGACCACACACCTGCTCGCTCACCTTCCCCGGTGGGATAGGGAAGAGAATTGGAAAAGTAAAAGTTAGAAAACTCGTGAGTTGAGATAAAGACAGTTTAATAGGTAGAGCAAAAGCCACAAGTGCAAGCAAAGCAAAACCAGGAATTCACTCACTGCTTCCCATGGGCAGGCAGGTGTTCGACCATCCCAGGGAAGCAGGGCTCTGTCACACATAATGGTTACTTGGAAAGAAAATTGCCATCACTTGGAGCATCCCCTCTTCCTTCTTCTTCCCCCAGCTTTATATACTGAGCGTGACGTTATATGGTATGGAATATATATATACCTTTGGCCAGTTGGGGTCAGCTGTCCCGGCTGTGTCCCCTCCCAACTTCTTGTGCACCCCCAGCCTATTCACTGGTGGGGTGGGGTGAGGAGCAGAGAAGGCGGTGATTGCTTAGCAACAATCAAAAGCACTGGTGTGCTATCACACTATTCCCATCCCAAATCCAAAACATAGCACTATACCAGCTGCTTGTAAGAAACTCTATCCCAACAGAAACCATGACGCACAGTGGACTTCAGCTTACAAAGAAGGCTTTGTGTTTAAGTAAGATGTCCTGTGGACATTATTAGACCATTATTAGCAGAATATAATTACCAAGTAAAGGCCAGAGATCAGAGCCAAGTTTCCGTAACACATCTGCAGTTAAAAAGACATTCTGACTGTGGAAGAAGCAAGTTTGGAGCAGTGGAAGCACAAAACTTGTCTAGTGATAACTTGGATAATGTTTGAGGTTATTCTCAACAGTGAGGAGCATACTTTTTCCTCCAAGTTCGCTTCAATTTGTAAAGAATATATTTATTGTTTGGCTCATTGAGGTTTTTGAGTGAGAGTTTGAGTAGCAGACAAGGAAAGGAACCGTGAATGGATATCATTAAAGCTTTAGCCATATGCAGAGGTGTAGTCAAGGCACATACCTTAGAGAGGACTGAGCTCGTGCTCTCAAGTATCCAACCAGCTGCTTTAATTTTGCAGTATCATTACAATTGCAGAAAATGAGTAATTTCACTGAAGTGCAAAAAAATCAATAGTACTATTGATGTGCTCCAGCTGAGGCATACGTGGCATTTAAAAGATGAAGTGTGGAGCCAAAGCTGTCAGTTTCACCATAAAAATGTACTGATTTTGCCTAGTTAAAACCCATTAGTTGGCTGAACTCTTGCACGCTGGTTGTGTTTCAGGAAGTTATTTTTGAATGTCAAGCATTTGCTCAGGCAGGCAAATTTCCCTTATAAATTTCTCAAGGTTAGTGAGGCCATCCTGTGTTCCTTGCGAGTGCTTCGCCAAGTCTCGTGCAGCGTGGAGGCAGACAGAAGTATCAGAGGCAAGTGCTATTTTACAATCTTTTTTCAATAATAGTATTCTTGAATATTTTTATGTGGCTGTTTTTGTTTAGACCAAGCATTGATTTACTTATGTAGTAAACTGGTATGAAGCAGTTTTGTATAACATGATAACATGATCTTCAAGGTCCTTTCCAACCTAAACCATTCTATGATTCTATGATTGTCAAGTAAAGGAAGTACTGCTGAAGACATTGCTATGTCATTTCCACATGTCCCACTGATTGAGGAGATGATAATTGTTGAGTACCAGGGGTTTTAAAGGGTCATAAGCATGGCGTGATGCTAGAGCAGGAATTGCTTCAGGTTATTTATCTTCAAAAGATGAACTTTCTCATTTTGTTTACAAGAGAAAATGAGGAGGTTATTAACCAAGAGACTGGATTAGGTAATTTTCAGGGCTCATTTTATTATTTAAATCTATAACAAAGCTAATTCAATATGCAGATCTGAGGAAGCGTTTATTTTGTCTTCCTTCCCTGTGCTCTGGAGTTTACGCTGTGATCTGGCTTACGCTTAGGTAAAGCTGAACTTTTTGCTGCTGTTTGCAGCAGACTAATTAGTTTCCTCTGGGGGGCATCTGGTTAGCGCTCTTTAAAGAGCGGCTCCCTGGTCCTTCCCAAGCACGCGGTCTCACATGGCAGGACAGCTGCAGAGTAGCTTGGTGCCTTTCTGGACAAGAAGTAGAAGAGGAAAGGAGATCACGTCCTTCCCATCCCAAGTTTCCTTTCTCCACGGCAGATCATGAAATAAGCGCCTAGATGTACAAGAGCTCCGTGTATTTCTAAATGGGTTTTTGAAGAATTGCTTTTCTGACAACAAAGAATGAGGCTAAACATCCACCTTTGGGTCAAACTTTTGCTGTTAATACGCATTATGGAATTGTGTGAACTTGTTCTGGAGAACGCAGGATAACACAGCTATTGTTATGCTGCTGTTAATGTGTTTCATGCTTATTAAATTTGCATATTGTAGCATGTGCAACATTTATGCAAGGTAAATCTTATAAGCCAAAGCTGATTCAATGTGTACAATACAGAAGTAATTGATTAGATTTAAATCTAAATCTCTGACAACTTTGAAGTCATTTACAGGACTTTTTTCATCTGTTAATGACCTTTGAGTCCTGAAAGAAATAACTATGGTAAGTGTTTTCACAGGAAAAACAGTTAGGTTACGTTATTGGGATGGGTCTTGTTGTTGTTGTTTGGTTTTGGTTTGAGTTTGTTTTGTTTTGTTTTTAACAGCGAGATGAGTACTGTGATGCCCGCACAAAGCACTCATTTGTCTTTGAACTGTTATAGAGAAAAGTGCAGGTAGACCATACAAGCTAACAGTAAATGTTAAGTATAGGGGGATATCATTTCGAGTAATAGAGTTGTAAACCAGGACAATTATGGCCTTTCAGAGGCACTGAAGAAGAGAAGTATTTAAATGTTTATACCTATAATCAGACGCATAAAGATTATCATCCACATGTAAATGACAATGGTGATTGTATTTCAGTGTTAATATCTATTGATATGAATTCAGTAAGAAATTGCATTCTCACTTAAGTAATTTTTCCGTATTTCAGGAAATTATATTCTCATGAAGACTCAACCCTGAAAAATGTATGTCCCTGAAAATTATAAAGAAAAATTAATGATTGTAAAAATATCATTAGTGGTTTTGTGTGAATATATATTTCGTATTTCTCATTTAAATTTAAACTTTTCTTTTTTCCTTAAAATGTGAAAGGCTTTGAAATTTGAATTACCTTCAGAATTCATGTGACCTAGCTTTACTTGCAAAATGTGGAGACCGGCTATTTACCAAATCAGCCTAATACCATAAATGGATTTTATTTAACCAAATTAACTCTTCCTACTGAAAACTGTTTGTTAAAAAATATGTAAAGAATAAATATCATAACTCTAGCACACGCAGGCTCTGTAGGCTGAGAATGAAAGCTGACATCTGAAACAGTTGGAAGTATTTGGGTTTTACAGTCAGAGTTGTTTGTCAGCAGGATTCATTTCACTGTATACTTGTGATGTTTGGTATTACCCTATCCTTATTTTGCAAGTAAGCAAATACAACAATAGAGCGGATAAGATAATGTTCATGTCAAGTAACACAGGCTTAATAAGTAGGAGAACCATCTCTCTTCGTAATACAGCAGTTGTGTCCACTTTAGGGTTATCAAGGATGCAACAGAGCTACAGATGTCACATTTTCAGGTTCAGAAAATTCTTGTGAGTTCTCTCCTGTTGGTTTGGGAGTAGTTTGATTTTTGTTTTAAACAGCATTTTTTTGGTGACTGAAATGAAAAAAAACATTTGATGTGAAGTTTGCAAAAGGTTTTTTTACTGTCTTTTAAACATGCCAAAAACATGAGGAGTCTCTAAAATGGGGATGATGGCCAGCAGGAAGAACTGACAGATGTTTCACAGTTGTGGCACATGTAGCTCTGTGGATGTGAAGGCACTCTGCAGTGTCTCAGCTCAGGAACCACTGCTGTGAGTTGCATTTAAAGGACTGTCAGCTACTTCTAGGTAAGTTTTCATTATTGGATTCCAGAGCTGCTGGAGCAACTTACGTTGTCCAGTTCTTCTTCCTGCTGCAACTAATCACAGATTCTTAAGCACTTGGGCCTCACTGTAGGGAGAAATTACCCCACATAGGGATTATTGACCGCTGCCACAGACTAACGAGATCGATATCTGAGCAGGATGTGTCAGAGTTGTAGAGAGAAGTCTTTTGCAGTAAACCATATGGTCCTCAGGTCTCCTCTGCACCAAATGTTTTTAACAGAATATTCTGTGCTGGGTTTCTACAGACTACAAGAAGCAGTCTTCTGACAGATCAGAAGGAAATCCCTTTCTTCTTGTCATTCTTCAAAAAGCAATAATGATGGAATAAAATGTGACAAAAATTATAATTTTATCTGTTGCTATTCTTGAGTAGTACCAGATTTCTTGCAACTCCTGTGTAACTGATAGGGAAAATGAGATGTGTTTTGAAGCCCCGAATATTACTTGTTCCAAGCCCTTACTTTGGTTTCTAAAATGGGTAAATTTTGAGGAGAAAAAAGCAGCAAAATAGACTAGGTATCTCTGTAATTGCTTTCACACCTATCTGCAGATACCCTGCGTGCAAGTAATTTGGTAAAACTGCCAGGTTAGGTGAAGAAACAATAAACAGCTTTTCTTCCACTAGGCCAGACTCTTCCAGCTAGTAAGAATATTTGCAGATAAAGCTAACAAACTGTAGTGCTACTGGCAGAATTAAATCAACCTAATGTTATTGCTGAGAAATTAAGAACATGCTATTTCTTGTGTTTTGCATCTAGAGGACTATTTATCCCACTACCAGTAGAGTTTAATGGTGGAAGATGTGGTGGACAGGATGAGCCTGTTCTACTCCTTACAGAATCTACTTTCTATGTTTGTGTGCCGATTAGGTGCCTGATTTGAAGATCCACTGGAACTTCTTTTATTGAAAGCACAAGAATTCTTTTATTGAAAGCACAAGAATGTCTTTGTAGGCAGACAAACTGATACCAAAGGATATGCTCTAAAGTAATTTCTTTGTTGGAACGTGGAAAGAAGACTTGAGCTCTTGAGCAGCTCAGGTATAGAATTAAAGAATTGTTATGGCTGGAAAAGACCTTTAAGATTATCAAGTCCAACCGTTATGTAACTCTACCAGGCCCGCTTCTAAACTATGTCCCTGGGCATCATATCTACGCGGCTTTTAAATACATCCAAGGATGCTTATTCAACTACTTCCTTGGGCAGCCTGTTCCAGTCTTTGATAACCCTTTCAGTGTAGAAGTTTTTTCCTAATATCTAACGTAAACCTCCCTTGGCGCAACTTGATGCCATTTCCTGTTGTCCTATCGGTTGTAAATTGTGAGAGGAGACCAACCCCCACTTCTCTACAACCTCCTTTCAGGTAGCTGTAGAGAGCAATAAGGTCTGCCCTCAGTCTTCTTTTCTTCAGACTAAACAACTCCAAGTCCATCAGCCATTCCTCATAAGACTTATTGTCAAGACCCTTCACCAGCTTCGTTGCCCTTCCCTGGACCCTCTCCAGCACCTTAGTGTCCTCCTTATACTGCAGCGCCCAAAATTGCATGCAGTACTCAAGGTGCGGCCTCACCAGTACCGAGCACAGTGGGACAATCACTTCTCTAGTCCTGCTGGCTACACTATTCCTAGTGGAGACCGGGATGCCATTGGCCTTCTTTGCCACCTGGGCACACTGCTGGCTCATATTCAGCTGGCTGTGGACTAACCCCCCCAGGTCCTTTTTCGCCAGGCAGCTTTCCAGCCACTCTTCCCCAAGCCTGTGGTGCTGCATGAGGTTGTTGTGACCCAAGTGCAGGACTTGGCACTTAGCCTTGTTGAGGCTCATGCTATTGGCCTCGGCCCATCGATCCAGCCTATGTAGGGAATGGATAATAAAGTGCTGACAATTTTACTTAATTCTTCTTTAAATCAGATACCCAAATGCTGAATGTATCGCTCAGGAAAATGAGCGATTTGTAACATATTGTGGAGGACTGCAGGTCCAAAATTGAGTGATGAAATTCCCAGGGATTACACACGTCATAACATTATTAGAAATGCCATTTCACATGCCATGCACCAACCCCAGTGCAAGATTTTAATGCATCTCAGCACAATAGTACTGGTGATTTGGAGGGCAGTGCTAGCCATTGTTAATGTTGCAGCAGATCTAGAAACAAAAAAACCTAGACTTCAGCAAAACACATGTAATTTGACAGTTATAGTGGAAAATGTTTAATTTTCACATCTCAAAGCAACTTGCTAACAATAGTAATAAGAGAAGCAAGGTTTCCATATTTGCATATTTTCATTTATATTTGTTGATTTAAAATTACTAATGTAAGAACACCTCATCCTGAAATCACTGCCCTGCGAATTTCCTTAGGTCACTACCATGAAAATTGCAACATACCAATGGAATTATTAGAAGGATCGTTTTTTATGGAAAGATAGGGAAATGTGGCTGGATAACCTGGGGGTAGTTAATCACGGTGCTTTATTTTCTAATTGTTAGGATTTTTGCTTACGTTCTTCTATGTATAAATTGAATTCATGTTGGCAGTTATGTTCAGTTCATTAATGCATATCCAGCAAGTAGGCAGAAAAAAGAGGTACAGAAAAGTCATCTCATCTGTTATATCTGACTCAGATATTTCAAACCATGGGATGTTTTTATTATTTAAAGGTCACTTCTTGAAAGCTGTTACGAAATTTCAGTCACATCTGTTGTCACTAATTGGCACTGTGTAGTTTTACCCTCCGCAATCCACTAAAGAGGTGGAAGTTGGTGTTAAATCTGATGAATGTCTGCTTATTTCAGTAGGCAGTTCCAGGACAATGATTTGAAATATTTCAGAAGTCACAGAAAGTGTGGCGCAGTGGGCAGATGCCGCGTAGGCTTTTTATAGTCACCACTAAAAGACACAAATTGGCATCTCTTAAACGATCATGTTACTTCCCATAGTGAGGGATATAATCATATTAATGAAAGCTGCCTTTATATTTGCAAAATCTAACATGAACTTTTGCTTGAATAGTTTTCTAATCAATTTTGATGTGTAGTAAGTGGAACAAAAACTTTTATTTTTCCCTTCTTTTTTTCTCTATGGTAAACAAAATCTCCTTTGGTTGAAACTAAATGTAGTTGCCTTTTCTGAGTGTCATTATTTACAGAGATTCAAAGCTGCGCCACTGGAGTTTTGTGTGTGTTGCCGACAAAACAAGATGTTATAGGAAAATAGCCCCAAGACTTAAAGAAAGATTTTGAATTGCATTTTCTGTTGTAAATATATTCATTTCTTCTTGGAAAAGAAGATGTAGCGTAGTTCTGTGTTCAGTCTTACATGGCAGTGCTAGAATCTAGTCTAAGAAAGTAACATTTGCAAATGCTGTGTCTGTGCTAATTTTCTGATGGCTGCCAACAAGAAAAAAAAAAGAATTGAAAACACAATAAAGCAAACAAGTTAAACCTCGAACAAAAATAATTCATTAAGCTTGTAAACCTTACAGATAGTGGTCTTGGTTTCTTCACAGACTGCTTAGGTGGGTTGGATTCTGCTGAGTTTGTTCAGGAACTCGGGAGAAAGGCAGTATGAAAACTTACAGTAAAGTTTGGGTAGAAAACTACTTTCTGTGTCCATTAAAAGGTCTCTGTCTCAGTAAGTATTGGATAAGAATCTGAATAGAACAAAATTCATTCATTCGTTGAGGTGAACTATGTATATCAATTTATGCTGTGAACTTAGTCTCGCTCAACTCCATGATAGCAGGATCTCATGGAAGATTTCACTGTATTTGCCATCTTAAAAATGAGTGGAACCGGTTTGTGGACAAGTACCCAAGTTTGTGGAATCTACGTACTTGAAGGTACTCAAAACTTGGCTGGACAAGTCCCTGAGCATCCTTATCTAACCTGGCATTAGGCCTGCTATCAGGGGATGGACCAGATGGACCGATAATTCCAACCTAAATTATTCTATGGTCCAGTA
>NW_009648038.1:53285-85338 GCF_000708025.1 Charadrius vociferus | reverse complement strand
TACTGAGTTCAGTCAATATAGTATACACAAGTATAATTGTGTAATCTCTTCTTATCTTGGCAGGTAACACACTGTGTTGTATAGTTCTCCAGGAAAAATAGGTTCTGCTGTGTGATAGCTTTGAAAAACGTCCTGAGTCAAACAAACAAAGCTAAGCAGGTCTGTCAAACTGGAATTACATGTTAGGTACTGTTCACAGACAGAAAGTAGTATTATATAAAAGGCTGAATTGTCTACTGGAGGGTCATAGCAGTTTCTGTAATTTAAAGCTTCTTAATTTTTTTTGACAGTTACAGATGTTAACGTATTGGCTGCTGCTGAGATGGAAGCAAGATGTATTTATGTGGTAAATGCAAATGTGACCTTAGAGTGAGGACTGTTTTGTTCTATGTTTTTTTTTTAAAAAAAAGAGAAAGAAAAAAAAAAGGAGGGAGAGGGAAAAAAAAAAAAAAGCCAGTATCATCATCTTCTGCTTTCAGGTTTGACAGTGTTTCCTAAATTCTGCTTGTTTATGTTTCTTCATTGTTGAATCCAAACCCTTTATTCATAGTATCAATTTCCATTTCTGTTGTTTATTGGGAGAGACGTGCTGGTGTAATTACAGAGGAAGTAATGGGCACTTCTAATCTATAGTGCTGTCCTTAAGTCATACCAGTGGCTATCCCAGCATGAAGACAGTGCAGACAATAAGAAGTGAAAGTGTGATCCCATTATTCTGCAGGGTGCTCTGAGGCATGGCGTTAAAAAACACTGCCATTCTTGCAAAGCCTGAACATCTCCAGTGTTACTACCTCATCAGTCAGATCTGGTTTCAGTTACTCACTAAGTCAACTAAAGTATCCTAGCTGGGAGCTCTTCAGAGAAATACTAAATTATGCTAACTTCAAATTTGACCTATCATAAATAAGTAATGTAATTATTGAGGCTGTTTCCCTAGATGTGTGAACAGTAGGTTCAGCATTCCAATTTACAGGCAGCTCTAAATCTATGTCTTTTAAAGGTGCTTTGATCAGTACACCCTCAGATAAGATTTACAGTGACACAAGAATAACCTGATAAAGTAGGATAATAGTTTTTAATAAAATAAATTAATACCAGTGATTACTTACCGAAAAAAACTGTAGCCTGCACGAAAGATCAAAGTAGTAAATCTATTACACTGAGATAATCTACTTTGTTTTTAATTTAGTAGTTTGAGAGGTTTTGTATTTCATACTCTGTAAAAGCATAAATTTCTGTGACATCTGAAAAGACAGTTCTTACCTGCTGCCAATAGGTATGGTAATTACTAGGAGGAACATAATGCATTTATTTATAACAGCACTTTTTCCTCTAATTATTATGTGATTGTTCTTTTCTTCCGGTTTCCCCTTTGATTAGCAACCCAGTTGACTTGGTTTGAGTTCTTTTAAGTGTCCAGAGAGGAAGAGAGAGACCCTAGTGTCTGCATACTTGTCAGATACGCTGCTTCACTTTTGTCGAGAAGGTCCTGTGGTGCCTGCTGCACCTCTATTTAACCAGGCACCGAGCTGGCCAATCTTTCATTTACAGCAAAGCCAAACCAATCCTGTCAATACTAACAACAGGGTGTTTTGTCAAGGGGATTAAAGGCCACTAAAATATAACAGATTATATAACTAAATCTTCATTAAACCCACTCTCAGGAGATGGCATGATACCTTTCAATCTGAACAAGTTATGTATGTCTAAGATTTTGAACATTTAAATTCAAAGTTTAAACATTTAAGCATCTAAGAATGCTGATGTTGGCTGCCTGCATGTATAAAGACTCTTTGGTCCAGCGTGTCGATGCCATTGTTGTCTAGTGACTCTGTACCATTGGAGTTAATTTCTGTTTGGTCTGTCAGGACACTCTGAGAATCAGAAGAAGAATGAAGATGGATACTACTACTCTATTTCTTGTGTGTGCTGTAATTTTAGGGTCAGGAATATAACTTTTTCTATTCTAGTTGAACATGTGGCTATTGATGTTTTAAGCTCTTCTCTGCCTTTCTGTTCTACAGGCTCCGTTTGCCTTCCCCTCACTCCTTCCTTCCACTCCTTTTCTCTGATACGTCTTGTTGGGCTGCTTTCACCTGTAAGAAAGGTGAACACTTTTAGGAAAGATTTTGTTTTTTCATTATGGTTTGGGTGGGTTTTGTATGTGTGCTTGTCAATTTATGACTGGGAGGAGGGGGAAGGGAAGACTGTACTTACGTCCCAAGAATAAACATGCTACTTTCCCACCGACCAATTTGCTAAAACCTCTGACAGGTTTCACAGTCCTGGACGCGGTATCCCACAAGGCAGTCCTCTCAACAGCTGGGTGCTGGATGTAGCTGCTGCCCGGCTCCATAGCTATCTCTGTGGGCCATGTATGGCTGGCTGTCTTGGTTGGGGTTTTCCCGACGGAGCCCTAGTCCTGGGGCACCCTCGGAGGCTGTTCTTGAGAGGGCCCTCTGGGGCTCTTCCCCTGCCCCACATCAGGCTAACATTGTGGCCTTTCTCCTTGTCACCACAGGGAAGGGGTCGAGCCATTGGATGTCCCAGTGTGAGGGCCATGCTGGTGAGCGCAGGGAGTGCTGGGGCTCCTTGTGTAGGGCTGGCTGGCAGGGGCACGCAGGAGGCGCGGGGGAGTGTGTCGCAGGGTCTCTTCTCTGTGCCGCTGCTGCGTAAGCGTGTAAAGCCACTCCAGCTCCACGTTCCCCTGCTCAAGATCTGATGCTGTGGATTGCTCCCGCTGCAGAGAGGGAAAGGAACCAGCCCTTCTCGGTATGTCAGTCATACTCTCCCATCTTCTGACCGATAATGTTTGGCTGATTTGAGAGAGCATACGCAATGCAGTCTTGGAAAAGGGTGTGCGTGAGTGGGGGGAGCTGGCACAAGTGATTGCATCCTAACATCACAGTCCTTCTTCAGTCGTTCCTCTTGTCTGTACCAGCCACTTACTCATTCACAGCGCGAATGTTCTTGTTTGTATGACAATGCTAATTGAAAGAGCTGTTCCAACTTCAGTAGCTATTTGTTTGGTTATATCACAGACAGTAACTTCTAACTTAATAAACCAAACAGACAAATGTTCAGGAGTTACTACAGCAGTGTAAAAGTGTTTGGGTTTTTTCCCAGTGTGGCAGTGGGAATCCAAAACACAATCCCCATCTGCAGCCAGTCTGTAAATGTTTGGAAAGGACGTTCTAATCGCTCTTGCCCCTGATCTTCTCTAGCGTTAATTTAAATGAAAGGTAGCCTAGTTTGGGTTAGAAAAGTGTAATTCTCACAGATTCTGTGATGAGTTACTGTAGCCTCCTAATCTGTTTTTTACCTTCCCCATATCTTTTGAATATCAAATTCATAATAAAAAGTGATTGAATTCTTACTAACTATCAATTTGCACATATTATTAAGCCATGTTGATGCCATAGTTGATTTCATTTAAAAGCTATGATAAGTATGTACAAATTTTGTTTCCTGAGCTGGGCTGGATGCTCTGTACTAGAGATTGTATCCTTCATTGTACACAGGAGAGCTACCAGCAAGAAGGTGTGACCTGCAGGGTTAGTTTTATGAGGATTATGTGGTGGGTGGAGGAAGGCCTTGTGCCTTTTTTACTCTATGCATCCTTCTTCGAATGCCAGTGCTCTTTTAGTGCTGCCTGTCATGCGGGCTTCAGGCATTGATCACCCACTGTTTTACAGTATGAAATCCTCAATTCCAGTTACAGATTTAATCTCCATTAGAAAAGGAATTGTGGCCAAGGACGTTTATGTTCGATTCAACTGGTTTATTTCAGATTGAAAGAGAGAAGGCGAGAAGCTTGGATCTAGAAATGAATGATGGCTACTTTGCAGTATTGTCAGCCACTGTGAGCATGTTTTGACCTTAAACTAGGTTAGAGAAAATTTTATTAGCAGTACTGATTTGTGAACAGGTAAATCCTCTGACAACAGTAATGAAAGCCAGAAGACTGATTTTCACCACTGTTACAAGAGCAGAAATTTCTACTTTATTGTTTTACAGCATGGTATTTGAAATACAGCTTTCTCGTGCTGGTGCGCACATTTATTAGTATTAAATCATACCAGAGGAGAAAGCATCCTTGTTCTCCACTCCATGCTAGCTGGTCAGGCAGTCTGAGAGTCTGGATGGTTTTATAGTGGGTACTTTCTGGAGAGCAGTGTCAGGATGAATACTATACAACCTGGCCTAGTATCTGTAATTTCTTAATGATTCTACTAGTAGATAGCACTGGAAATTTCTCAGTTGCTTGCTCAGTTTATGTTGGACAAAAAATAATTATGTTTTTTTGAAGACCAATCATACTAACTTGCTGTCTCTGGGATTTTTTGTAGTTAACCCAGAGATTTTTATCCCATCTTCGATTTCTTGGTGTTTAGCACTGCCACTTGATAAACCAAGTAAGCATAGGTGTTCCAGAGAGACACGAATGTTTACCAACAAAATTGCTATTCTGAGTAGTTTTCTATATGGTTTGTGTAGATGCTGGTGTTTTCTATTAGCTGTGCATTTGTTTGAAACTTATTGGAAGGGTCTGGCAACAGGTGCTGTTTAATAAATGAGGCCTATTTGCCAGGCACAGCCTGTTTGGGAAAAGTGAGTTTTTTAAGGAACTGTCCATTAGGGTTTCTAAAAATTTCCACTTTTTCTTTACCACATATTGTCCTTGCTGAATATACGAGAACTACAGCAGAGTGATGATGTGGATGCTTTGAGGAGAGTCTCATGTTGCGATTTATCACATATATATGCTGTGATTCAAGGAATCATTTGTTCATGTACTGAACATTGAGAGAACTTTCACGGATTCAGGTCCAACAGATTTGAGTGCTGCTAAGATCCTGTATCAGGGACACAGGGAGCAAGCGCAAACACTGGCTTTTTATAGATCCTCCTTTGATGTGAGTTTCTCTGTGTTTCCAGTATCCCCTGATTGGTCTCGGGGGTCTCACTGTGTTTCTGCCTTTCAACCCTTCCTGGGAGCGGTGGCGGTGCTGCGCGTGTGCCAAGGAGCCGGGCTGCCCTTGGGCAGGCGAGCTGGGCTGCCAGGCAGCACCGTGCTGGGGTGAGGAGCTGGAGGGGGAGATGGCAGCTCTGAGCAGGCTGCGGACTCTGCCACTGCCCAAGATGCGCTCTTAGCGTTGGCCTTGGCAGCAAGGTAGTTGCTTTACGGTCATTTAAAGCCAACTTTGTTCCTCACAGGTCCACCAATGATTCATCTCTACCTGGGTGTTTGAACACTCAATTACCATAAATTTGTGTAACCGGAAAGCCAGGTTTCTGAGGCAACTTCAGAAGTCCCAGATGAGATGTTCAGCTATCTGATATGCATGTGTAACTATCATTTTGGGTATTGTTCCAGCATGCATGGGTAGACCATTAGCTGTGCTTAAACTAACTGATAAAAAAAAATACTCTTGCTCTTTTTCAGGTGTAACTCTGTGAAACTTTAAAAAAACAATAAAAAAGACGCCCCACCTCCCCACTCCCTCCCCCTTAAACCTATTGCATTTAAATAGCAGAACTGAGTCATGGTTCAGGTTAACACTTTTGGAAATTTTCTAATTACTTTTACATGCACAACAGAATTCCAGTGAAAATGTAGTTGATTTGAGAGAAATAATTAGTGTGCCAAAGATGTGATGACAACTGAGAGAGCGCGACGAAATGTTCCAACTTCCATTAGAAAATAATGACCTTCTTGGCTGAGTAAAAGTATTTTAATTAAATACCAACAATTCATAGTAATCAGTGAACCTATTAGCCATGAAATTTGATTCTTTCATCATGGACTGTTCACCTACGTATTTCAGACAAAAATGAATATGCATATCTTTTCAAGCCTAACGTTGTGTACTGTTTTAAAATACTTCTGTAGCATTTCTGTGGCTTAGGAAAGTGAAGCCTTAAACACGTTTTCAGGAAAAGTTGTTGCATAATTGACAAGAATCAGTAGTTAACAGTGCTGTTCTTTCTGTCAGCAGTCTGATATGTCAGTGGAAGCTTGACTAGCTCCAATTCGTTGTCTGATCAGCAATAGAAGCAATTGCTTCTTCCTTGATTGGTTCCATCTCTTATTGGTGGCTTTTACCATCAGGGAAACTAAATGGGAAAATATCCTTAGTGGAGTAAAAATATTTTCAGAAGTGAAAATTATTTGCATGAATTATACTCCAGTCTTGTTAACAGCATTTTGGAAACCACTAATAATGGACTTCCTACTCTATTGCCAACAGTGAAACAAGTAATAGGGCTTTTCAGTGACAGACTTGTAGTAAAAAACAAACAAACAAAGATTCTATAGTTGTATTTTGCATAAAAAATTATTTATTTGCTAGAAGCTCAGCCCTGTTTTTTGTAGGGACATACACCCTTTAACTTCCTGCAGAATCATTACAAGATTTGACTGCTATGGGACCTCTTTTGTGGCAAAGTTAAAGTCGCTATGTGGCGCCTATATGATTTGAAAATGTTTCAGGCACAAATGGGGCACTTGCACAGTGATAGGTGTGGAAGTGAGGCATGGGCAACATTTATAATTGAGCACCTTTGGGTCTAATTCTATTCCCATTGAAATGGAAAAGAAAACAATTACAGTTTGCTTACACAAAGAAGAATCACGATTGGGAACTACAACATGACACAAGGGAGGTGCAAAGGGAGTTGAGTGCATTTTCTGCTTCTACAACTTTGTCTTTTATGTCAGGGGAGTAACTGAACTAAGGACTTATTCAGTAATTTGAGGTTCTCTAACTGTGAAAAGATAAAGCTTTAGAATTTTGTGTTGAAGTGCAAGGTAGGGATTTCTTAACTGGTAGGGTGTTCTGCTTTCGTCTTGGTGAATGAGTTGATTTTTCATTGGGTGTACAGTGGAGTGGCTGCAGCTTTGCAACTCTCACAGAAGAGGCTTTTTCCCATGCTGTGATGAACTTGTATTTCTTTCGCCAGCTGCCAGGAGCTCTTATTTACCTCTTTGAGGTATGACGTAATGTCCTTTAAAAGCAATCATTATTTCTCCATTCACTGCCAAATCTTATCACCTTCAGTTATCTGTAAAGATACCCAACTTCAGAAGCTGTAATAGTAGCATTAAAGGTGGGTGTATCGAGAACATAGCAAATATGTTCAAAATTTGCTCAGAGTTTTCAGATCAGCAGTCATGGCATTGACTAAATAGCCTTTTTTCTCCAAAACTTTCTTCCTATGTAGTGTTATATTATACCATCCTTCATATTAAGATCTCCAGACTTCTTAAAGGACTAGGGTGATTGTCTTCTTTTACAAACATGGGAGGGAATTGCTTTTTCCTACTTTCTTCAGGTTTTTTTCGTTTTTAGGTCTACTTTTAGTCAGACGTCAGACACTAGATCTATTTGTTCTTTGCATCCAGTTTATTGAAATTGCATCTAGAAAGCTGAAATTTTAGAAAGTTTTGAGCAGCTGGAGTAGTGATCTGAAAGGAAATCATGATAGAACGGTTATTGCAATTGTCCGTTTCTCCTGCAGACTATCCTGTTGAACATGCGTAAGATGGAGTCCACAGAAAATTTCTGATGACACGATCAGATCATGATGATAAATCTTTTTTAATACAACCTCCCTGGAACTGCTAGTGCAATTGTAGCTGGTTTAAATGCATTTGGGGAAGGTATTAGCTCTTCCATTAAGTGTAATTCCATTTTAACTTTTGATAAGCCATGTATTTTTGTAGTTAATGCTTCCTTTTCCAGTGATGATACATTAATGAAATAAAATATGGTAAATGAGGACAATGCTTTAAGCTGAAGGAAGAAAAATAGAGCTTCATCTCACACAAGTCCTTAGATTAGCCTATAAAATTTTCTTGAATACCACCACTTTTAATTCTGACAATTGTTTAAAGGTGACGGATAATTATGTTGTGTGTAAGAATACTATTTTTTTTAAATGACTAACTGTGATCTAGAAAAGCAGCACTGATTTTTTTAAAAATAACCTTCAGTAAATATAGCTGACTAGAATTCAGGTGACTTTCCTGTCTGTTATATGTGAGTAACAGATGTCATTCTGAGCATCACCATGCTGAATTCTGTGGTTTTACAATTGTTGCCTTCAGATTTGCGTTTATATTTACTGTAAGTGCGTTAATAACTCATCATTGAAATAAATAGTGTGATACTTTGTAAGCCTTTGGTCCTGCCTCTGCCATCAAAGCACTACGTAATAAAAGCCAACTTTTAGAAAGAATAGCGGGAAAAAGTTGGAATCTGTTGATCTAAAAAAGTCACAGAAAAAGACAACAAAGTAGGCCGTCATTTTGCATTACATTTTGAGACATTTGAAATGTTTGTATGAAGAAAGGATAGCTCAGTGTAATATCACTTCAGCTTTTTAGAGTTAGGTGCAAAAAAATAGGATTTTAGATAAAAATACTTTTAAACCAATTTGTCAGGTTCAGATTTTCTATACAACCAAAATATGTGTTGGGTTTTTTTCTTGCTGTTGTATTTACTGTATCATATTTGCCAAAATGTGCAAAACATGTCCTTTTTGTATAGAGTATGGGGGAGACAAAGTGCAGGACAGGAAATGATGAAAAACTCATGAACTGGAAAAATAAAAATACATTGCATCTTTAATGCATAAATAAGCTATTTAGTATTCCTAAGGCCATTAGATCTTAAGGCCTAATGATTTAGCTTCCTGCATAGAATCATCAGACTTTAATATTGGTATTCCCTTTCAGCTCTGGAAGATTCCCTTTCTAATTTCCATATTAGCATTTAGTAAGTCCAGTGTATAACATTTACTATGCTGTAAAGATAAGAAGGGGTTGGAAGCAGCTCTGTGGAAACTAGAATGATTGCTTTATATGACCACAGACATATCATTGGAATAAAATTGATAGTGAGAGATGTTTGACTATAATTCATCATCATCACAAAAAAATGGCGAGCTTTGAAATGTTGGCATGACATAACAAATTGAGAGATTGCTTCCAAAAATACGAATTGACATATTGATGGAAAAATTCCATTTAACTCTGTGTCAGTGGACTCAGTCATGTGGGCATGCACCTTATAAGCATGAGTATAGAGTGCAAAAATGTGCACTCTGGTTTGTGTAGGCTCTGAAGAAGACGACAGTAGTCTGCCTGCATATGATTCTTTCAGCTGCGTCTGGAAACGTGAAAACGTTTCTAGCTGCTATATTATATCTGACCATCATGCTATATTGGCAAATTGAAAGGTATTCAGAGGGAAACAACAATTGTAGGGGAATAGAGGGATTTCACTTTGATTGAACGACTAAACCTATGTATTTATTGCTCATATCATAAGTGATAATATTTTATGTTTTTGGAAAACTCTAACCAAAATATTTTTGATCCGTACCAGAAATCTCTTACATTCTACCCTGTTATAAAGAATAATAGTAATAGTGATGTCTGGGAGTTCGAGAACCATAACATCCTGCGAGTAGTAGAAAGAAGCATATAAGCCTCAAAATAATGTTAGTATAATAATATAATGATATAACAATACTAGTAAAAAATTACTAATACTAATTACTAACAATAGTGGAAAAACGTAGGCTGAATATCAAGAAAAGCTTGCTGAGGGTAAGGTTCCTGGAATGTCTTCCTGACAAGTAAAAATAGCTGTTCTTTACACCACTTAAGACTTCCTTAAGTATTTTTTATTGGAAATGGTCCTTGTATGTAATGACATAAACTGTATCATTTAATGATAGTAGTAAATATTTGACACCCAGCAAAAGAAAAAAAATCATGCGTCCTCCAGTGTATTCTGTTTATCTGATTCGTTAAGAAAAAAAATGAGTACAAATGTATATTGGTAGACAAAGGACATGAGGAGAGAGCAGACAGAGAAATGTAAAGATGAAATAAACATTTGCTGCCTGTTAAGTCCCTGGAGATTTATACTGCTTCTTTGCTTCCATGAAAGAGAGAATGATGGCAGAAGACAGAATAGTAAAACATGCATATTATCCTTTTTTGTATTCAATTTTAAAGGTAAACCAAGGGCACTCAAAGAGTCAGTCTTGAATATTATAATTTGGCTTTAAATTCAGATGTTGAGAACAACTTCCTTGGCTCGATGCACCTGTAAATTTGTTCTGTATTCTCACGTCAGACATCATGCTGAAAAGTAAGCAGTTAAAAGAAGTGGCATCAAATTTTTGCATCCTAAAGGATTTTCTGAAGTTTTGTTTCTGTCATATCACTGAGGATGTTCCTAAAGAGAACTGGTATTTGATCAATAAAACATTTACTGAGTACACTTTAAACTGAAGCTATACTGTTGCCGGAAAAGGAATGCATTTGGAGCTAAATTAATAATTAATATTAGCAAAAATTAATAAATATTTTAACAGAGATAATGCAAGAGGGCTGTATAGGAAAACAGGATTTTTCTGGTTTAAAGTCTGCCTACAGTCAGTCAATTGCAATTGCTTGACTTCAATTGTGAATTTGATTTGCCATGTGGCATGGGATAAGAGGGCTAGGCTTACCACCGGAAGACGGTATTGATATGCAGAATAAAAAGGAAAATTAGATTTCCTTCCCCGATCACACACTGTAAAGAGTGTGTTGGATGTTGGCTTGAGACTCTGTTGTGGCATGCAAGTGTACACACTCTTTTTAATGTGGGTTTCATTCTTTCAAACCATAACTTGAAACGTGCTGACACTGTTAGAAAGAGCATGAATGCTTTTTGTTTGTTTTTGTTGTTGTTGGGTGGTTGGTCTGTTCCTGTTTTTTCTGAGCTGCATCTTCTCAAGCTGACATGAGGAGTCCAAGTGATGCTACTTATCCCTGTCTGTGTAACTAGCCTTCACTGATCTAGTATAGAAATAATGTTTTCAGGGTTTTTTGAACCCCTCTTTCCTGAGCTTTTTTTTCAGTAAATAAAGATGGAGTGGCTGATGAAAATAAAAGGACAAATTTTATTCTGGTGGGACAAATACATTGATACACATCCATCCTATGAAGTCATGCTTTTTTTTTAATGGAGGCTAGAGCTTAGCTCCATTCAGTTGATCACACTGCACAGAGAATCCTGCTTTTAAAAACCCCCAAAAACATTATATGCTAATTATATGTATCAAAGCAACTTTGTTGATAATCCACTCTATTCCTGTCCTTTGACTATATGATGATTCTGAGCTATGTAGAGAAGAGAATCACTTAAAAAACTCTGAGAAGCTATTAACAATGAGCGGACATGTCTGGACATGGCAAATCCTTTGTTTTGGCAGTCTGGTGTGTTTTGTGATAAGCCTTATGTTTGTCACCTTTCTGGTGTCTCAGCCTGAGCTGTGCCGGAAAAACGTGATGAATGAGTTTAGTTTTGGCTGGATCTGAACAGGTCCATCTGGAGTATTCCCCTAAAAATTAATTTCTTCTGCTACACTCGAGCATGGAAGTTCGCTGTGGTATAAAACAGCAGTAAGCAGAAGGCCTTATGGCTGGCAGGTGCTTGTTTGGAGGCATAGGCTCTGATGCACTGATCTCCAGTGAAAAAATGTTGTAGATCTCTTAGTGTACTCCGAAGCTTTGCAGACAATGGTTGCGCTCTCCCTTGTGTTCCAAAGATAATAGAGTGTAAACCTTTTTTTCTAAGGTACTCAACATTGCAAATCCTTAAGCATAGAGGGAAAAGTTCTAAACCAAAATGTATTAGATCTGCTCTCTTTGAAACTGGGAGTTGTGTTGCAGTATGTATTGTACAATATTTGACTTTATAAAAAGAGCTGAAACAGCTTTTAGATTTATAAATACGTCAATGTTATAAAAATGTGCTAGTAGTTGCAAAGTTTCTGTATTAGCAAGCAAATACATTTGATTAAGTGACCATCTGGTAAAATGTTTATTACCAGTGAAAACACTGAATTTTGGATTTTGCATGTGCCAAGTAAAACGTGGGTAAGAGTTATAGCTGCATAAATTGAGTGGGCAGTAATTGGACCATATACCTTTCAAGCCTACTCCTATCAATCTAAATAAATATTGTTATTCTCAAAGCCATTTTGCTTAGCTGATCTACTCCATCTACAGTCAGTTGTTTTACCACATTGTAAAATTTCTGTGAAGAATGGTTTGACCTTGTGTGTTTGCATCTGCACAAGGGTGGATGACCTGGTTTTTAGTAGGATTAACACAGAAATAATTAGGCCCTTCATTCCATTCATAAACCATGATTTGAGTCCGCCCCATCGTCATACACATCAGACCTCAATGTCATGGCATTTGGAAAAGTTCTCACCAATGTGGTGAAATAACTTGTGGATAAAAACAATGCACAATTCGCACTATTGCATTGGCCTTCCTAGAGATCCCCTGGTGCTATGGCTCTTGTTGCCTGGCATGCTACTAAAACCAAATTCGGTAATTTGCAAAATGATCAACATGGTTTCCTTAGAAGAGTTGCTATGACTTCAGTTCATTGAGAACTGTAGGAGCATAACATATTTGCTGTTTTGACCATTAATACATCAATGGCGGTGTAGAATGCACTTGTCTTTTCCTGTCATAGCCCCAGGAGCACCTGTAGCCTTTCCAAGAAACCTTCAGCATTCATTTGCAAGATATCAGCATGTCAAAAAGGTAAACTATTTAAAATAGGAAGGGTCACAATGTGCTGTTCTAATATTTCTAAAAATTGAACCTGGAACCCATAGTTGTCCTTCTTCCTTTTTTATTTATTGCTGTTTTGAACAATAGAATAAAGTTTGTGAGGCCTATTATTTTATTCCTATAAAAATGAAAATATTAAAAAGGTTTAATATTTGTCCCACGTTGTATTATGAGTTGATATCTGTGGGAGAGTGGGAAGACTAGATATCACTGCTATATTCAGGTTTATCTTCGATCCCAACCCTTTTGAAGTGTGATTGCCAGAGAAGAAAATGAAATTGTTTTTACAGCAAGTACAATTCCAATGCAGGGAATGCAACTCCAGTTGTTCCGTTCATAATTTACCACGTACATTGTGATGTCTTCGTTTCATATACTCATGGAATGAGTAATGAAGTGGTGGTTATTTTATAACTCCATCTCCTTCTCCCTGACATTAAATATTGAAGCTACAAGCCCTTTCTGAGAATAATGAGATGAGGAGCTTAGAGTTGTTTCTTTGATAAACAAAGCACTACAGTAAATACTAATTAATCAGAATTCTGTTGTTTTTCTTTATAAATGAGAGGAAACTTGTAGGAAAGGTGTTTTGTGAATACTGTGGTTCATGAACATCCTGTAACACACTTAAAAGTCGTTAGGAAATTGCTGGAAATAGTTGTCTATGGGTTGCTGAACTTAGCTCTTAGTCAAAGTGAAAGATGCTGTGAGCAAGTAAGAAAGCTGAAGAAATGACACGGCCATTAAATAGTTTCTGTAAAAATGTAAAAGGAGTGATGAATAGATGCATTTTATTTCCCACTGCTAAAAATGCAATTCTTGCTTTCCTATTGAGAGTGTTACAAGTCTATAATTTCTGTTATTTTTCTTTAAGTGGAGGATGATGATAGAATACCTTTCGCTGGTATTTCTTGTGCAATTTTATTGTAAATGTTCAAAATGAGGTCTTTGCGTTTATTTCAGCCAAGCTATTCTGACTAACTTGGAAGTTTGTCTTTTTTTTATTCTCTGATGGTCAATCCAGGGTTGAATCTAGGGAAGCGGCTAGATGAAAATCTTGTAGTGAGGAAACAGTGTTGTCTGTATTTTGAGGTGTATTGCTTGCTGTGAACCAGAGTGGGTTCGTACAGTCAGTGCATTACACCATGGTGCATGGGGATTTACACATTGCACATCAGGTAGGGGCCATTGCAGCTGTCAGTCTGGCCAGCCAGCTGTCAAAATGCTTTCAGCCCGCTCACTCCTTGGTTTTAAGGAAGTGGATAAGCGTCCAGCTTACTGTGACGCTTCAAAACGCAAATGCGTTGAAACACTATGCCACCAAGTCTCCTAATGGCTGACTTGTTCATCAACAATTGCAGAATGCATACATTCATTCAAATATTTACTACAAATAAGCAAATCTACAACTAAGTGGTATCCAATCAGATCTTAGGCGTTGTACTGTGTTGTTTCTTGTGTCCTTGTGTTGTTCCTTGTTGTCTTTAGGTCAAGACCATCTCTTTTGTTTTCTTTTCTCTCCTTTGATTCTATCAACATTTTAAGATCCTGGGTTAAACTGTTTTTTTGTCCTGTCCAGTCAATATCCACCACAGCCACCTGACTCACTTCACATTTTCCTCCGTTTATTGCAGTCTTCTGGTTGCCTCAGTCTAGTTCGTGTTATCACTGAATTCGATTAAAGGTAAGAACATATCCTTTGTTACAAGGTCTGCTTTGCCTCTTCTTGCTTAGCAAACATATGACCAGGTTATTCTGGGAGCTGCAGTATGTCTAAATAACAATATCTCTCATTGCACTGCAGTATGTTGAAACTTGTGACATTCTGCAAACACTGTTAGGAATCTTTAATACCAATATTAGTGGTTTGGGTTTTATTTATTTATTTTTTAATTGTATGCAACATTTGTAATAAATGGAAACACATCAGATTACTGTGCATTAACAGTAGCGTTTTGCTTTTGGATGACGTATTTCAAATTATGTAATAAATCACACCCCCCAGGTGCAGTAAAGGACATTGGAGCAAATTACATATATTTTGCTATCTTTTCAAATGAGAATTATTGCATACTTTCTCGTGACATCTCTTTGTATTTTACTTTTATGATCCAATTGTGTGTGTACATATATCATTCAGATACTTTAAAATATCATCAGTTAAAATTTCCAGAAACAGAGGGTTTTGGTGCCAACTGCTGACAATGAATTCTGTTCTCATCTTTGGACTTAGTACAGCTAATTGAAGTGTGATGTTCCATAGCAGTCAGTTCTGTGATAATTTAGATAATCAGGAGGAAGCCTAGATGGGGAGGTCCTTGTCTCTGCCCTAGTGATGCCCCAGACAGGTCGTGCGGTGCATCTCCTTAGCAAGCCCAGGCCATTTGTGTTGGTGTGTTTCATTTGCAACCCAGGCTGGAGTGTGCTGTCTGCAAGGTAAAATGCATCTCTGTTAAGTCATTTGAGCCTTAGTGCAATACGTTCATTCATTGTTCTTTACTTACCACGTAAGCTTTCTTCAAGATGTAATGTTATACTGTCTAGCTACTTCTCTGTAAAGAATAGAGTTGAGTAAAAACAAGAACTTCTGACTGAAATTGTGACATTTCAACTCAAGAAACTTTTTTTTTGTTCTGTTATACAGGAATGCTCAATTCAGACAGAGCATCGCTTTTTTTATTATTGCTATCTTAACAGTAGTTTCATTGTTTACCTGTTTCCATTGGAAAGCTTTCAGCTTTCCCACTGCTGCTTAAGCAATGCTACAAGGAGATCCTCTAGAAATATAAAGCTATAAACAGCAGACTTTGCAACAGGAGGGACTTCATAACTCACCTGAAAGATCACACCTCAGAAGTTACAGTCTTTCAGCTCACTGGCGAATAGCGACTAATGAACTGGAAGGCTCCGTCTGCCGGCAGCGTGCACACTTCTCAGCCGCCTTCTCTCAAAGGATACGGACTTGGCTTACACACGACATCTTGTGTTTGGATCAGATCGTATAATGTGATTTATCATCTATGAATGCTACTTTAAATTTTGTTTAGCTGGGAAATAAGATTGAGTTGAATGGCTAAAAAGTGGAAGGCTATTGACTGCTGCTGCTTTCAGTAAACAATGCTGGTACAGAAAGAATTTCGCATTTTATATGGTTGTAGTAATAAAATATGTCAAAATAACAAAGGTAGAGAGATCTGAGATTTTCAAGCAAAGGTTCTCTAAAAATGGATATTTTCTAGTACTTTCAAACACCTACCTCTGAGTGGAGACGTGCTAATCTTTTTCATAAATGTCAGACTTATAGGGGTTCTTTGGGCCTTTTCTAAGCTTATTTTAAAAGTCAAATGTGTGTAGTCTTCCTTGATGCTAATCCTATGCAACTGCAGAAAAATGAATTGATTTTCTGTATCGATGTGGTTATTTCTGCCCAGGCTGTAGAGGGAGGACATGTTTTTTATCGATTTGGCCCTGAACTTCCCTGGCTCTTGATGAGCACAAATGAAAGAACCACTCTGGAGGCAGTTGTGAATCAGCAAGGGAACTAGTACCCCACTGCCTTGGCCAGACTCTCTTCACTGGATGAATTATACATTCGTTTACCATCACAGTAATTAGAACAGGATCCAGCTATTTATGTATGACCTATAGTAAGAGGGTTGTTCCTTGGAGTGCTTGATCTCTGCATAATGGTAAAAGAAGAGATGTATAATATAATTATCGAGGAAGGTTGACAGGGCTGAAACCTTTAACGGCGCTGGAAGTGCTTGTGTGTCCAGAGGATGTTGTGCTTGTTTCTGTCAGAAGAACAAATGAAAAGAGATTCAAGAGAAAGATGCATGAGGAACTATTAGCTGACTTTCAAAGCTACGTTAGGGCAAATTTGTGCAATATTTTCCAGTGCTCTGCCGGAAAGCAGCTGGGGGGCTCAGGGCTTTTAAAATTCTGGATACTTCTCTTATAAGCCTATTGGGAAACTGACTCAGTACCTTGAGGTACTGAGGAGTGGTTTGAAATTTAAGCTCCGGGAGATATGGAGATACTAACAAAGATACAGGCCATCTATGGGACATTTTGCAGGACCAGGGATTTTTCTCTGGAAAAATACTGTATTGCATAAGGCTGGATTCTCTTCTCTGTCACTGCTCAAATGGTTTCAGTGCTACTACTCCTCATGACTCACATGGTGGTTTTGTACCAGAGGAAGTTCGTGCTTCATAGAGAGCTTCTCCTGCTTTTTGTTTCATTTATTTTCACACACACACACTCTCTCTTTTTCTCTCTCTCTCTCTCTCTCTCTCTCTCTCTCTCTCTCTCAAAATAGAAGCTTGACTTTTTTGAAGCTTTTGTTTCAATGACAAGAAAACATGAGTATGTCTTTCAGAAAGAATAAAATCTTAAATAAGATGCTGTGTCATTCTCCAAACTGCATCCTTCCAGCAATGTGATTGTTCTCCCACTCCCTCTTTATGCTAGTAGATGAGATGAACTTATTATTTTAGCTTTGTCTTAAACTGGATTTACTCTCTGGTTTTAAGCAGATCTAAATCACATTGTCAGCATGCTCCTTTGTACTATCATCCTTTAAAAAAAAATAGATCTTTGTAGCTTTGTTGTATCCAGCCAAAGGCAGAGATAAAGCTAAGCCATTTCTTGTATATATGTAATTTAAAAATCAGCAGAGAATATTTCTTTTACAGGAATCAATAAAGTATGAATATAAAATCGTCAGGTGATAGCAACTGTGTGATGCAGAGGATTAGTGGCTTGTCCTTTTATTATCAGGGACTGAGTTCAAGCTTAGATACAACAAATCAGAAATAATATTATGCTGCATGGGCTTTAGTAGTATTGAACGAAAAGAGCTAATGTGTTTAATACCCCCGCCCAGCTGGGAAATATTAGGCACTACTTTAGACTCTTGCTTTCTGCTTAGATTAGCTATGGATTCTCAGTCTAGTACTTTGTTGTTGATCATTCTTTACTGTCAGAATAAGCCTTCTCCACAGCAAGAAAAAAATAATTTTAATGAATTCATATTTTTATGTTCTCATGAGGTAGCAGTTCTCCTTTCAGGTGTGGTTCCAGGCAGGCTCGTGGCAGTTGCATCAATGATGAAGTGACCGGGGGCTGAGCAGTCCTTGCTGGCAAGGGGAGTGTGGCTAATTCTAGTTCATTAGGGATGGAGCCCAACTGACACCTTTCTCCTCAGTCTTGACAGTGGTGGTTGCTATGGAAATCTTCCTACAAATGACCTTTTTTATTGTTTAAATAAATAAGCTGCAAATTCTCTTTTTTTTTTCTTTCCCAAGAGTATCCAATTTTCTTTGGGATGCGCAAACTATGAATGGATTAAACAGTCTATCGATCCAGCCTTCAGAAAATACGTTCAATAGATTCAGCGGGCTGCATGCATTTAAATATGCCTGTTTGCTTGTCTAGAAAGCGTACAGACAAGGGCAGGGCACGGCCTTGATATTCTAACTCAGCTCAGAGTTACAGTTTTAATTACACCTCTGAAGGAACTATGAATTACCTTGTGAAACATCAGTTAATACCTCAAATAATTAGCTTTGATAAATTGAGTGAGTTGGGCACTCCTAAGTAATTGCTTTGTTTCACCTGAGAGATTTTTGCATTTCAGCGGTGGGTTAGCAATTTCCGTGCGCGCTTTGTAAATCCGCTTGTAAACACTTTGGGAATGAATATGATCAGGAGTGGCTAAGGAGGAGTACGTGGGGTGCAGGGGTTGCCATAATGATCTGGAGGAAGGAAAAATTTTAGCATGAGATTGATTTCAGCGTGAGCAGGGGCAGTATTTAAATAAGTAGGTATTGAAATAAACTGAGATTTATTGGTAGAAGTGGAACATGAAGGATCTCTACAGCTTCCAAACCCATTTGAGGTAATACTGCATACTCAGCTCCGTTCAGTTCCACAGAACGATAGCATCTCACCTGTTCGTGTGCAGAAGTAGGCTTTGAAGAGGCGAGGCAAAAAAGTACTTTAACTCTACAAGTGGATCACCAATCTCAAAAATTCATTATGACAGCAATGGGACGTTATCTACTTATGGGCAGGGGGAAGAGTTCTGTGTGCAAGCCAAGGGTCCTATTACCAGGCCGGTCTTGATGAACAAGCACAGGCGTTTATAATCAAGCTATAATATTGTACTGATGACTGGTGGTTTCAAGAAAAATATCTCTTCACTCAAGGTGTTGCGTTGTATAGGATAGGTTTGTCCTCTGCAAGTCCGGTATACAACAACACTTACGAAGTTACATGTATTTTAAAGCAATCTGAGTTTTTAGTCAAAACTTTTAGGTAGTACCTGCCACCTTCCAAATCTTGATAAAACCTGCCTAGCCAGGATAAACACAATTTATGTCTGGTGGTGATTTTTTGAAATAATGTGATAGCTTCTAGTTCATTATTCTGGAGATTTACATACAAAAGAAATAGGAAAGCAGTAAAACTGCAGTAGTGCTGACACCAGCACAAAAGATGAATGCTTAGTACAGCAAAGTGATGGAGAGCACATAATTGTGTTCCCAATCACCTGAGCTGAAAGACATTTTTAAGTGAAAAATTCATTCAGAGATCTGAATTTTGGCTGCACTTCCAGTGTCGTTCACTGTACAAGGTAACATAGAAGATTCAATATATGCTAAACCAAACTAATTCTAAAGCAGATCATTGCACCGAGTACAATTTACCGTATTAAAAGAGAGAGCAAAAACTTCTCAAATAGAGTTGACATGAGAGATTTACAGAGCCTTTGTTCCCTATATTTGAATAACTTTTCAGAGATTTGCAAATCTATTGAAAGTTATTTTCATGTTCAAAAAACTCTGTCAACTGGTATCATAGAATGATCAAGTAAATTGTGCTTTTTCTGAGATTTATGATATTTCTGTCATGCCAAATTTATCTGCGTTTTTTCTGCACCTGAAAGTTAAATGTGTGTTCTCTTGGTAATTGTGCAGATTTTTTTGTTGTTGCTTTGTTTTCTTGTAACTATTTAATCGAAGAAAACTATAGCTATCTATCAGCTCTGGAGGAAATAGCTGTTTTACCAGTTTAACAGTTTTACCTCCTTTTTAGTTCCTTAAACAGATTGCATCATTTGATCAGCTAGTACCTTTTAAAGATGTAATTAAAAGTAGACTCTTATAAATTGTTTCACATGTTTCCATGTAAACAATAAGATAACAGGCTCCTACTTAAGGGGTTCATGTGAATCAGCCTTCTGATAGACTTACCCTTCTAACCTATTTCCCGAGTGGGAAACTCTTAGAATAAAAGAGACTGTTTAGGTTGGACGGGATCTACAACGATCATTTAGTCCAACTGCCGTTGGTTCCCTGATCCAATAAAGAATGGTTATAATTCCCTATATTGTGGGAAAATGGATGTTCAGTCCCCGTGAAACCATTTTTACTCCATTAGTTGACTCTTTCTAGTTGTTTGTATGTCTGCCGTTCTGTCACCCAGTGCTCCTAGGTGGAGTGCTGCGGTTAACTGGGCGCCTGTGCCCATGGTGGGGGGAGGCAGCACTGCTGCTTCAGTATCTCATTCCTCTCTGCTCTGCAGCTTCCTTCCCTCACAGAAAAAAAGCTGTTAAAGGCTGGCAACATTTTTGATATTAGAAAAAGTATAAAATTCTCAGTATAATTCCATTTTTTGATCCCCGGATAAGTATAAAAATTCAAGCTTTCTTCTGTATAAGTAGTCAATCTTTTTTCTTTATCTGCTTTTAAGATTTTGACAGGCTTGTTATTTTTTCTTCAGCTGTTTGTGTTTTGTAGAAACTCTTTCAGCCAGCATAAACTTACATAATGTTTTTAATCTTTTCTTTGTTTTTAAAGATGAAAGAATTCAAAAGTAAGGAAAAAAAATCATCACTGTTTTTGTGTAGGCTTTACCGTTTTATAAATGTTGGCTGTTAAATTCTCCAGGAATTGTTTAGACTATAAACCGGAGGTATTTTAGGGCAAATTATTTGTGTCCTGTTTATCAGTTGACAGTTTGCTGATTCCACCCATGAAGGCTTTTATTTAGAGAAACAACAGAACTTGATACCACCTGCTTCTGAGTAATTGCTATCCATGCAGACCGGGTCTGATGCTTGTGACTAGAAGCTGGAGATAAAAGTCTTGCTTTTTTATTCTTAACATGTACAAGAATCTTCATCTTTCTAGCTTGGTTTGTGAGTATCTCACACATGAAGCATGAGTTAAGTAGCTAATTAGTAAGAATGAGGTATCTAATTTGAAAACAAACCACACTTTTTGAAAATAATCTGTTTATGAAAATGGGAGGGAGGAAGATTTCAGCAGCTTGGTGCATCAATCTGTTTTGGCAAAAAATGTTAGAAAATAGAGAGGAAGCTACACAGGAGTATATGCTCATTGTGTGCATCCTCATTTTTATTCCCAAATATTAATGGTTGAGTGCAAATTGGGTATTGTTGTATGACTAGAAACATCTGCCCTATGTGGTCATCTGTGCTAAGATACAGAGTCAGGGAAAAAACTGGTTTTATGTTAAATATTGTGTTTATATAGGATCTAAACCAAGACAACTCTTAACTCCTACTCAGTGGTTTTGGGTATTACTGAAGAATAAACAAAAACATATAGTAGAGTCTGCAGGAAACCTATAAATGACTGACATCTTCCAGGGACTCAGCTTTATGCCAAGTAAAGAGAGGGCCTGCGCCAGTGGACAGCATAAAAAGTCAGAGGTAAAGGGACACAATACATTTTATGTAAAAGTTTAAATTTCACTGCTCAGTAAAGTCAGATAGATTAGAATAATTATTCCGATGATACTTCATGTCCTTACTTTTTTGATTACTTGGTAAGAAAGGCTAAAAGACTGGAGCAAGGCTTTTATCTTATGTGCCAAAAAGAGCTTGTTTGTTTGACTGTGGCAGTTGAAGCAGAGGATCCTGGTGAAACAGTTATTACATATACGAACTACAAAAGCATCTTACCTGAACCTGGAGCTTTAGTCCGTTTGGGATTGCCATCATTAACAGACACACACTTTGCTGTCCCATTGGATTTGAAGAGATGTCTGAAATGTGGAAGTGCTGTCCCTTCGCTTGCAGTTTTAAACATTGCGAAAAAAGAAAACATGAGCAAATACCAAGTATTGTGAAAGGTGATACCAGGCAGTGACTTATAAATAAATAGCATCTTTGTCTCTTAAAAACAGATGTGTACAGCAAATGCCGTCAGTATTCGGTAAGGATCTGTGTACTTTGTTCAAAAATGCAGGAGATGACATGAAGCAATAAGCCTGCTAAACCTCAAGATGTAATACAGCAGAACCAGAGCACCGTGCGTTGTGGATAGTATTCCTGTGGATGGGTAGTCTATATACTGTTGTGTAAAGGTAAGGCATAGGTGTTACTGAAAAACAAGTATGAGTATTGCCTTTTTGCAACATGCATCCTGTATGAAATACTGCGTTTGTTTCCCTTCCCTCTGTCCAAACTTTCAGTAATTCCCAGTTAGTTCTTTGCCCCCATCAAAGTATTTTTTCTTGCTGTTTAGTTACAGCTTTTTTAAAAAATTAATTTTTCTTGGAATCATTTTATTCAGTTTTTTAAATTTGTGAAACAGGACTAATTTTTCAGCCTTATTCCTTTTGTCTGGAATGGATATAAGGAGGTGTTTAAAACAAAGCTATAGATTCCCTTTCGCACCTAATGGCTAATTCAGAACTGAATTAATGCTTATGTGGAGTTTGATTTGAATTGGCACGGGGACACTGAGTTGTCGTGTTGTCCGTGTTTCTTTCAGTTGTGCCTTGCTCCTGTGGTACATTTGCGTTTACTGATCATTGTTATTAACTTAAGGTAAAAAGCTCTAACAGGAAACAAAGCCCTAGCAGCAGGGGCTAGCGACTCAGCTTTCCACTTAGAAGAGGTGAGTAAGTAGAGGGGGACTCTTTTCTGGATTTCCAGTTTTATAAACCAGCCTTTACAATCTCTTACACAGATTTTTAGTAGCTTTTAGTAATCATTTTGGACAGATCTGGAGGAACCTGCATGTTTTTAAATGAAATTTTGGTTGTATGCCAGCAAATACAGTAAATTTATTTAGTAAAATAGAGATCTGTAAAAATAATTTATAGGAGCTTGTGATGATAGTCAAAGTAAACTGCATTTAATTTTCAGGTGATCAATCTGAGCTTTATCAATCATCTATCAACATTTTGGTCTGAGATGTTACTAGGAAGCAAACGGTAATTCATCTGATCCCATGTAAGACACTGGTTTGAATTATCAGTGACTAAATTAAATTCAAAAAGTCTGTTTCAATTTAAGGTTTTAAAATCTCCTAAGTGAGCCTGGAGTCACAGAGCTGTCACTCTGTGCTAGTGAATCTATATACGTTTTTTATTTTTGTCCCAAACTGGGAGTTGACAGAACTGGCTGGTTGAAGGACTGTTATTTTCATGCTTCTGGCAATACCTATTTATCCAAATAAATGACAGCTACCTAAACCCGAAGGACTAACAAATATTTTTGTTTCATGCACTTAGTGGAAAAAATGTACCTTTTGTTTCTCACAGGTTTAACACATTTGATAATGACAAATTATATTAGACAATTGTAGACCTTGAATTTTACAATCAGTAATTCACCTCCTTGTCAGTAGATCTCAGCCATTTCAGATTGTTTCAGTAAAATAATTAATTTCTTTACTATTTGAAGTCTAAATGCCAGTAGTTTTTGCAAATAGTAACACTACTTCAGAATAAAGTAATTTTAAGGATTTTTACAGAGATTAAGGCATCTGCACAACTATGAAGCAAGAATTTCTTTTCACAAAAAAATTAGCAAGAAGGAATCTTGGATAGTGCAGTCGGCTATGATGTCTTGCAAAGTACTGCGTGGGAAGCTGTGCCACAGCTGTCCATTCACAAGTAGACTAATTTGAAAAAATAATTAGGGTCATGGATTTTTTTGTCTCTTTCAAGCAGGGTAAAATTTGTGAGGGTAGGTTACATCAGCTTGATTTATGTTCTGTGGTCACAGTCTTATTTTTTTCCCACATGGGAGCAGTGGTTTGCTGGAAATAACTTATTTGTGTGTTTAGAAAACTGAAGTCAGCTGAGAATAAAGTGGGATATAGTTTTAAGATGCTTCTGCTGGATGCTTGCCCTAAAGATCCTGGCAGTACTGTCTGCTTTGATCACCTCCAAGCCACACGTGTCTCCCGGTGGATAAAAGCACGGCAATGTCCTAACCCACGTATCGGCTCACAATGCCATGCACAGCCGCTCCCTGGGCTGCTGTGTGCTGCTCTCCTTTCAGACACAATCAAACTAATTATTATTCTAGATTGCTCTCTGCACATCAGGCTTTTTTTGCTAGCAGTTACCCCCTGGCAGGAGTCTGCCTCTGCGTTTAAATTGTGCTCCATCCTTTTTGTGCCCTACAACCATTCAAAGAGATAATACTCCCCCTTTCCTCAATTAAGTTCTTCCTTTATTTTTAGAGCCTAACACACCGCTTTCTCTCCTGAGATCCTATTTACAAACAACTACTGTGCTAACTACAATAAAGCTGAAGGCAATTCAGGCTTTCCCTCACCGTGATGCTAATGTTCCTTAAAAGTCTTAGATGTAAAAGATCCAAAAAGATGCTGCGGGTTCTGTGTGTGTTTCCCCAGTGTTCAGTCTCCCTGCTGGGATTGCCAGAGAGGCTGATGGACGGCAACCACCGCTGGAACTTTAAATTAAGAACGTAGTAACATTGTGACGTGGAGGAACCTATTCAGTTATTTTTAGACCAAGTTTATATATAGACAACATACTGGCCCCTGTAGACATGAAATGTTTTTCTCAGCTTTAGGACCTCAAATATATTGTATCACTGTCTTAAAATTTGGAGGTGGGCTGGGTGGGTGTTGTTTTGTCTTGTTCCCCTGCACTTGGTTGGTTTGTGTGATAGTCTCTCATTTTCACTGAATGTTTTCTTCCTCCCGTATTATGGGCCAAAGTTTATCTAAAAGCATTTAACTAGTATCTCTTATTGGTATTAGTCTTACCAAAATCCTTATTGTATTGCAGGGTTTATCTGGAAAAAAAAGAGAAATGCTTAACAATGCAAATGCCTAATTTTTTGCTCTGTAAACCAGGCTGGAATTCAGTTGACTATAGAATTGCACGGATAAAAACTAGCAGTTAGATTTTGTATATTTCTTAAATGCCGAGAAATAACCAAACGACAAATCTAAAACTCATTCTGGATTACTACCTTGTTTTAACCTGAATATCCCATTTCAAGTTAGTCTGCTCTGTAAGAAGTATAATTGATTTTGGAAATGAGGTTAACCACAGGAACAGAACCACTCGTGTCAATGTAGATGCTGAAAAACATTTTCACTTTAATCAAAGTAAAATAGCTACTCAAAATGCATTGCTCTTTAAGGTGCATACTTAAAATTCTCTTTTTGTTCTTTGAGACTGTAAAATGAAAGACACTTTAATTACAGAAGTATTATGAGGTGGGGAGTGGATTTCTCAGGGACTGTGACAGAAGAGTGGCAGACAGTAGGTGGAAGTCTCTTCCAAATGATGGACATAGTCCAGAGTTATTGTTCTTTGGGACAAGTGACGTTTGGTTTCATAACAAGCGGTAGCATTTATCAAAGGATATTTGCTTGCCGAGCTGTAAAAAAATCATGACAGTCAACATCACATTGCATTACAGTGCAGCAATCGAGTTCGGAGAAATACTTCAGTAAGGGCACGAACAGCTATGACAAGTGGCTGATATGCTAAATGCAATGCTCTGTGAGTGGCTACAAACCAAACAGCTGTGTTACGGTGTTGATCTCTATTAGTTTTACAGATCCTATTTTCTTCTTAAAGTGCTCATATACTAGTTTGTCTATCCCTGGGCTGGTTACCAGCCTTTTACTGGATTAAACAGTATGACATGACTGAATATGAAATCACGGGAGATTGAGAAGAAAATTGTTCGGTCCTTTTATAACACAGTTTTTATTCCAAGAAGAAGAACTTGGTATTTGATACGTGTTTTGAACTGAAATTAGTTCCCTGGAAATGGATTTCAGCTTGCTGCTATGACTCTGTCTGCTTTACTTTTATCTTCCAATTTCTAGGAAGGCAGTTAGACATTGCAGTCATAAGGGCCATAAATATGGTATGTGGGGGGAGAGAGAGAGAGAGCTGACTGCATCTTCAGTACCATTGCTTGAGGCTCTGTGGAAAAATAAGCTTGATATTTTACAGAAGATGGAGTTCTGTATATACCAAAAGTGTGGTTCTGCAGCCTTCACAATGGCAGATTGCACTCGTTAATAACTAGACTTCAATCTTAGAGTCTAACAAGCAGACTTAATAATAACTATTAATTTTAATCAGCATTCTTACTGGAAAAGAAGTAGTTTTCAGTATTAGAGAATTTATTGGAATTGGATCAATTCACTAGCTGTACTTTTTTTCCAGGCCTTTTTTGGCCAAGTCGCACTGGAGGACTCCACGCAGAGACTGTCTTACATGGCCTACCCCACACAACTTATTATGGAGTAGGCAAGAAGGTCACAATCACAATCTTTCCTGTAGGGCACCACAGCTCACTTTTGCTTTGAATACTCACAGCACACAGTGCAGCCTGCCAAGAGGCCACTATGACATCTAAGCGTACAATTAACTGTAAGTGTGTGAGTAATCTCATCCTTTTTCAGTGAAGCATTTAAGCATGTGTTTATGGTTAATGATTAGGTCCAGATGAAAGCAGTAAGATGATCTATGATTAAAGTTAAACATATGTTTACGTGCATTCTTGAAGAGGAACGAAATTATTCAAATGCTTTAGCACTGTGGGTCACCTCACAGTACTATGTTTTCCAGAATTAGCCATCAGATTCTCCAATGGAGTAATTTTAAAAATGTTCTATATGTTTGAGGTTCAAATACATTACTCTAAATGCTCTGTTTTGGTCTGGGTTTTGTAAGAGTATTTGCACTCTACTCCTAGAATGAATCCAAAGTGCTGACAAGGAGGAATTGGGCTAGTTGAGGTCCAGATCCTACAGTCAGAATCTGACCCTGTAATAGTATACTAACTAAAACATTGTCCACCAACTTGCTGTTTCCAATAGGTATTTTTCAAAACTGTAATTGGTAGCTGCCTTTGGGTGGAAAAAGGCACACACTGCTTTTAGGGGGGCAGTGGGGAGAATTCAGGAAAGGTGCTGCTTAAAATCACTTTGGGCTTTGAGTTGTAATATTTTTTACATTTAGAAATCAAAGAATTCAGAATTTTTTTACATTTTTATATAACAGTTAGTAACAAACTATTACTTTCAGTTTTCCCCACATTCCTATTTAGCTGTATTCATTCTTTTCTAAGTTTTTTCGTTTATTAAGTTTCCTTTTCTGTTACAGAACGTTAGACACGGTAAAAAAAGAAGCATCTTAAAATGGTCACTTAAGATGTTTGGAGGGTTTTGTTGTTGTTATTGATTGTTACAAACTTCCATCACTTGTTTTTTTTCTTCAGATACCCAAAATAGGTCATACCTTGTACGTGCCAGTTTCTTTCATTGACTGGGAAGAGAATCAGTACAACAGGTTTAGATGTAGTTGTCTGCATCTCACAGGTCTGAAATCCAACTCTGACAAAAGCTTTATCAAGGCTATAGCCAAGGAGGCTGAAACCAACTGTTTCAGCAACTTTTTTTCTCCATCCACGATGTTTTGCATAAAGAAGGCTGTATCATACATCACTGCT
Source organism: Charadrius vociferus (assembly GCF_000708025.1). Classification (NCBI taxonomy): domain Eukaryota; kingdom Metazoa; phylum Chordata; class Aves; order Charadriiformes; family Charadriidae; genus Charadrius; species Charadrius vociferus. The sequence continues at coordinate 57,904 of NW_009648038.1, read as the reverse complement.
ATTCCTTTATATTTGTTACACACTTCAGTCATTGGCTGTTTCCCACTGCTGAAGCAAGCTAGCGGGATCAATAAACTTTTGGTCTCACGTGGTACATTTTTAGGTTGTAAAATAGATAAAAGTGAATGTCATCCCAATGAAATTGCAGAAAGGAAAGGGAAAGGGAAACTTACTATATCTTCAATTTCCTTGTGTAATAAATACCTAAAATAAACAAACACAAAATGAAGTGCTGCTATGTTGCCACATGCTTGGACTGGAAGGAAATGCATGTCAGCATGTTTCTGGGCCAGGTAACAGCTCCTGATCTACACTTTTTATTTAGCAATATAGTGCTATGTATGTATAGTGCTGTGGTGCTCACAATCATATTCCACATACTAAATATAAAAATAAATCTTACTGTGAATGAGCTTTCCTAATGGATGCTCTTAAGGTGAGATGCTGTGTAAATGATGGGGATTTTGGGGGTGGTAGAGAATAGGCTAAGGTAGGCTTAGTCCACCTATTGTCCTTTCCTAACAAAAAACGCGCTCTGATTTTGTAATAACAGTTCTGGGATCTGTTGATGTTGTGCCAACTTTTCCCCAGGCTGCCAGAAGCCACAGAAGTGACTGTGCCACAATCCATCCCTGACACCCTGACATACATAGGAGAACCTGTGAGGAGCTCCCCGTGTACTTGCCCTATTGGGTTCTTTTCTTGGCAGAATATAGATTATTTTGTTGTTTGGAAGAGGGTTTTTTAGTGCTGCTGTGCTGCTTCTCAACGGTATGTAGAAGGCAGAGAGGGAATGCTCACCTTTGACACTATTTGATGAGCATTGTCTTTGGCAGACCAAAAGTCAGCAAGTGGTCTTTGTAACATAGGCAACCAATTACTAGAAAAATGGATGTATTAGATGAAATTTTCAAAAAGTATCATTCAAAAAATTCAGCCATTTTTCTTTGAAAGTCAGGCTTATTACTAGCTTTTTAAGAGTAATTTCTTCACTTCTTTGAAGTTTTCAGTGAAATATGGCTGATCTTATACCTGATCTTCAAAAGTTCTTTCCATTTTTTTTAATTAAATATATATTGTCCCTCCTGTCACAATTATGACAGAGGGCATTTTAATCCATGTAAAGTGAAGAAAGGAAACACATTTAGTCTTATCTATAGGATACAGGTTATAAGATCGAGCTGAAGATGTTCCCTGCTTGTTGCAGAAGAGGTTGAACTAGATGATCTTTAAAGGTCCCTCCTAACCCAAACTATTCTGTGATTCTAAGATACGGGGATTAAAGAGAGACTGCAACAGCAAACTGTAGGAATTTCTGAAATCCATGTGTGAATTTTCTCCGAAGGCTGGATGTTAAAACCAACCCCATGAGTGTATGATAATCGAGATTGCTGCTTCTTTACTTATCGCTGTTTATATATTGGTGAAGGGTCTGTCCTGGAACAAACCCACCTCTTTGTTGACACTAAATGCAAACCAGATTTTCAAAGTTGGTTTTGTTTTCGTTTTTTTTGTTTTTTTGTTTTACATAGCTGAACTAGAAAGAGGGACTAGAGCTCCCTAATTATACACTGGGACTTCCCACTGGTCAAGCCTGAATGTTTGTAGAGCCTGTTATGTGTCACCAATTCCAAATCCCTACCAGCCCTTCCCTAGGTCTGACTCGCTTCAGAGGCCATCCTCTCTCTTCTGCTGAGTCAGGGGAGAAGGTAGAAGTCAGGGAAGCAGAGGCTGCAAATTTTGAAGGCATCTGACCACCTTTATAATACAAGAAAAATATCAAGGGACAAAGCGATAAGTCTATTCCAATTTTAATTCCTTGTGCCAGAATATGGATAGGCAAGAAATCCGTAATGGCTTTGTGGGCTCTTTCCCACAGGATCCCAGCTAGCTCTGCTGCCATGGTGCGCTCGAGAAAACATGCTGCATTAAATAGCTTTGATGGAAAATGTGTTTTCATTGTGCATCAATTTAGGATATTAATTCTGACTGAATCACATACTGTTTTCTGGCTGCATTTACTGAATGCCACTATTATGTTGTAACGCTGTTACAGACTTTCATTCTAGGTAAAACTGCTCACACAATGTTTGTGGTATTTGTTTGGAGATAGATGATGGAAAAAATGTATTAGATAAAACTGAATTATGTTGCCAAGCTGTAGACTCTCTGTGTTTATAAAATGAGACAGTAGAGAAAAATTTAAAAGCAAAATTCATACTCTTTAAAATCTTCAGTTTCAAAACTGTTGTCACTCTCAGAATGATGTTTCATATTCTGACACTAAAAATTTGATTCACATTTTTTCCCAAATAAACATATTTTTTAGGTTGCTGCTGGGTTTCTTATTTATTTTTGTGGACCTACTTGTGAATGTTTTCCGCTGAATATACTTGGTAACACTTTTCCACAGTAGACACCAGTGAATGTCTCCAGAGAAGTCAACAAAATTGTAATGGGAGTTTTTGAGGCTCAGTCTGCACTGTGAGCCAGGATGTGCACTCCTCTGTTGTACTGCCTGGGCACGGGCTCCTCTCGCATCCAGGGGTTTCTCACACCTAGGCAAGTAGCTCAGCTTCAGGCAAGGATCTCATTGGCAGCGTTGTACTGTGCCTGGAGCCCTCTAGCATTTTTTTCATTCCTCCCAAAAGGTGCTGCTATTGCAGCAGCCAGTGGCCAAAGACACCAGGAGCCTACCCGAGCCCGCAGACACTTTTGTGCAGATTTGGACTCTTTCTTATCTCCTCTTTTTTTTCTGGGACATTGTCAACCTAGTGTCCTCTCGGAGTCTTTGTAGATACAGCTTTTAGGTCAGTAGTTCTCAAACTTTTACAAAGAACAAGAACCGTTTGGCTCATTTGTCCTCCTCTGACTTGGAAGCACGCAACCCTTCAGCTCACCTCCAGAGGAAGAAACCAAGGCATGCCAAGATTTGGATTTGATAGCAACAGCTCAGCTCCTCCAGGGCAGGGGATGAAGAAGTTACTGGTAACAAGTATTTACCTAACGAGGGAACTGTCAGTAATGAAAGACAAATAGCGGTTTATCCAGCTCCTGTAACCAGCTGCACTTCTGACCCATAGTCACAGCTTTGCACTCCTGGTCCCTGAAGACCTGGCTGCTGCTTTCTTACCCAAGAAGTGTCTGTGTTTCTGCCTAACCTGGGGACAGGCTGCTCCACGTAATTTAATAGTGCACTACTGTACAAACTTGATCTAGGTGTAATGGGCAAATGAAATAATCTGTCTGGCAGATTATAAAACAAGGGATATGTGATGAGGAGTTTATGTCACTGTGGTTAGTGGTGAGATTCATTCTGTGATGTCTCCTTGTAGAAAAGTGATACTGAGCCATCTTATTCAGCAGAAAAGGTGGTTAATATAAAATTACTCTATGAATGCTTCAGAGTGAATTTGAATGAGCAGGCTGAACCTGTGCTGGATCAGCACTTTATCTTGTATGACTGTATTGATTTTGATACAGCACTGTCAGCTTTAAAGCCAGATTTACTGTACTGTCAAGCCACAACTTCAAAAGCTATCTTTAATTGAAGGGAAGTTTAATGTGATATATGCAGAAGAAAAATCATTAATCAAAGTTGTCTTACATTTGGCCTAGGAACGGAAGAACTGCTATAGTAGAGGCTCCTAAGGCTCAGGCTTCATTTATTTACATTTATTTTGGCCCATTCTCCCCCATACCCACTAGAGGAAAGTTCTGCCAGGATTCCCTCTGTGGTTTATTTAAAACTGTCAAATCTGTGGCAAAGAGCATGTCACACATAAGCCAAACACTGTTGTTTAATTTAAGGAAGGATTTCTGGGCTAGATGAAGAGGCAGATCTAGTTAGAGAAGAGGAAGATGGCCCTGAGGAAGAGCAAAGACTGGAAGAGAACAACCTTGAGGAATAGGTATTGGTATCGGGAAGATAACAGCACAGAACCAAAGAAAAGAAATGAAGAAGAAAATCTCAGTCTTTTAGGCCTGGCTTGCCATTTTTTTCTGTCTGCCTATTAACTGATCAGCATAAATCACAACAGGGAGGGGAATTTTTGAAAAAGAGTAAAATACGAGTTCCTATTGTGTCCTATGTGTTCCTATTCCTACCTATGTTTTGTATTTTACTATTATGCTTCTAATGCTGTAATGGGTAGGAATCTAATTACATTGCATGAAGCGGTGTCTTTTTGAAGGAGTAATTTGCATTTAAACTCTTTTGGAGTGTATGTACTTTGTCTTTGATGTCCTTTGATTAGTAATTGCAGCTCTTGTTATCAAATGTTACATTTAAAGCAAAGCACTTTCGTATGTTTCTGCTTGCTTATATTTTCTTGGTAAGTCTTATACATGGTTAAACATTCTATAACTTGTCCTACTGAGGTAATCTAAATTACTTTTAAAAATATTCTCCTGTTTTTGAGAGTTGAATGCAAGAACTTCAAATTTATACATTCGTTACAGACACTGATAAATGTGAACCCATTGACTTTGGGTGTAAAACAATTCTGTGATTTAAAACATTGTTATGGGTACGCACATGCTGTCTCTTCCTGTGCTCTTACACGGTATGTTTACTAGCTGTACAGCTTTATGTACACGACTATCCACAAACAATGTAG
>NW_009648038.1:41337-52711 GCF_000708025.1 Charadrius vociferus | reverse complement strand
AGCAGGACTATGTGCTTCCAGATTAATTTACATTTTAAATTGCCCTGAAAGCATTAATTTACTGAGCTAACATGGGAAGTACAGATGAAAGAGCTATTTAGCTTATAAATGGTACCATCTAGTTTCAATGTAGAAATGCTTAATGGCTTTAAAATATATAAAGACTAATTGTCGTATGGATTTTGTAACCAAGTCGTGTTAGTAATGTTCAGTTGTACTATTTGCAACATTAACCGTTACGTACATGATAAATGTGGGTCAGCCATTAAAGTAACACTAACGACTTCGATTGAAATCAGCCCAGTTGAAAACTGCTATGCCAAAATTATTCAACTTGTATTAAAAAAATGGTCAAATACTAGAACAGCTATGAAGAACACATTCATTGCAATGCTTTTATCTATATTTAAAGTCTGAAAATATGAACATCAGTTTGAAATTTGTATTAATTTTTGGAGACTGAATTATGGCTACAGCCAAAGTGTTTGCATTTCTAAAGTACAGTTTTCTGGAATTCAGGTGCAACTCAAGTAAATTAGAGTACATAAATAAATTAATCCCAAATGATGATGATAGTTTGCCTACATGCTAATATCTTCGCTCCTCATTACTTTACTTTCTTCTCCCATCTCTGTTGTGCACTTTTAATGTATGAAATATTTGCTCATCTTTGATCCATGTAACTTGTTTGATGGGCAGCACACAAATAATCATTAATTGTTGGATCTTATTAATCATCAAGGCAAAGAGTAGAAGAATAATGACATTCCTTACTCCAGCAAACTCAGTGGCAGAATTCCCTGTAAGAAATTCCCAAGTTTACAGAGCTTAACAGACTCATTACTGAGGCAGTATCTTAAAGTCCTCGTATCTTTTTTTTTTTTATACCAGTTTTGCTTGTGCTTCCAACCTTCTCTGTCCTGTGGTGGGTGTGACGATCTGGTGATTTGAACTGGGAAGAAGGAAGCAAGTTCTTTTGCAGACTGTGCCAAAAATGTCCTTTACTGGAACTTTAAAAAGGAATTAATCCTATTTTTTCAAGGATTGAAGTGTGTAATAGCATTGAAGTCCCCAGATTTTACTGTGTAAAATAAACGATACGCAGTGAGGAAAAAAGTGTCATTCTAAACATACTTGACAGTATGATTTCTGAGACCAGGCAGGTCAGAACAGTAGGCTCAGGAATGGTTTTATCATTTTTCCTTTCATGTGTAAACCCAACAAAATATTATTTTGCACTTATAGCTTTGGTATTCTGAAAATCTGGAAAACAATGAAATCGGGCCATTTTACCCTTACAAGCACCAGTAATTTTTACAGACTGTCTTGAGGTTTGCTGAAGCCTCCACCAAAGGGTTCTGTGCTGCTCCTTTTAGTAACCTGTGGATGATGGAGCCTTTTTTCCACCCCACCTCTGTCTGGTGGGGCTTGAGTTTGGGGCTGTGAAAGCTGAAGTTCGATGAGAGCTGTTTTGTAGGATGGTCCATATTTTGCTGTGGTCCCTCTCTGTCATGTCTCAGATTATAAAGATTGCTTATGCCAAAGCATGTATTTAATCAACAAGCTTCTCTCTGTAGCCAGGATAGCTCTGCTTGAATATACAGCTGGCTTTATGCGTTTGATCGGAGGCTTTTCTACTTTGACGGATAAACTATGTAAAAATTTTGCTTAATAATTGATGCAAGTTCAAGTAAATACAATATAAAGCTGTATGTTGTTAAGAAACATTTCACTTCCATGCAATGCCTCTTTCCCATGGAAGAAGTTACTGTTAGGCTGGCCTTTTTTATGCTCATTTCTAGAGTGCTCTGTGGGAGTGTGTTTTTAAGTTCATCCATAACAGAGCAGATGTCAAAGCTATGCCTAGCCATTAATAAAATCTGCTGGGAGAAGGGGCAGGTTTTGTAACAAATTTTTGGATGGCAATCTCCATCATGTCAGAAAATCTAAGTGAGATCGGGGTTTAATCTATTTTCTCTGGACAAATATTTATATATAAATTTTAAAAAACCCATAACATATTTAATGTTTGTTTATCTGCAATAAAAATCTTTTAATCCCGCTTGTTTCTGACGAGCAAGAGTATATTAAATATATCAGTTAAATTTATGGATATGAATACAGAGGTGAGGAATAGATTAACTTTGTTAATTAATTAATAATAAAGAGAAAAAGAAATGGTGTCTATAGGTACATATATTCCCTTTGAAATTTATCCCGAACTTCATGGATGTAGTGGACTCGTATGATGTAAAATGTAAGCTTTTGTTTAAATTGTTTGTTTTGATGAAAATGTTTAGGTGTTTGTAAAATTGTATTCTAAACCGTCCACAGTTGGGTCTGAATGTATTATTTTTAATTATTTATTTAAACATTTTTTTATTGACTTTATTTATATGCTATGAGTGATTCCCATGCAGCTGGTGTGGTTCTGTCTAATTAGGAGTGCAGTAGATAGTAAATGGGAAGAACTGCTCTGTTCTCCCCAGCCATGATGAGGCCGTAGTAGTGTACGAATAGCCTGCCCTAAGGTGTCAGCCACAGCAGACTCCCAGATGTAAGGAATCACTAAAGTAAGCAGACAGGTTTTTGCTGGTTCGTTTCCCTTTTTTGCCCCAAACAGTTTTTTTTTTTTTTCAGGGAGTTGTTTCTACATCCAAAATTTGCTGAAAACCCAAACAATCAGTGAAACTTACCAAAGTTTTGCTTTATGGTTTCTTCTCCAGGATGTCTAGTGAGATGGAGGTTTTAATATAAACCCATTTTATCTTTTGGTGAAAAAGGGCTGAGCATATCTAATACCTTCTCCTCACAGAGACAGCTTTTCAGGCCTGCTTGGGTGTGTAAAGATGAAGGCTTTGATGTGCCTCAGTTAATATCATTAATAAAGTATTATTATGCAGGTATATTATGTTTCCTTCCTGTTTGCACTGTAACTGCAGTGTGTAACCTTGAAGGATAAGTCACCGATTCAAAACTGAAATCCTTGTCTTCATGATGAAAGCATTTTCCCCTCCGCACCTTGATAGCCAGAACCTCGGCCTCAGTAGATTACTGACCTTGCCACCAGCTGTGCTAGTGGTGCCTTTCAACTTTTGTAGAGGGAGGCCTGTTACACACCTTGCCAAAACAGCCCAGGTGAAGTTGTTTACCTTAATTACCTCTGACTTAACGGCCAAGCTGCTGATGGGCCTCAGCTGTGCAGAGAGAAGTGGGCAACACCTGGGCCCCAGGCAGGCTGGGGTGCTGCTGCCTGCCTGCCTCTGCAGGGGAAGGAGCGTGGCGGCTTCTGGCTTCTCTTACGGAAAAATTAAAACTTGAATGACTAAGGGTGTTACTGACCTGGAGAATGGTTCAGGATAGGCAATGTGGCTTCTACATTTGGAGACGTCTTTTACCCTCGGAGAGAGGAACTTGCTGATTTTAAAATGTGCGTGAGATTACTGGTGTTGTTAAAGCTGCTGCAGCAGCCCTGGCAGAGGCTCACATTGCCATTTGAGCATGGGAGAAGAGCAGCTGGTGGATCCTGTTGTAAGTAAGGGTTATTTTGTCTTGTGGTATTTTCATTTATTCTCTTGTTATAGTTGTTTTTTTCCTTGGAGGTTTTTTTATACTGAAGTGAGGTCTGGATGAATTGTTGTGGTAATGGCACAGTGGGTGTTGATTCCTCATATGTAATGTGGTAAATATGACTATGGTTCTGTGCCTGGAGGGGGTTACAGTGCAAGAGAGATGATAGCAGGAAAATGTATTTGGTGGAAGTCACATAATCTACTGTCCTTTAAAACCTATGGATTGTCCCGGGAACAAACTGTAGTCCCTGGCAGTAGCAGTAAGGAGGGAATTTACCATGGGTACCTGCGTGCTGTGTCTGAGTAGAGGAAGCTGCTACCTCTGCCTTTGCTACTGGTGCTTTAGGTGTAATGAAGACTGATGGTTGTGTTCTGCTTTCTTACTAGTCCTGTTGCTCTAGTGTTAGGTGCCTGTAGCAGGCAACTTGTTAAAATGTCAAACATGACTGAAGGTACGCTGCACAGCTACTGCAAAGTTACTTTTGATAGTAGGTTAGGAAAATTCAGGACCTGGTATGTCCTGCTTGGTGGTGGTGTAGAGGATTTATTATAATTTGTGTAACATAAGCTAAATGCAGCTCATGAGATCACTAACACTGAATTGTTCTCATGATGCTGGGTAAATACTGATGTTTGTAAAATATAGAAGCTAGTGGGTGTTGCTATGTGCTGTGGTTTAACCCCAGGTGGCAGTGAGGACCACACAACTGCTTGTGCAGTTCTCCCCTTGCCCCCAGAAGGGCAGGGAGAAGGAGAAAAGGAGGGGAAAGGGAAAGGGAAAAACTTTTGGATTGAGATAAAGACAGTTTAATAGAACAATAACACCAAAGAAAAATAATAATAATAAGCGTAATGATGATGTAAGTCACTCTCACCACACTGGTACTTTCCCAAGCGGTGATCAGGATCACTGGCCAACCCCCATTTATGTACTGAGCACGATGTACGCTATAGTACGTTATAGAATACTCCATTGGCCATTCTGTTGTTCTGTCTATGCTTTTCCTCAGCTTCTATGGGAAGCTGCAAAGAGTCCTTGAATAGTATAAATGTGGCTTAGCAACAACTAAAGCAATGTGCATTATTGAAATTCCTTTCACAGCAATCACTGGAAAGAAAGTTAACTCTTTCCTGGCTGAAACTAGGTCAATATGTGTAAAACCTAGTAAAGTGCTAGGAAAAAAATCTTAAACTCTTTATTGTGTTGATTTCTTCATAAATATTTTAATATTACCAAAGTACTCCTCTTCACAGTATCTAAAATGGTGACAAGATTTACTGTACAGAGCCTGAATCTGTATGTGTTATTGGGGAAGGCTGTGCAGCTGCTTTAACTTCCACGGACAAGAGTCTTCCATCTCTGGGACTCTCCCTCTAACTTCTGCTCAGCCACAGTGTGCATCAGTTTAAATATGATTTGTGAACATAGAGATGCCTGGCCACTGTCGCCTTATGCGATCAGAAGAATATGTACCACCTTCTGTGGCTATGGATAAAGCTGCTTCCTGAATCAGCATAGCTTTGTAACACATTTGAAATGTAACTTTATGTAATTCACATTAAGAGAAATGTCTCATATGTGGATCAGGGATACAGTTTTGTCAACTGGCACCTGGAAGTCAGGGAAAAGAAGCAAATGGAAGTAAATGGCTGTTTCTACACAAAGAGCTGTGTCACGGGGATAAAATTAAATCTTCACTGGAATCGAAGACTAGAGAAAAGCTGTCCTTTGTACAAAGCCAGTAAGGTTACAATGGTTTTTTGGTGTAGAAAAGAAAATGTGTTTACATTTCCCTAGAAGGAGTTTGTGTCCTTCTGGTTTTCTTCTCAAGGTAACTTGTTCAGCTGTGAAAATTTCTCAGGTATGCTTTTAATCCAGAGCAGGACAAATTACTTGTGCTTGTAGAGAAAAATATGACGCTCAATGAAGTTATTTGTGTTCCTTTTTCTACATCATCAAAGTGTGAATTTAAAATTTATTTTGCTTAACTGACAACTTAAATCCCCAAAAGCTCTCGTAATACAAGATTCACTCTACTATGTGATTCAAGATTTGCTCTACTATGAGTAGTCTACCATAAAAATATGCATGACTTGAGGGACGAAGCACAAAAATTGATAAAAAAGATATTTTTTATAAATGCTCTTTATAAACTCTGTTTTTGAAAACACTTTTATGTAAAAGCTTCTAAATGAATGAGAAAATCCTGAAATGTGGCTGACACAGTGCTATATTAATGTTCAGGTTTTGTGAAAGTAGGTTTTACACACTGAATTTCTCTATGTCCTCTCTTTGTTTTCTTTTCTTTTTTGTTTTCCTGCTCTGTCCAGCACTCTTTACTCATACATGGTACCTGAGAAGTCAGAGGAAATGAGTAATTGGAAAGACTATAGAGGATCAAACTTGCAAATTAAGTGCTAGTTTGTGATGTAAGGTACAATCTTCAGCAAGGATACTTAAAGCAGAGTAATCCTGGAAAATACTCGGAGAAAAAAAAATTGAGAGTTGCAATTTCTTCTCTGCTTCTTGTTTCATTTGAGGTTGGCTAAATCAAATTACTGCTGGGAATGGAATATGGAGCCTCTCCTACCAGAAAAAAGGCCTTATAAACTCTGCTTTTATTGTCTGCTCTGCAGAGACAGAAAACTACTGGTATTTATGTATTCCTTTCCTGGGATTCAAAGTTTACATATGAAATGCAGATGTATAGTGATTCCTCCCCCCTCCCTTATTTGGACAAGTAGAAAAATAGTTTGCTAGCTGGTTTGGGGGAGGTTTTGGGGGATCAAGCAAGGACAGAGAACATAAATGAAAAACACGGCTTTTATCTAAAGTTTGGAGTTTTTCAAACAGTGTAAGCTTATGAAATACAAACACAGATTAAACTTAATCTTCCCTGTTTTTATGAGTATTTAAAATTGGTTTACTCTACAGGATATATTTAAGTAATATGAAAAAGTAAAATCCCTCCTAGAGAGCAAAGATAATATCCTAATGAATGTGTCTGATACACTGCATAGTGTTCAGTATATCACCATAATGATTAAACAGACAGAAGTGGATGACTTAAGAACCCATCTTGGGTGCCCTGTACTTCACTAGAACTCACAGGCCTGTCTTGTAAATGCTAATTAAAACTATATTGCAATAAAGAGAAACATAGCAATGACGAGATGTACTTGTTAGCACTGAATCACCTGTTAGTGTTACTTCTTGTTTATGATGGAGAGATTTAATCATAATCTAATGCAATATCTGCGCTATTGAACACAGCCCGTAGGAGACATGCCTGTCTTTGGAAATCATGAGGAGTTAGCAGTTAACTTGATACTAACGCGCTTTTCCTGAAAATTAGTATCATTTAACTTGATTCTAGAGATGTTTTCAGACCAAGCTGCTCTATGTAGATTACATGTCCACACTGATATAGATTGCAATCTGAGATGCTACCTTCACGAAATGAATTATATTCTCTAGTGCTTGGTCTGATCTTAAGTGGCAGTTCAGATTAGAGTGACTTTGAGATTTTTTTTCTGGTAAGTGGAGAAAAAGTGAACTGCTTAGGTGACAGCTTAGACACAAGGGTGCGGGTGGGAAAAGTCATCCAACTTTGTCTTGTGTTAATTAAAAAAAACACTGCGATAGCTAATGTCACTGAAAAGAAGCATCGTTTTTTTTGGAGCTGTCAATACCAAGTAAGTAGAATAAGTCAGGCTTTTTGTTTAGAATTAATTTGTTATTAAAGTAATTTGGAACTTGACTCATGCTGCTGAAGTTTATGTACGTACTCTCTGTATGCTCATCTAGAGTTCAGCTGTTTTTGCCATATGTGTTTCTGAACTTCATAGATGCGCTGAGGCTTTCCTTGTTTAAAATAATCCTTCCTTTATTTAAAATAGGCCTAAAAGTACCCTGAAGTGCTTATGACTATATATATATATATGTGGATGTAAATGGCCTGTTAAAAGGGACTCTAGAAGATGAAGGAGCTTTTTGTTCCTGATCCTAAAGAAGGAAGAAAATACAGTGCTGGACAAAATAAGTGGTTAGTTTCTAAATGTTCACATTTTGTAATTAGACAGTTGAGATATGTCAGCATCAAAACCTCTGACAATTAATGTTCCCAGTTCAAAACATCTTTCTTAGGTAGCAAAGATTGAATCGTAAGTATGCCTACTGAGTTCCTTAATACAGGTCGGTTTTCAGTATTCTTTTCAACTTAAACTTTCCAGACTGTGATTTTACTGTTCTCTTCTAGCTGTTGCCATCACAACTGTAACAATAATCATGTAGGTGCTGTAATATCACATGCAGAATGTTTAGGCTATGTTTCTGCAACAGAGAGTTAATGTAGGCAAAAGTAATTGGACTGAAGTCAGTTGCTCAACAGTGTGTATCCTATGTTTGTATATTAAAAGCCGTGAGGATCTGGCTTCAGAAATCAATGAGTATTGTAAGCGCTTTAATTCTGTCTGTAATTGGAACTATGTGGGCATTTATTCCTAGCCTATAAATATAGAATGTAGCTGCTTATCACATCCAGGTGGACATGGTGACTTAAGTCCTTGGAATTTGGTGAGAACTTTTAACTTTATGGGAATTTCTTTTTAACAACTATAGCTTGGTTTTCCTGCAGCTCGTTTTAACAGTATTGTGTTTTGCTAATAAATGTGTTGACTGGCTGTTCCAGTAGTTACCAAGGTGCATATTTGGAAAAAGCAATGGAAAGATTTTTAAGAAGAGTGGAGGAATTTTCTAAGTCTGGTTTGCCACCAGTTGGGTGATGGTAAGTGATCACATGTAATAGGTGAACCATCAGTCATAGTGATACTAATGTAAACTTAAATATCTGCCATAGACAGGGTTTCTGTGTCATAGAAGTGATACTAAAAATATGGTCACAGTTCAGTCACAAAAATATAAAAATCTAAATGCAAGCCAGTGTGATTGTAAATCAAGCAAATAATGAGGCAGTGGCACAGGATGTGTGCTTTGGGGTTTTGCTTGAGTTCAGTTCTGAGACTTCTGCATATCTACTCCTGAAATCGACGTCCTTGCGCAATCTTTCAAACAACGCCAGCTGTGCTGTTCAGATATTTCTGCTAGTGACAATTTTTTTTTGCCTCAAGTATTATTCCCATTGATAAATCTACCCCAAGAAAACAGGTAGAATATTGGCTCACAGAAGTATACCAGTGTTTTTTAGGCGCGCTAAATGCCAACTAAGACAAATAGGAATTTTTATTCAGTATATTCAGAAATTGTCTTATTAAATATGCCAGGTCTTGTTGTAGTACTGTTACTGACTTAATAAACCCAGGACCAATTTCTTTTCTACTAATAAGTGAGGAGGCAACAGAGCATTTCTGCTTGTAGATTCTTCATCCTGTGAGCAGTAATGATCGAATAGTTAACTTATATATGAATTAATTTTTTTTTTTTCTTTTAAGGGGCTTAGTTGGTTTAATATATGACTTTTCTTTAAAGGGCTGCATCTTATTTCTTAACTGAAAAATTGTACTTGTAACTAATGTGGATGCTTGAATCGTTGATTTCGGTTTCATAGCTCAGTCCTTATTTCAACTATCACAACTATTTATTAGCTTTAATCTTTTTCCACAAATACTCATTTTTAAAGACCAATTCTATACTTAAAAAATTATATAAAAATTACAGCAGTATTTTATGTGTAAGCAGTACAAGGAAAATTGCTAGTAAAGGCAAATGAAACCTGAAATCTTACCTTCTCTAGCTGTCACTACTATTTAACAAAAGCACAGCTTTACGGTCAACTGTTCTTAATCAGACTCGATACATGTCTTTTTCCAGTATACATTGAATGATGCAGTACATAGAAAGGGAACACCTTATTCATTTTTAGCCATAAATTTTTAATAGTTATTTAACTAACTGTGAGAGATAGAGGGAGAAGACAAGCTAATGAAGGATGGGTTTGAGTGAAGTGTGGAAAGATAGTCTCTTAGAAACTCTTCACTATAGTATATTGCAGTCAGAAAAGTAGCCTGGAAGCAAATGCAAAAAAAAAAAAGCATTTCTGGGCAATGCCTAATTTGTTGTCTGCTTTCATAGGAGACTTCAGGACCAAGTAAGCTAAGAGTGTTATTTACTGTGTGGAATAGAAAAGCAGGCATGGTTGGAAAAATAATACTATATTGGGGTTTTGCCCATCTAAAATGTATGGCTTATGTAGCTAACTTCTGCTGTAGCTGATTTTATGCTATTTCTGTTGTCCATTTTTACACCTCCTGTTGCAGGGCAGGGGTTCTGCTAAAGGAATGAAACACAGACAACCAAAACTTGAACAAGACATGCTTAAATCCTTAGCCTGCCATGCAGAGAAACTATCCAGTATAAATTCTCTGTAGTTACTTGCTCTTGCTGTATTGCTTCTGATACCCTGTTCTTGGCTGTGGATGGTGGCACTCACCTCTTTTGAGCATAATAGCTGAGTGGGTGTAGAATGTGCAGAAGTGGCAGATTCAAAGAGCATTTTCTGTAAAGCGGTGTAATAAAATATTTACAGGGTTTGATATAATGAACTAGGCAATTATGTGTGAATTGTACTGTCTTTAGTTGGTTAGAATAGGCAGCCTGCAAGCATTTACAGAAGCTCCTTAAGCGTAGTTTCAAAATCATGTTTTATGGAGCGAGAATATTGTTACCTTCTATGTAAGGTTTCGTTTCATCACAGTGCTTATGATGGAGCACACAAATATTTACAGTTTATCTTTGGAAAAAAGGAGGTCAAGAATTTTTATTAACACTTATAAATGAACCTATATAAGGATGTGTGCATCTTGAACTTGCCAGAGATGAGAGAGCAGGTGATGAGCTTCTCATTTTGAAAGGCTGTAGGCAGTTTCATGTTCTCTGGGTATTTTTCACCTGTCTTTCAGTGCCTTTGGTGTGAATCTGCAGGAACCTCTCACCTTCCCTGCTTAGCTGGCCATCTTTCTGGTAAGCCTGTGCTGCCTGGCTGTTATTTAGAGCCTTGTCCGCTTTATTCTTGCAGCTTCTATGCTTCTGTTATAAACATGTGCAAGTACCAGCAGGTGCAGTGTTTCTTGGAGTACAATTGAACTGGCCAATTTTCTGAGGTCAGGATAAGGTGTTTTCTGATTATATTCTAGTATGTTAGCTAGTCCTTCATTTACAGGACAAAGGGGTGCAAATCTCAACTTACAGGGCTTTCTTGCCTTGCCCCTGCCAAACCCTATCCAGGATTTGCCCAGTAGAACTAGATGAGAACTTTAGATTACTTACACCTCCCCCCCCCCCAGATATTTATGGAAAAGGTCAATTTTGTTGGAATGATATCACCAAAACTTCAGGAACATTTTGTAAGCACCAAAATAATTTGTTTGTTTGTTTTAAAAAAAAGTTCATGTTCTGGTTTGCAACTAACTCTTATTTGGTGAGTCCATTTGATGTTGAAATTGTGATTGTGTGCTGTTCCTCTGTATGCTAAGCCCTCTACCCTCGCTTTTGGAGGGAGAGTAGAGCACAGCATAGCACAGCGACTGGAAAGAATGCTTGATGCTGTTTGCTATAGGAAGTTTTGTTTTGAAGCCTCAAGCTTTCTTGACTCCTGCTGCGTGGTAACATCCCTTCTGAAAATCGTGGTGTATGCTACAAGCTGGTCATTATGAGTTAGAGCTGGATGGATTTCTACTAGAGATATCAAAAGCATCTACAAAACTTAGCCTATGATTTGCACTTGTAACTAGAGCTGCATAGGGTACTGGAAAACTTTGACAGAGTGAAGATTAAATGTCTCTTC
>NW_009648038.1:30219-41275 GCF_000708025.1 Charadrius vociferus | reverse complement strand
GGCAGTCAGAGCTGTAACTGCTCAGAATAAGACATTTTGAAGCTACTAGAGGAACTGAAGCACGTATTCTGGAAAATGGATGAAGATTTGGCTGAACTACCATAGTGGGGAATTTAGGTAGACAATGCAAGCAGGGAAAGATCTTACAACCCTTTCTGGTTTCTGCCGAGACTTAGATGGAGTTAATACTTTTTGGGCAGAATTTTTGTTTCTTTTGACAAATCAGGTGACTTAAACCCACAGCATTGTATCCTTATGGAGTTTTAATCAAATAGGCAAAAATTGTGCCCATATGAAAGAGTAATAAGAAAATGTTTTCAAAGAATAAAAATGTCTGTCTGACAAAGCTAAGAAAGCATATTTTTAAAATCTTCAGGTCTGTGTTTATCTGAATGTTGGGGAGAAGGGCAGGGTTATTTGTAGGCACGGCAAGTTGAAGGTGTTCCAGCTCTTTAACTGGAAGGATTTGGTGCCATCAGGATTTAAGTGCACCAGTGGATGGATTTCTGTTTCCAGGGGTTTTTATCTACTCTTTCAAAACCCATGCATTTATTAACATACTTTGTTAGAACAAATAGGCAAATATTACTTTAACAGTGAGCAGAACCTGCCAATGCAAAATAAGTGTGAATACTTCCCTGCTGGAAAGATAATTCTCTAATTAGCCTCCAACCATTCAGTGATTGAAAATTTGTGGATGCAAATAATTTTCAGATTACTTAAGTCACTTAAAAATAAAATAAAGGATTCCTGCAGAGCTGGTAGAATTTATTTGTAGCTGAGGTGTTTCTGACTCTGGATCACATCTGGCAGGAGGAAAACATATTCATTCTCCTTATTATCTTACACACAGTGTGCGCCAGATGGATGAAACAAACACATGTAGAGGTAATTCTTCCCAGTATTGAAAGGTGCATGTTTTATTGGGGACATAGAGAGGGAGAGAGGAAGGGGATCAGGGAAATAATACATTTGCCTCTAACATTTGCTTCTTGTTGATTCTTCCATTCCTCTTTTCCTCAAAGCTTCCACAGTTGGTGACAGTGCCTCTCATGGGGTTCTCTCTTGCATAGTGACCATGCCTTTCAGTTAAGAAAATGTGCTTCTTTGATTCCCTCTGACGGAGACGTCACCTGTCATCTCCTGCTCAAGCAGTAGGAGTTGGGGAATTATTTCCTCTAGCTTCAAAGCCTGAGGTTAGTTTTTGCAAAATCTGCTGTGGCCAGATTACAAGTATGAGAAGTTAGTGTTTACTGGTATACAGAACAATGCTTTTCAAGTGATACTGGAAAAGAAAGCCACATATCAATACTTGTTCAACAATAGTTCTATTACATTGTCTTTGTTTTCTTTATCTTACTAGGACTTTAGTTTGGAATCATTGTACTGGTATCTTTTTATATTCATTTTATCAAGGTTTTGGTCTTCTGGATTTTTGCCCTTTGAAAATACCGTGCAATACATTTTTATATTTTTGTGGAAAATACTTTTATTAGGACCTCTAGTTTAACTACCTGTTCTTTACCATGAAATCAAAAGAATTTTCACTCCAACTGATGGTCTGTCGATAGCATACCACTTAAAATGATTCATAAATGTATGTCTCAGTGAAAGATTCACTCTAGGCAGGCTCTTCATGGAACTTTCTTCTTGTCATTTAACGTCTGTTTGAAAATAGAAAGTGCTGAGTATCTCAGCAGACGAAGTTTTTAGTGGCTGTTAAATCTGTTACAGCTTGAATTTCAATCGTATGTCAGCAACAAGAAAGCCAGTTGGACTTGCCAGTAGGATGACATTGCCTACTGTGCTTTGGCAGTACTAGTGCTGCTTGGGACCACCTTGCACGTCACTCCTGGGCACAGGATAAGCAGCCTGCCAAAATCCAGATTGCCTGAGGGGAATAGCCCGAGGAGCATAGCTGGTGTGGGATGGAAAGCGTGTTGAGCTGTCTCCTGGATGTGGCTTACCACGTGCTAGGGGACATGTGGCATTGCATGGCGTGGGTGAGGAAGAAGGTTAAAGCGAGCAGAATGCTTGCTTTCATGTTGTCCCCGTTGTTGCTAGTGTGTGCAGCGCTGCAATGGAGTTTTTCAGCCAAAGAGCTCAATGTTCACGTGAGGAGTGTTATGTGTGGAGAAGAATCGCCTCAGCTGCAAGAGTGGGCAGGCATAACTTGGAAGAGGATGCGTCTGAGAGCAGGAGCTCTGGTTAAATGGCCTTTGGCCTTATCACTCAAAGGTGTGAAAGAAAACAGCACAGTGGCAAAGCTTGCGCGATAGCCAAGGTCATCCCGTCTGGAGATGGGCGTAGGAGCTTCTGCATTCATGTGCACTGTATGTCTCGGTGACAGATTCCTTGTTCTTTTTCCAACATCTCCTTGCTCTTTTTCCAACATAGTCCCTTCTTGGACTTTTTATAATGCTAGATACAGTTTATGCCTTGAATTACACATAGTTTGGTTACAAAGGGCATTGCAGCTTACCACTGTGTATTCCTCTTCAGTGGCCATGTCATCCCTCGCCTGCACGTCGGGGTTGATGAGCAGAGCTGTTTCTTGTGTCTTTATGGTTAAGAACATCTTACCGTACAGCTCTGCTTATAACATCTTTGTGCTCAGTTTGAGGGCTTGTAATGTGTGTACTTAGTTTTCAAAATTTTCCATGATCATCATCTCCCTCCCATTCTTATCAGCCAAAAGTGATTATGCCTATCCTAAAAGTTGGCAAAGGTAGGTGTTGCTCAATATAAGCATTATAAATGTTGTTACTGTTAGAAGACTTCTAAACAAATAAAATTTGTTTCTGGTAAAAGATTGCCCCTCACCCTGGTATTGCTTGTAAATTCATAATTGCTTTTAATATATAAAACATTAAAAGAAATTTAATGTGGTAAAAACAGGTGTAGCGTAATTAAATTAGAAGGCTTAAACATTCATTATAATTATATTTTAATTGTTCTTATGATCTTAAAACAATTCTTACTACCGTGTATGTGATTGAGGTTGATATTTGCAATATTAGATAATGGCAACATTAGATCAATGCTGTTTGTGTCTTTCAATTACTCTGTGCGGTATTGCTGAATTTTCAATTACATTAGTAGTGCATTAGTACAGCTGAGTATGCTGCCTTTTCTGTACATAACCTCGTCCTGTAGTTTCACATAACCTGTCGTGCAAGAGAGCTCATTTTTTCCAAAGAAATAGAATTGACATTATTTAACTGAGAAAGAATCAATTCCTATTTACATTGTCGTTTTCAAGAAACGTAGCCTGTAAAACCATCAACCCGTTTCCTAGCAGGTTCAAACATAGTTAGTTGCTTCCCTATAATTATGAAGAAGTCTACACAGAACTCCTTCACATAGCGTCTGACTCTGATCTGTTACAGCTTGTTTCGTTAATTTGCAGGATCTTGTTCGTCTTCTCAAGCGAGGGAAGGAACAAGCTCACCTTGGATTCCTTGCACTGAAAATATTGTTCTGGTGCAAAATTAATATCTTAAAATTGCTTCCACTGTGTTCAGTTTTAGTAATGATTTCTTGTTTCTGTATGTGCTGTCCTCAGCTGCTCAGCTCATAATAGAATGAAAAGTCTCTATTTTCTTCAGTTTTTTTTAAAACTTTCTGCCAGAAATGTCAATATGTTCTAGCTTTCATTCACTATAGTAAATCTGGCTGCAAGCAAAAAGAATCGATTTTCGTCCAGGCCACCTTTCCTTCAATCTTATCACAGTGTGTAGCCTAAAGACTATAGCTAGGTGAAAGTTTCATGTTACATGCTTCATAAAAGCAGCATAAGTACTTTAAGCCTTCAAATTCTGCAATAAATAAGGCAAAGGGTTTTCTGTCACTTTTTGCATGTTGTCTGTGAGAAAGCTCTAAGCTGCTTCCAAGTAAGGTTTGGCTTCTTTTAAGATACGTTCATGTTGATTCTCTTCTGAAATCCGTTAAAAATAAGAGCTGGAGGAAATTCTAAGGAGTGATTTGGTCTTTGTTATGTCCTGATGACAACTCATTGCAGGAGTGCTTTTGTTTATTTAGTGACAATCAAATACCCCCTTTATTTCCAGAATTATTTTGCTTAATCTATAAACTACAAATCTTTGTACAAAGGTGCCTTCCAGACTAAGTGACCTCTCTATCCTCTCTTGCCATGGAGCAGTTTCTACCTTCGATCTCATCACACCAGTGAGGCCCCCAAAATCAAATCCCACTGAAGAGTGTTTGTAGTTGTAAAAGGCTGCATATTTTTTACGCTTTCTTGTCCCTTAAAGTGTGTTGATTCTGAGTTGATAACTCCAGGTACCTCACCTAAACATTTTTCTTGGTCACTGTAAGATACGTCAAAACACAACAAATTCAGTATTTTCTTGATGTAATGGGTGAGGGTTGAAAATAAGTATAAATCTCAGAATGTATGAAGTAAGTTACAAGAAAAAATATTTCCCATTAGTTTTCTCATATAAAATCTACAGCTAAAATACAAATAAGCATAGAAGGCGTTAGTTCATTTAATCCTTCTTTGTAATCAGTGGCTACAATCATTAGGAAAACAACGCTAAATTATATTTGCACATGCTTTTAAATGTGAAATAGAGAAAAAAGGGTTAGAACTGAAATAAAGAATGGAGCACTGATGTATACACTGACCAAAACCTGTAGCTAATAAAGCAGGAAATAATTATTTCAAAATAGATAATTATAGATTATTTTTTTAAACAACAATTCTCATTATCAGTATAAAACTTGATAACTTTTAAAAGAGAAGAGTATGAGTACAAAGCCAAAGTTCTAGCTAGTTTATAAGGCTGTCTTTTTCAATGTTCCCCACCGTAAGCAACGTGTATTACTTACGAAAGTCGGGTCTGAAAACTTCACCTTTATAGGGGAAAAAATAACCCAAACCAGCCCAAAGTCTGTTTTCCGCTTCTGTAGGCTTAGGGTCTTATTAGAGCTGATTAGAAATAAACCGATCCATTTGCCTTTGGCATGATCCATGCATTCCTTGCTGCTTTTGTGAATCAAATCAAATTTGCCACTCTCGATATAGTTAGAAACACTGTAGAAAGTACACCTGTCTTCTTACACAAGTGGATCAATGTATTCTGTGTGTTTACGTGTACACACCCACAGGTATACACGTATGAATCTCACTGTTTATCTGTCATGATAGACATTCAGCCCAACTCTGTGTGATTGCACAGTGCCCACATGTTGCCTAACCCTTGTTATAAGGACGCTTGATATGCTTCAGTGATTCAGGATTAGCGCTGAGGTGACTCATCACCCATTGTCATTTGGGTAAATTCAGCACATATCATAGTGTAACTTCCAAAAGTTCCCATGAGAGCAGTTTACATTACTTACTTTGAAGTCACTGAGCCTAGGAATTAAAAAGTTCAGCAGAGCATATAGGGCAACTGACTTATGAAAAACCTGCTCTAAAGAACAGTAGAAGCTTGGTGGTCTGAAAAGGGCAAATTAACCTGTTGTAACAGCCAACCATGGCTGGGTTGGAAATGGTTTAAAGACACGTTTTATGAATGTGCCTATTCCACAATAATCGTGTGACTCTTA
The DNA here is from genome assembly GCF_000708025.1 of Charadrius vociferus. Lineage (NCBI taxonomy): Eukaryota > Metazoa > Chordata > Aves > Charadriiformes > Charadriidae > Charadrius > Charadrius vociferus. Next base: position 35,698 of record NW_009648038.1, on the reverse strand, counting down.
CCTTGTTAAACTCTCTTTTCAGAAGTAATATGCAATTTTTATTTTTCTATATCTGTTCGTTTAGAAGGTTTTTGTTATTGTTATGCAGAATATTATGTAATGCTAATTGCTGTTGCCATCTCTATATAGCCTTTCAAGGGGACATATGTTAAGAAATTAATGTTTAAATCCACTTTACATTAGAAATATTTGGGGGAAATCATGTGATAGTGTAATATAGTGCTATGGGATCATCTATATCCCAGTTAACGCCTCCTTATGAGATTCCATTGTGCTTATTTAAATTATAACTCCTTTCTATAAGCTTTGTTGTTTTTCTTGGATGAGGGTGTGTAACAAAGGCAACTTAACTTTCTTGGAAAGGTATCAGGATAGATACTGAAGGTAATCTAGATGGCATGAGCAGAGAAAAAGAAAAGGTGTTCTGAGTATCATCAAGTATCTCTTAAAACAGAATTCACTAATGTAGGCTGTTTCTTTATCTTTAACGTGCCCTAAAAAGGTCATATAATGTTTAGAATGTAATTCTGGGGAAATCTCCTTCAGCAAATTATTGGTAGGGATGGAATGATTTGTAAGTAAATTTTTGGACCTCTCATCTATTTTTAGAACTTGTATTTCCACCAGTTTCAATGAGAGTTCCGTATAAAAGATCCAAACAAAAACTATTCTATAAATAACAGTGGGACTATAGGTATCATATTGCTTGACAAACTGAATAGATACAATCACCCTTCAGAGATACATATACTTCATTTTTTTACCATTAATTCAGTGACTAGGAAATCCGACGAGACCATATAGAAAGACATGGATTGCTTGAAGGGAAGTTTGTGATAGGCGTTAAAGATTAAATGATATAGATGAAAAGAAAGTGTAAGGTTGAGGCTATGTACAGCTTTTGTATAAGTTCTAGTCTTGTAGACTTATCTTGTTGGTCATTCAAAATGTTGCCTACGTAGACTAAATAGGCCCAAATAAGAATAGCCAGATTTCCTATAAAATTGTGGGGGTTTTTTTGTGTGTATAGAAGTGCTTTCTTTAAAAAAAAAACAAAGGGGGGGAGGAGGGGGGGAGGGAGGAGGCGTGGGAGATCTGTATCCTGTTCAACCAGAGGGGCCACAAAATACACAAAAGAAATCAGTGCTTTGACAAGACTTGTTCCTTAATTATCCTTCACGGAGGAGTTTGAAAACAAAAAATGTGGTCATATAAGCCAAGTGCAGTCAACATTGAAACCCCAGTAGGTTTGTCTGAAGTTATTATAAACTGTCTCATTCTTATGTTTCTTTTAAGGATATTCAAGTGAATTGTTTTGGGCTTTGACAGAAAATTAGTTTTAGTTTTGATTGTAAATCATTAGGTCTTTCCCTCCTCGTGATTAATAGGATAAGCTGCTTGAATGACCACTTAATATAGTCATCTATTTTTAAGATTTAGAGAATTGCTTTGGGAGTATTGGTAAGTAAATTTGTTCACAGTGTGAGAGGTATTTATAATTACAGCAGTACCTTGAGGAAGGCTGCTCTCTGTTTAAGGATGTAATGTTGCTAATGCGAGTCAGTTGTGTGTGGAGAAACTTCAGCTGTACTATGTCACACTACAACAGGCTGCTCTAAATTAAGCAACTCAAATTGATTGCAGAGTCCCTTATTGCCATTAAAAGCCAGTTTCGCAATTGTCATCAGTGTTGATCCCTGTATTTTATCGATTATGCTATCTCTAAAGGCCACAGAAACGAAGCCAAAAAGTTCTGCTGTGCCACTTGAGGAGCTGTTTCCAGGTACAGGTCTTTAGACAGTATGACTAGATTCTGTGATTTGCACAGATTTGGTCCTTTTGCCATTGCCATTCGTAGGTCCAGCCAGTAACAAGGCTGAGCGCAGTCTCCAGAGATACAGATGTGCACATACACCACACAGCCATGTAGATCAGCAGAGAGTGCTCAGAAAGCAGTACCATCACTGCTTTATCATCTCTGTCCTTTCCTGCTTCTTAAGGTTTGTGCAGCCAGGTGGTTAATTTATTACTTTTCCTGTCTTTTGCCTCCTTCTTTTTATGAACTGCCCCTAACCACATGTCCTTATATTCCACATATCCTTGGAAATTGCATATTCATTTCAGCTTAAAAGTAGTGTTTCAGAGCAGCTAACAGTTTTGTTGCCACACTGTGATGGCATGTGTTTGTGCCCAGCCTCAACAGAAATGCATATCCATGCAGGACTGTAGGCCCCAAGAGCTGGAACGTGTTTATATAAATGTCAGCTTTTGCCACTTCCCCGTGAATGTGTTGGCTGGTTGTCCAAGGGTGTTGATCGCCACGGCTCTGGACTTCTACGCTTTGTTTCTAACAGTTTCATACATGGTACAATCAATACAGGGGTGAATAAACTGAGATTCAGAGACTGTGCCTGTATGAATTGCCATGAATTTTCTGTCTTTTCCTGAAGTTACCTCAGCTATGTATGAGCCAATGCTCAGCATCAATAACTGGACGCTTGCTTTTAATAGGACATCATTGCAGGGGGGTTGGACCAGATGATCTTTGGAGATCCCTTCCAACCCAAACTGTTTTATGATTCTGTGATCTAAGAAAAATGCCAAGTAAGATGCTGGCATCCTTTATTTCTTTTGCTTTGACAAACAATAGGTAAACAGCTTGCTGCTTAATTTTGCTCAATGAGGCCCGTTCAACCTGATTTTCTGCCTGTCTTGGCAGAAAGGGTCTGTCATGTTGGCCCAATGAATTACTGATACTGTACAGTATTTGCTAATTTTTGGTTGGTTTAATCCTTATTTATTAGACATGAAATACTAGATAAATGCTTTCATAAGGTGCAGAACTTAAACAAAAATTAATAATCTAAACCAAATTAGTAGTTTCTTTAGTTAGCTTCATAGTTTTATTAGTTAGTTTCACAGTTACTTTCAGGTAGGTATCTCATTTCACACAATAGGAGTTTACTATTGTTGCCATAAAGTTCTGGCAGAAAGCAAAGGAAAGCAATAACTAGGTCTTTAAATATAACAGTCAAAATACTGCAGTCCTGCAAACTTATTCCACATCTTACTGGTATTTGCCTCTTTTTTACTCAATAACTTGTAAGTGGCTGTATCATCAGTTTTGTTTACATCTTAAAAATAAGTGAAATGCAGTTGTCTCACTTTTCCTAATGCCTCCTTTGAATTTGAATGTTGTCTAATGATGTGTTCCTTCTCTTGTAAGATCTAGGCGAGTTAATTTGAAAAATTCAGCAGCAGACCAGAGCAGTGAGTGCTTGTAATTGCCCACCTGGTGTGCAAGATATGCTTTTATTTAATAGAAAACTTCAAAAGCTCAGTGAGTTTAATTAAAGTGTATGGAAGAATAAAAGCGAGATTAAAAAAGCAGCAAAAGTGGAGGAAAAAAGAAACAGAAGAAATACAGGGAACTGCTAAGACTGTGTTGCAAACTTTGAGGAAAGCGTTTTTCAGGTAAATTCTTGAGCATCAACACAGGACATGCTTTAGCTGCAGACCAGAAGTACACACAGACCTGTCACTCTCGCACTCGGTCCTAATTCCCAAGCTTGTCAGAATTCAGCTGTCTGTATTCAACCTTTTTCTTTCATTGCAAGTGCATAAAATACCATCCTTGGTGTGATATTTTCAAACCAGCATGCCTAGATGGACGTTCCTGAATCCTGTGAGTCATTTGAATAAGGGATCTGGTGGGTTGGGTTTGGGCATTTTTACTTCTTTTTCTTCCAAGCCGTGAGTTCAGGCAGCAGTGGACCTTGTTAAAGATGATGAGAGCTTCAGGGATTAAGTGTTGCCAGGGTCTGAGTCACTTTCTATACTGTTGTCTCCCTGTGTGATTCTTTGTTTCATTGGTGTTTAGCATTATATTCTATGTAGGTAAACATAAAGGAAGAAATCAAACCCACGTGCAGCGCCTGTTGAAGCAGCGTGTATGGTAGTCTTTCCAACTAACAATGTTTTAGGATTTGGGTTTTGGTTTTTTCCCCCCTCAGTTTTGGGAAAAGCTGTTCTCCTGACTCCGTGGATAGGAAAATCTGAAACTTTGCAGTGCTTGTAAATTATTTTACGTGCTCACAGCACTTCAAATCCTTTATAAGCTCGTGGATGTAAAAGGGGTTATGAGTGCTGGTGTCAGCAGTAAAAGCTGAAAGAATCGTTAATCATTTCTGTAGGGGCTGCTTTGTGTCCTGGGTCAAACACAGAAAGAGACAGGATCAGAGTTGCTGAGGTTATCAAGCTGGAAGTGTTTGGAACCAAAACTTGAAGATACTGGTTATAGCTAAGACACAGAAGAAGAATGAATATTGCTTCATAGTGCCATTCATGTAATGGCCGCCTTTGCAGTGGGGATCCAGTAAAAGTGTGCAGTGGATAGCTGCTCGCTTCTTTTGAAAACAGGGAACACCCTCATTCTGTGAGCTCTGGGGTCAATCCTATGGGCAAACTTCAGTTGGTCAAAAGGACCACATATGCTTGTTTCTATAGATATGTTTTAAAAAAGACTCTTAAATGATATGACATGTAATCCAGTGATAACTTGCTGATATGGACAGAAAAGGCTGATGTAAAATTTAAGTATGAAGAATTAATAATTAAAAGTAGTCATTCATTATCACAGTTTACTGTGATATGGAACTAAAGTTATAGGTAGTAACAGCTGTCAACTTATCCAATTTGTCTGTGAAATATTAATTCGAATGATGTGGAAATTTCCATGGTATCAATGTGAATCCTGAGACAGGCAATTAGGCTCAAGTTCAAAGTCCTACACTATGTATTTTATTCAGCTTCTGTTTGAGAAGGAAAGCAGGAAGGGGCAATGAAAAAATAATGAAGTAACAGGATTTAAAACAGGTAAACACCAAAGTAGGGAACAAAAACTTTACGATGAAATAAAGAAAAGTCTATGTATCTGGAAATAATGAACAGATACTAGTAGGGTATGGGGAAAACCAACGCTTCAGATAGCAAAACACTAAATCAAAACATATGCATGTGGATAACTAAGTCTGTATTTAGACAAATAAATGCAATCTCTTTGTATACTTCATATATGAAGATCTGAATATAACTCCCATTGAAATCGCCAAAGAGCAAGGTTCTCAAAATGTTCAGGGAGATTTTAGGGATGAACAAAGTGACAGGTGAGAAAGGAGGATCACAGAACATGTGTCCCACTGTAGGTTGGGGTTTTTTCATTATTTGATTATTAGAACTTGTACATCTTTAGGCTTTGTAGAGAAAGATTAGGACGAAATTCTGGCTTCTGTGAATTTATTCACCCAATCTCAGTTACTTTTTTCTTGATATGATATATATGGTCTTTTAAGTAGAAAGAAAAAAAACAAAAAAATATTTTTTTTTTTTATGTTGCAATATGTCATGCATTTATACAGTTCTGTATGTTGCTGTTACTGTGTATGCATGTAAAATTACTATATTTTTTTACTGTTAGTTG
>NW_009648038.1:10995-30162 GCF_000708025.1 Charadrius vociferus | reverse complement strand
AATTACAGGGAACCCATGCTAGAAGAGAGAAAAGTCATTGTATAATGTTAATTTACAGACCCTTTGTTTCAATCCCAACTTAACCTGAGAATAAATGTTCAGATTTACTTCTCCCAAATGCTGTTATCAAATAATTTTTTCTTCACTCATCCAGGATAACAATGATACAAAGTAGTTGGAACAGGTTTGGGTACCATCGTCAGTGAGGTGTAGCATGTGGTACAGATTAAAACGGTGCTATAGGCATGACTTTTGCATCTGCTGTAATGTTACTCACTGCTCTTTGCTGTGAAGGTTCAAGTCAGGCAATTTTTTTTAAACAATTTATAAGGTAGAAATATGCTTCTGTTTCTTGGTCGTGGTCTGTATTGATTTTTTTTTTTTCCTTGTTTGTGTATGTGTAGTGTGAGTGTTTTAAAATACAATAATAACTGGTAGAATCTGGCCACACGTACTATTTTCTTATAGATGAAATGTCATAGGAATTAATATAATGGGATATTTTAGATTTGTATTCAGATCATTACTTTTTTGGTCACTTACTAAATGACTTGTACAGAGTTCTTTATGTTGTTTGTTTTGATGGCAGTGATGATTTATCATGATCTTTCAATATTTCTCCACTGCTGTCTAGTCATATGAATAGCTGTCAACTGATTTTATGTAATGATAGTGAATTTCCTCAATTGCTCTAAGACATGGAGTTGAATAGTACGTGCTAAAATGGCTTGATTTACTGACAAGTTATGCGAGACGCTTGTGGGGAAAAAAAAATTCGAATGTCCCCTTGCCATAAATATGTAATTTTTCAAGGAGAATATTGGTTAGGCAAAAGAGTAGGGATTATGAGTTAGAAAATATTTCAAAGTGGTCCATCTTTCTTCCAAATTCTTTCTTAGAGCAGACAAGCATTTAACTCTGTCTAAATGCAAATATATCTATTATTGGACCCCTGTCTCAGAACATGGCAGAAATGGTTGATATCAGTAGTTGCTTGGGTGTAGGTTACTTGGCCACTTTCCTGGTCTTAATTCTGTTCCTAGCTCTTGGTTATTAACTCTGCTAATTGTCTGCTGAAAAACTCATAAATGTTATTGTGGGTAAAGCAGTTTACTGTTTCCTTTCAGTTAGGCATGGTTAAATCTTGAACTGAGGAGAACTGAGCATCAACTGAAGGAACTGGCTTACAAAAAGCAGATTATCTTCTCAAAAATCTTCTTTTTTTTCGGTTGTCCAGGCTTTTTTAACAGTGCCACAACACCAAGAACCACCCAGAAAGGCCGTTGTTTACCTCTAAAGGAAAACACATCTTTGCATACAGCTGAGATGTGTTTTAGCCTTGTTCAAGCCATGTTACTGACATGTTATAGGCATCTTTTCTTTATCCCTAGCTGTTAAGTCTAACATGTTCTTTTCATCATGTCCTTCGGTTTTGTCATGTAGTAAGATTTTGTCCATTTTCTGAGAGTCCAGTTTCTTTTTTTTTTCAGGGGGATTTATTTTTGTTCTCTATTTTTCTAGTATATTCTTTTCTATTGGCATTGGTGAGACTGCCTTCTATTTTGTATCACCTGTGAAATTGGTATCTGGTTTGTTTTACTTGATGATCTGTTTTAAATAATGAAGTTAGGTTAAGGCTGTCTACAGTTCTTACCTAACCCTTTACACTTCTGTTCAACAGTAGAATAGAGTCCTTGTCTGATGGCTTCTCTGCAGTCGTGAGGAAACTTAGAGATAAAGAGAAACCAGAAGGTTTGTTCCTTTCCATGTGTTTGATGGAAGAGGTCTGTGTGGTTTGAAGTAATAAATAATAGACCGTCAAAGATGTAACGTTGTACTCTCTACACGTGTACAAAAGGGAACACAAATATTTCTCCCAGATCCTTCACTAGGAGTGATGTGGTTCTGTATTAGTCCAGAATTTTAGTGTTCAATAAAGACTCATCTGATTTCGTCGTCTTTTTCCGTTTTTACACTAACTGCAATTGGAAGCCTGTTCAGACAGGCTGTTGAGGTGAAGCATTCTCAGTATCATACATCTTGGCTTGCCAGACTCTGGATGCGACATTAATTTTTTTGGCCTTCCAAGGGTTTTGTGACTTCATAAAATGTGAATTGTACAGTGAACTTAGATGCTAATTTACTTGTCTTAATCGATCACAAGGCTTTCTGCTGCAAATATTTATGTAAACTGTGGCAAATGCTGGATACATATTTTTGAACTCGCATGCAAACAGTGCCGTTAGTTATCAGCTATCGCTCTACTGATTCTTGAGCTGCGCTGAAGTTTACTGTTGATGTGAATTCAGGTGAGTCTAGGTATAATAAAACAGGAGCAGGAATAACAACAGCACACTTGATGTGTCAAATAGAGCATCTTTTTGACCAAACAAGCACTTAATTTTTGTAATAACAGATTATTTGTGATCATTTTGGGTTAGATAAGGGATAGCAGCAGAAGCTAATGCCTCTTTGAAAGGGAGAGAGATGAGTAGATTTTTTTGACAAGCTGTATTTGCTGTCTGGTTACAAAAGCCGTGTTTTGCTTTATTGCTATTACAGTGCCAACAGGAGGGAATAGATTGCTGTCTATTGTTGGAGCTGGATGCAAATTGTACTCTTGTTACACTTGGAGAACGTGTTCGTTTAGAGTCTTAATGTTTCATGAAATTATACTAGTTTTTGATACGGTTGGAAGGACAATGGAGAACACCTTAAAAGATTTAAAAGGTCATGTATCAGCATTTTTGAAAAGCTGTTTGGATTTATTTTTTTTTTAACACAACTCTTCATTTTGGTGTTCTGTGTTATATAAAGCAAAAAGTTAGAGTTGAAATGGAATACGTTGTTAGGCCACTTGTAATGGCTTCTTTTGGAATATCCAGTTTTCTAGTTATTTTTAGGAAGCATTTTTGACACTTCTGGGTTTTGTTCTTAGCTCTAAGGGATGCTGGGTGGGAAGAATAATGACTGTTAAAGAGATCTACAGAGTAATTTCTGTTAATTCACTTTATAGAAAATAATGTTAAAATACTAAGGTTGCAGATAAAGTGCCACATCCTCCTCTGATGCAAACTAGCGCTGTGCAATGCATTCTCTGAGTTACAGATTCATTCCTACTAAAGCTTGCAGAATTGGATACTTTCCTGTTTTCTAAGTTCTTTAAAATCGTGTGGGGATATTTCAGCAGTGCTAACTGATTATGCAGGGGTGGGGTTTTTTTTGTTAGCCTGTATGTTGGGGTATTTTATTTCTTGGTTTTGGGTCATTGGTTTCCAATTTTACTTCCTCTGTTAGCTCTACTGGAGACATGGCACAGAGACAGAACTTTTAAAATCTCACTTAGAGCCAAATGATGCATTTGTGGCAAAATCACATATCTGATGTCATTTATGGCTATAAAGTGGTTATGTCACTAGAGGACAAGCTTGGTGCTCCTGTATGGAAGTGCTGCCTTCTGACTGATAACAAGATTAGTTGCCATTTACATAGAAAACAGTCTGTCTATTTTTATTTTTATTTTTTAATAAAAATTATGAGCAGAGCAAGCACTAGAAAAATAAGATTTAAACTCCAGGGCTAAAATATTTACGTACACTTCTTTGTTTAATGTGTTTGTCAATTTGGGCAAATTTTCCTTGAATTTCCAGTTGATGCTGAGAAACAAATGGAGTAGCTGTACAGCATAGAACACCGTTCCAAAGAAATACATAGCTGATAAAAAGGGCTCCAGCCTTATAATGACAAAAGTACAACATTGTATTGTAGGAAAAAAAAAGGCTGTTCTTTTTCAGGAGGACCACATTACTTTTATTTTTTTTTTTTCTTTGTCAAAGGAGCGTACCGAGTGATAGACTAATGTGATTAGGATGAATCTGGCATCTGTGTTATTTGAGACACCCATGCAAACACAGCAGCATAGCCTTTTTGATATGGGTAAAAGCACCTTTCTTCTTTCAGCTAGGTTTCCAGTTGTTCACAGAAATTCAAACTGAATGGAGGAGAAGACGGGACTTGGAGGGTCAATGAAACGGACTTTCAGAAGCAGAAGGTCCTGTTGACTACATAATAACACAGGCCCCTATCTCTAGGCCTTGCTTGGCACACAGGGTTGTGTAAGGCCCATCTTTCACTTCAGGAATGCAGAAACATATCTGTTCTCTTGAAGTATTCACAGCATCATCCTACTGCAGTATTCTGCTGTTGCCTTGAGTGAGGGCAAGTGTTTGCAGTGTTCCTCGCCAACTTTATCCTGCCCAATTATGTGCAAACACTCTTGCAGTATTTGAAGCTCTACCTCTCAGACACAAGCAGGTATAGGGGAATTTCTTGCTTTAAAAATAAAACAGTAGTCAAAGTGTAAAATACAAAATGTGTACTCAGCTGCAAACAGTAGAAGTCAAAAATACATTAAAAGCTGACTTCACTATTCTTGTCATCAAGACTGTTTGTACATGCTCACTTTGTCAGTATAGGAAATAAGATTGTTCTTGAACAGGATTATGATTTTTTTTAATTACTATTTTTTAAATTCAAGAAAGAGCTTATGGTTTTTATGATATGGAAAACAAATATATACAGATCAAAATGCTAGAATAAGTAGTCCAAGAAGTATTAAGTACCAAATCTTTGTCAACCTGTTTTCCTTTAACACAGTAATTCTTTCTTAAGAAATCCATCTGACTCTGTACTAGATCAAAGTAATTAATTTTTTTTTTTTTTTTTGTAAAGCCATTCTTTTTTCCTCTTATGTTTGGAGAGAATATTCTAGTCCCAATAACCAAAGTAGTAAAATACGGTATATGTGAAATGACTTGCAGATGGGTATGTGACTGATTGGAAAAACAATGTAGCATAGTTCTTAAGTTTGTTACCAAAATTAAAGAATTGTTAAAATTACAGAGATCTAACCTGGCTCCAGTGTTAGTCAATATTTTCATTAGCAATCTGAATGAAGGAATGGAGAGTCTGTCTATTACATTTTTAAATAGCACCTAATAGCTGTGCAGGATGGTGTGTTGTAGAAGACAGGACTGCAATCCAAAAGAGTACTGACAACTTGGAGAAATGGTTGGAGAGAAATCAAGTGCAATTGAGTAGGGACAAGTGCGAAGTTGTGTGTTGAGGGTAACTTTCTCTTCAGATGGAGGCTGGAGAGAAACAAGGGGGGCAACAGCTCTGCAGAAAGAGTTTGGCAGTTTAGATGGTAGCAGCACCAGAATAATTTCATTAATGCTGAAGCCTGTTTAAAAAAAAAAATCTAGACAAGCGTTTATGGGAAATAACATGGGTATTGTTGAACTTCTTGGGGAAAGGGTGGATTAATTGTCCTCCTGAGCTTCCTTCCAGGTCTGGTTTCTGATGAATGTCTGACTGAAATCCTTTCAGCCTGTGTCTGTCGGTGAAAACCCTGTCGTACTGCAGGCAGACCTATGGAAGAGAAGGAAATATATATTCCTGACTGTATTTTTAACACCTATTACATTGCTGTAACAAACTGTATGGGAAGAATTGCAATTTAGTAATGCTAATAGATTTTTTTCAGTTTTTTTTTTTGTTAGCGCATACTTGAAAATACAAAATAATCACTTGAACTGAATGAATGTGTATACTTTCTACATTTGCTGAGATTCAATTTTAATGAAATTTTGAACCTTGCAGCGAGACCCAGATTTGCATATTTCAGCACTTGTTGACATTTTCCCTCTGCTATTCACCTAAGAAAGTTTTTATTTTAACGTTGTGTAGCACTTCTTTTGTATCCAGATTTTTTAAAATAGAATTTAAACATGTAAGTGCTTTCTTTTGCAGAATGGCTACATTAAAAGCACTTTTAATTGCTTTTAATTCGCAGTACAGTAAAAGCACCAATGTTGTAGCCATCACTTCAGAGAATAGAATAACACTGATAGCTTAAAAAACCCACTCAAACTTTTCAAGTGATTTTGAATCAATCTGTCTGCTTTTGATAAAGCCACCCTTCACTGGCCTCTGTCAGATTGCTCAGCGCTGTGTGATAAGGTAAAGCCAGATATAGCCCCGTATTGTACTGCCGCTGTATCTCGGTCCTCATCACTATTGACCTTTTTCTGGAGGAGGCGTATCTCGCAGGGAACACCACTCCTGCTGTGTTTTGTGTTTTTAACAGATGTGGCTTGGATTACGCTGGCAGCGCTAAACTCAGCGCATTTGTCACCCGCAGTATGCTGCGCTTTCTCCTGTATCACTAAAGGCAAAATGTGACTGTGTCTAAATCCCTGTACTGCTGCCTCTCTTTGCATACTATTTGCCATTTCTGCTTCTTCAGCGTCACTGTTTCAGAGCTTCAGAGTCCACAGGGTGACAGGTATGAATCCCTGCAGCAACCACAGTAAGAGCAAACGGGCAAAACTGCAGAGCAGGGAGGGTGAACCTTTTCTTGTCCTACCTCAAATTGACAGTAACTATAGATAAACAAGTTCAAAGAATAAGCAGAGCTGCACAAAAATACTGGGGAAAAAAGAATATAGTATGCACATAGTATTAATTAGTAACCTACGTGACTGACATTGCTAGAAGGCTTTTAAAAAAACAAGAAAGAAGAGTAGCAGCAGCAAAAAAAAAAGTAGATTCCCCTCTACTGCCAGAGGAGGGGGGAAATACACATGAAGAAAGCAGATGCTGGAAAGTAAGGGACTCTTGGTTATGCTTGCTCTGGTTTAAGATACTTAAGCTGTGTTTTACCCATTAATTTTCCCTTTCCTTAAGTTTGTTTTAAAAAAGACATGGAATTGAGATTTTTCCACTACTGCCCAGTGTAACAGTGGCAGTGCCTCTGTGCTGGAAAGGTAGAAGGCACTGGGATGTTTCAGGAAAATATAAGCATTGTAAGTGTGCAGGTGAACAAGGGAGGGAGGGGGAAGGAATGGTTGAGGTTATTTTTTCTTATTTGCGGGGGGTGGGGTGGTGGTGTCCATTATAAAACCTTGAGGGTGATCTGTTGCCCTTCAACTGAAGAAAATGCTTTCATGTGAGATGGTTTTTATTGTTTCTTTGTTTGTTTGTTTGTTTTTGTGTTGTGTGGTATTGTGCTGTTTTTGGGTTTTTTTTTGCTATAGTCTTTACAGGAGAAAGCCTCATGCTATTTATCTCAGGGGTGCCTGGTTTAATTGTATATCACACACTGTGCCAATGAACTTTAGTATAGGATTCCAAACTTTATTTTTGTAGATTCACTGGTCAAAAAGCACAGTAAAAGACACTCTAGAGAAATGTTAAAGCTGCACATCATAGCCTTGATTGGCAAGAGGATCCAAATCCTACCAATCTCGAGCCCCCTCCCATTGGCACTGGTATTGGTAACAAAAGGATGACAATAACTGGTAGTACTTGTCAGTCCATCAGCTCTACATAATCATGACTATCGTGCTTTAGAGAAAGCTCTATGGTCTTCAACATCTCAAGTTATTCTACTTACACATTTGTAACACTGCACCTAAATTACAATTTAGAAGTAAGCTGTACTTACAGTGTACTGCAATTCACAGATACAGATATGCCACCTGCCTGTTTTCACTTTATTGCTATTTAAAGTCAATGTTTCTACTTGCCTGTTTAATCATGTTTTGCAGAGGAGTCTTTGCTGCAATTCTTTATTTTACCATTGATATCTCTGGAGTTGGTTACTCTGCAAATATTTTCATTCCTATTTGCACTGTGTTAATATTATGTCTCCATAAAGCTGTGTGATGGCAAATACAGCTGTAGCTTAGTGACCTCCTCCTGTGATCTTCCACGCAAAGAGCAGTGCAACCTTTGGTTTAACAGTTGTTGGGTTTTCTCTCCTGCAGTCAAAATGTCAGCGTATTGAGAAGGGAGTGGTATAATTATTAGATAAGGATGCTTTTTTTTTTTTTTTTTTTTTGACCAAAAGATAATGAGAAGTATTGATTTTCAGAAGTTCTTGTCATTAAAGAAAAAGCTAATAGTGCCTTGGTATCATGTACTTCTTGAACTCCGGCAGAATTTTTGTGAAGCAAAGGCCCATGCTGAAAATGTGTGTGGGAAATTAGAGTTGAAACTGATTTGTAGGATAGACTTAAACACTTGGGACCATAGGAATGTATATGCAATACAAAGAGTTTTGCTGGGGTGGAATGATTTTATTGCCTTAATAATATATAAGTTAAAGGAAAGGTTGCTTTTTTATTTTGTTTTCCTTTGTTTTCCTTTGTTCCTTAATCTGAGTATCATCCACAGTTGGTTTTGTGGGGTTTTTTTTAAACTTTATTAAGGTACTACATTTCTTCATTTCCAAAAATGATTGAATTAGCTTTTATTAAAACTTCTATCTTAATTCTTACTGTGAAACATATGAACACTGCTGGGATTCCTGTTTCATACACAGTCTGTTTTTACAAAGATGTGCTTACAACATATCAAAGACTTGTTTGATTCTTTGCAACTCTTTTGTAGGTGGTCAGTCTGTGCATAGTTTTGACTGTAAATGCCTGTAAATATCATAGCTGAAGCTAACTGCTTTGTTTTGATTTTTAACTATTAAAGTTACTATCTTGTCCACCGAGATTGATAGATTCTTCTTCTAATCAGTAAGTGGTCAGTCAAAATATTTTGCAGATTTCTAAGACATTGCAGTATTCAATAACTTTTTAATTATTCACTTTTACCATGTTGCTTAAATTTTCAGAAAAATAATATGAGAATGCATGTGTTATCAAAATCCAAGTGATTCTTCAGTGGCCATATATAATTAATGTGAAGGTTATTTGTTTATGTGGCTTTGACTTCAGTATGGGATATGCTTTGGAATTGTTATTATGCACAATGACCATAAGTACAAATAAACTCTGTAGAATGCTTGCACAGCTCATACACAGCTGTTCATGCAGAGTCACAGCATAGAAGGGGTTGGAGTGGACCTTTGGAGATCATCTAGTCCAACCCCCCGGCCAAAGCAAGTTCACCTACAGCAGGTTGGACAGGAATGCGTCCAGGTAAGCTTTGAATATCTCCAGAGAAGGAGATTTCACAACCTCTCTGGGCAGCCTGTTCCAGTGTTCTGTCACCCTCAAAGTATAGAAGTATTTCCTCGTGTTGAGATGGAATTTCCTGTGTTCCAGTTTGTGCTTATTGCCCCTTGTCCTGTCACTGGGCACCACTAAAAGGAGTCTGGCACCATCCTCTTGTCAGCCGCCTGAGGTGTCTCAGCCTTTCCTCATAGCAAAGGTGCTCCATTCAGGTTCTTAAAGGTTTAATCAGGGGTTTGCTGTAGTTTAGTTCATTTAAAAGTTTACTTGAATCAAAATGGCTGTAATTTAGTTCGGTTAATTCAACTGAATTAAGGACTCTATTTATGAGAAACTATGTAAACATAGAATGGTTTAGGTTGGAAGGGCCCTTGAAGATCATCTAGTCCCAGCCCCCCCCGCCATGGGCAGGGACACCCTCCGCTAGACCAGGTTGCTCAAAGCCCCATCCAGCCTGGCCTTGGACACCTCCAGGGATGGGGCCTCCACAACTTCCCTGGGCAACCTGTTCCAGTGCCTCACCACCCTCGAAGTGAAATGTTTTTTCCTAATATCTACTCTAAATATACCTTCTTCCAGTTTGAAGCCATTCCCCCTCGTCCTATCACTGCATGCCCTTGTAAAAACTCCCTTTCCCGCCTTCTTGTAGGCCCCCTTCACGTATTGGAAGGCTGCTATAAGGTCTCCCTGGAGCCTGCTCTTCTCCAGGCTGAACAACCCTGACTCTCTCAGCCTGTCTTCATAGGAGAGCTGCTCCAGTCCCTCGGATCGTCTTTGTGGCCCTCCTCTAGACTCTTTCCAACAGGTTCATGTCCTTATGTTGAGGACTCCAGAGCTGGACACAGTATTCCAGGTGTGGTCTCACAGGAGTGGAGTAAAGGGACAGAATCCCCTCCCTTGACCTGCTGGCCATGCTTCTTTTGATGCAGCCCAGGATATGGTTGGCCTTCTGGGCTGTGAGCACACTTTGCTGGCTCATGTTGAGCTTCTCATCAACCAACACTCCCAAGTCCTTCTCCTCAGGGCTGCTCTCAATCTGTTCTCTGCCCAGCCTGTATTTGTGCATGGAATTGTCCCTGCCCACATGCAGGACATTGCACTTGGCCTCATTGAACTTCATGAGGTTTGCACAGGCCCACCTCTCAAGCCTGTCCAGGTCCCTCTGGATGGCATTCTTCCCCTTCAGTGTGTTGACTGCTCCACACAGTTTGGTGTCATCAGCAAACTCGCTGAGGGTGCACTCAATCCACTGTCCGTGTCACCGACAAAGATGTTAAACAGCAGCGGTCCCAGTATCAACCCCTGAGGAACACCATTTGTCACTGCTTGCCACTTGGACATGGAATCATTGACTGCAACTCTTTGAGTGCAACTGTTCTGCCAGTTCCTTATCCACCAAGTGGTCCATTGGTCAAATCCATGTCGCTCCAATTTAGAGACCAGGATGTTGTGCGGAATGGTGTTAAATGCTTTGTACGTGTCTAGGTAGATGACATCTGTTGCTCTCCCTTTATCCACCAATGCTGTAACACCGTTGTAGAAGGCCACCAAATCTGTCAGGCATGGTTTGCCTTTAGTGAAGCCATGTTAGCTGTTAACCAATCACCTCCTTATTTTTCCATAAGCCTTAGCAGAGTTTTGAGGAGGATCTGCTCCATGATCTTGCTGGGCACAGAGGTGAGACTGGCCAGCCTGTAGTTCCTCAGGTCATCTTTTTTACCCTTTTTAAAAATGGGGGTTATGTTTCCTCTTTCCCACTCAGTGGGAACTTCACTGGACTGCCACAACTTCTCAAATATGATGGATAGTGGCTTGGCAACTTCATCTGCCAGTTCCCTCAGGACCTGCAGATGAATCTCATCAGGTCACATGGACTTGTGCACCTTCAGGTTCCTCAGCTGGTCTTGAACCTGATCTTCTCTGACAGTGTGACATTCCCCACCAGCCTCTCCTTGTTGATGAGAACAAGGTCCAGCATGGCACCTCTCCTCGTTGGTTCCTCTGTCACTTGGAGAAGGAAGTTATTGTCGACACATTCCAGGATTCAGTTTTATAAGGAGAACTTGCAAGTTAAGTGTAAACATACGAAGGCAAATTTTAACTGGGAGCTGCTTTTGTCCATTGTCCTCTTTGTTTTGATGCCCATCCTTACTTCTGGGGACTTCTTCGTGTTCCAGTCCTTTATCTTGGTAACGTGTTTTGTTTTGTAGTTGATTATTATCTTGGATTTATTTTCCACTTTTAAAAGGATGTGCATTATGTCACGGTATCAAAGTATGTAGCTATAACACAGTAGCTTACTTCAAATTCCTATTTTATATTGCTTCAGAATAATTTTTTGTCTGATTGTCGATGTAGGCAAGTCCAAAGACTATCTCATAAAAATCATGTCTGGTCTCTAACACGCAGCAATTAGAACAAAGCTCTCTTTTATAATAAAGCTATATTATATACCTATTGGTTTCTTCCCTCTAAGTGTATTCTATAATATGTTTTAGATTTGAATGAGGCTCGGGCTTTACTATTTTTCCCCTTAAAATATGTTTAACTGTTGGCAGTCTCAATATCCTTAAGCGTCAGGATATTGCTGGACTAGGTCCTAATCTTCAAACATAAGTGTAATATCGGATCTCAAAATGCTTTGGTTTATAGTACACACACATGGCACTGCCTCTTGTTTTCTTTATTCACCACAGTAATATTAAGCTCGTGTTTAAGTTTTTGTGGGATTATAAGCGCTTCATTTTGTAACTGAGGAACTGGAACTCGCACGGTGAGACCACAAGGATGAGCTCTCCAAGCAGGCTGAGAATTTTCAGATTTTTTTTTTTAAATGCTTTGCCTATTAAAACTAAATACTACTGCTTTGTTTTCCCTATACAATAACTCTTCTACTACCCTGTTGCTTGTTCAACTTTGTATATGCTAGAACTTACCACTTTCTATATGCATACCACAGCGACTGCAATTTGAAAGCTCTTAAACTCAGCTGGACTGAGGTGAAACCATTCTTTAGATATGCAAATACATTGAAGGAAAATGAAAAAGAATTATTTTGTTTTAAAGGCTGTACTAGTAATAATAGACTTACCATTTATATTTAGTTTGCTGGCATGTTTATGTAAACTTTAAGAGAAAAGCTTAACTGCATGTTTTCTTGCTGTATAGTTTCTGCAGTTAAATTAGTATTTACAGAAAAAGCATGGTGAGAGAACCAAAACACTTCTTGATTTGCATAGCCTGGTATTTGAAATACTAAGTTTGTTTCCTGGACCAAAAATGTTTCACATATCAGTCTGATATGTCTGATAGTCTGTTGGATTTGTTTTCATTAGGGTTGAAAGAGTTTACGATGTGTATCTTATTTTTTGCAAGGAGAAATTATAATCTGTAAAGCCCCAGCTAAACAGACTGCTCTACACAATTAAGGAGTAAAAAGAAAAATACGCGTTTTGTGGCATGTTAACAAAAATGCAAAGATTTTCCTTTTTGATCCCAGTGAATCTGAAGTAATGGGGAATACTACCCTCGGATGTAAGGGGCTGCATACACAGTGGAAAATCTCCCAGTAGATTTTGGCAAGTCGCAGAAGTTCTGGAAGCATTGGTTAAGATAAACGTTAGATTGTTTTAATGCTTTGAAATACGCCATGTTCTGTACCTGTTGGAATAAGTTTACAGTAAACAAAGAAAGTAACCACATAAAAAAAATCCCAACTTTAAAAAATATGTGCTAATGGTTTCAGTGCTGTCTTATTTTCTTTAATTACTGTCATTTCTGTAGTGATCAGAGGATTAATTATTTACTACTGCAGAAATGTACTTTCAAAGTAATTCTTCAGATTAAGTATTTATATGGCTTCTGACATGCATTCTGTTGCTTAATATCATATATTTAATGTTAATTAACCCCTTGCACCATGTCTACGTGAAATGTGTAGAAAGATTGACATGTGGTGTTCTGATCAAATACATAGTAAAAGTCAACTACTTGGAATGGGCAGTTACGGGGCCGGGGGGGAATGTGTGTTCACCAGTGCTTCCTTTGACAAGGTCAGAATAGTTCGAGCACCTTGGAAAGCTTTTAGATGTTTTGATAACACAGTTCCAGCATCTTGAAACGTGGATGCCTGTCCCAGAACTTTAGTTGTAATCAATTAGTAATGTGGTGGTTTATATTGACTACAATTCAGTGGAAACATCCAAAACTAACCATAGCAGATCTCTTCTGCCTTGCAGAGGAGGGAATCAATATGCAATCCCTTTCTAGATATTTTGGGGGATAAAGTTAAGATTGGTACCTTCAGGATTCATATCAAACATCAGTATGTCAGGCTGAACAAACCCAATTCTCTGTCTTTCCTCATATGGCAGGCTTCCCAGTCCTTTGATCATCTTGGTGGACCTTCTCTGGACCCTCTCCAGCTTGTCCGCATCTTTTTTTGTATAGCGCGGACCAAAACCGAACACATTATTCCAGGTGTGGCCTGACAAGCACTGAGTGGGATAATGACTTCTTTATTTCTGCTGGTGATGCAGAGATGTAGATGCAACCCAGCGTCTTGTCGGCTTTCTTTGCTGCAGGAGCACACTGTTCACTCATAGTGAGGTTGTTGTCCACCAGGACCCCCAGGTTCCTTTCCACAGAGTTGCTCCCCAGCCTGTGCTGCACTCCTGGATTATGTTTTCCCAGGAGCAAGACCTTACACTTGTCCCTGTTGAACTTCATAAGGTTCTTGTTAGCCCGCTGTTCCAGCCTATCCAGGTGTTCCTGCAGGGTGGCCCTCCCTTTCCAAGTGTCCACTTCCCTACTCGGGTATCATCAGCAAAATTCATCAGGGTACAATTGATCCCATCATCCAGATCACTTACAAAGATACTAAGCAGCATTGGGCGCTGTAGTAGCGACAGCCTGTGAGCCAGTTCCCACCCACCGCACAGACCACTTGTCTCAACCAAAATGCATTGGTTTCTCTCTGAGGTGGCTATGGGGAACTGTGTCAAAAGCCTTGGAGAAATCAAGGTAGACAATGGCCATTATTTCTTTCCAGAACATGTCAAAGGGTGCAGAATTACACGTACCTCACCCGGCATGATGTATATCTGCGAGAGCAAATGTTAGGATGGAAAATGAAAAGGCTTTTCGATAGCTACTTGCTACACAGTATGTGTCCTTATTTTCCCTTTTTCTGAAAACTCTTGCATTGAGAAGTTGCGAGAGCTAATAGAATCACTGAAGTGATATGGTGATTTTACTTATTAAATTTATCCATTTTAAATTTTACCTCTTATATCTGATACTCGCAGGGTCTGGAATACATACCAGGCATAAGGCAAACTGTTCAGCCTCCATGCTTTATTACAGTAGCTTTGTGTTCAGTAACCTGTGTACCATCTATATCCTTACTACTTATAACCTTATCCTCATTGCTTATACATATAAATGCTTTCTTTAATTAACAGTACTATCTTGACTGCCAGCTACAGTTCCTGTGGTGCAGATTTTTGTGGATGAATGGGGAGCTTTACTTTGCAGTCCTTTTAGATATGTCAACTTTTAACAGCATTAAAATTTCCTGCAAGAAGAGTAATCTTGTTGTCTGGAGTCTATTACCATATGGATTTTTCTCATTGCAACAATAATGACAGATATAAGATTTCTGCCACGTAAAAATGAAGGTTATGTCTTGCTACGTGTTTCATTGTGTAAGTTTGATTTTTTTATCTTTTGAAGATAATGAGCTGCAGGAGAGACATGGGTAGCACATGTTTTAGAAGAAACAGAACTCAAATCTGCAACCAACAGCAGATTCAGATGCAGCCCTGATTACATTTATGAAGGTTAAAAAGAAGCTGGAATAGTGTCACAGGAGGCTGAAGGATGCTTAATCATGGAAGCAGGGAGGCTAATACACTTTTCTTAATAGCTACTTTAATGATAAGGACCACCATATTGAAACATGGGCATCCCTACAGTGGTCCAGATGGGTTTTACAGGAGGCAATGACTTTACTAAGCAGATTTTTGAGTGCTGTATTAAATTGTTTTCTTTCTCTGGGTGATATGAAATTAATATATCAGTGTACTGCTTGACATGTTCTCTAATTGTATGATTACACTTTTCCTTTCCTCTTTTCGCAATAAATTTTAGTGCCTGTCCATAGCCTGTTTTAAGTCACAATTAGTATGTGTGGTGTTTGCCTTATGGGGATGAAATGTACAGAAATTAAAGGAAAAGAAGGTTTTCGGAGCAGCAGACCTTTTCAGAAACTGCCCTCAAGACCCTGGGCGAGATACAAAGCTGCCTTTCCTTTTTTGTTAGGTGAAGGAGTGTGGGAAGGAAGGACCTCCTTTATTCATAGGGGTGTTGTAATAATAAATAAAATGAAAGCAATGGCAATACTGCAGTGAGACTCTCGTAAATACTTAACAGAGGCTAGAATGCGTTCTTCTGGTACTTCTAGAATTTAAGGGTGTGAATACATGGTTTTGATTCCTTTTATTTCTCAGTTGTGTGATTTGGGATTTGCATGTTGGTACTTATGGTCGTTGCTAGAAATTTAGATACTCAGTGATGAACGGAGCCCTACACGCTGATTCGGCATACATTGTTGGGAATTTGCTGGAAGACCCAGGGAAGATGGGGCATTATTTAAGAAGCTGACATAATTTCAGAAGGCTCAGCAACGGGTATCTTAGCTGCTGTCATGGATTTCGGGGCAGTACCTGTGCTTTCTTGGTTGACAGTGAGGGCAGCTGGCTTGGCTCCCCGTATCTTGTTGAGGTTAAAGTGGTTCTGAGTGTGTGTGTGTCTGTAGGCAGCAGGGGGAGTACTCTTTGTAATCGTAGTTGTTGCTTTGCAGTTCTGGGATTTACTCTTATACTGTAACTGCAGTTATAGTAGAGAGGAGTAGAAAAATCACAACAAAATACAAGTCTGTAAACTCTCATTCAGCAATAAATGTCTGTCTCTGATATTTAAAACTACTGATTAGCTACTAAAAGATACGAGTATCGCTTCCTTTTTAAATACAGGTCACTTTGTTCTTTTTTCCTTAAGTTATTCCAGTTCCAGGCTGGCTATCTGCCGTCTCTGTCTCAGAGATAGTTCATTGATGTTCTCCAGAATGCTTTGCCCTTATTATAGAATACCTTTGACTGAAGGTTCAGTATGTGTAAATGGAGAAAGGGAAACCCATTTCAGGGAGCACAACTAGTCTGTAGACTCCAAACACAAGTCAGCAAGCCATTGGCATCGTACGGGCTACCTGCTATTGCAGAGCTACAAGAGCACTTGTAGGAAATGCATAATAAATATTCCCTGAAATATCTTCAGTTATACTACTGAGTAATACGTTTATTGTTACTTTAAGTATACTATATGTAGTTTTTATAAAATATGTTTTCTTAGTGCATGTGAATTTACTCTGTTTTTAAATGTTCAAACGAGATATGTCTATGCATTATAAAACCGGCAGAAATAAATCCAGAAAATTGCATTAGAATAAATAAAGGAGTGAGTAACTACTCTTAAATATAGAGGAAAAATTACAGGTTTAATGTTTTCTGAATGTATCAAGAACAAGTATGGTGTTGCAGTTGAGAATGATATTGTATCTGGTCTGTTCATTTTGTAATGGTAAAAAGGCAAATGAAAAATTTTAGGTATAGAACTTCGGTCTAACTGAAGATGTATTTAAATCAGAAAATCATTGCAAGAGTAAAATTTTTTTTTTTTACTATCCCCACTTACAGACTGGTGTGTCAAGAGAGCAAAATGATGAAGAAATAATAATTTTAGACATTATTCAGGCAGACACATTTGTGAATAACTGTCTCCAGAGATGTGCTCTCCAGAAGTCGTAATTGCAGCTGAACAGAGCCAGCAGGTAAATCATGCCATGCCAATTATCTCAGGTTTGTTGAAGTCGGTGTGCCTTGCATGGCACGTTAGCCAAACTTGTGCATCAAGCCAGAAGCGATGCTTGCTGGTGTTCAAGAACACGTGGATTCATCCTGCTACGCACTGCACTGTTAAAAAAATGAATTCAGAAAGCGCAGCACAGTATGTTGTATTTTCTGTACATCTCAGGGCCGCATTAGTTGCCTATGCAAGTGAGAATGAAAAGTTTTCCTCCTACTTGTAATTCTTATGCCACTGTTAGCTTGGATGAAAGGCAAATGAAAGGCTACTTTCTGGCTTCACTACAATTTCAAAGGCTAAGATTGTTCTGTTTTTTTGATAATTTCTTTCTAGGTTAACATAGTATAGCTCAAAGAATACCTGCAGGTCTTTGAAAAATATGCTGTCAGACTGCAGCTTTCACAAGCCGACAGTTCATCACACAGCTCACTGATTATCTCTAGACCTTTGTTGGCTTCCATGCAGATTTGTTTATTTATTCCATACATTGTGCAAAAGTGATAACATATAGTCACTGTGTTGGTTAAAAGCAAAAATATAGGCAAGTATTTATAGTCTCTGTGACATCTGAAAAAAATGATTTGAGTAGTATAAAAAACCCCTATATTTGAATTTATTTCACTTACGAGTTTCAAGAAATAGATTTTCTAATTGCTAAAAATAATCAATTCAGAACTTGGTTAAAGAGAATAGGTTATAAAATAAATAAAATATAGTATCCCATTCAAATAGTTAAAATAGATATAGTAAAAAGCATTTCTAGGTTTTCATTGTGTGTTGTTCTGGAAACTAAAGCGGATAGTCTTTAATTTTGAAAGTAATTTTTTTTTATTCAGTTAAACTAGCAACAGTATTCTTGTAAGGCATCACTGCCACATCCATGCTTATTTCAGATTCTCTACCTAGAAGTTACTGTTCTGATGAGGTAAGGGGACAAACCCACTGCAAACCATTGGGGGGAAGGGGGGGAGGAGAGAAACAAAACACCCAAACCAAAACCAACAAAAAACCCTGTAGAAATGCTTTCTAAATGAAATTTTTGAAGGTTTTGATTACATACACTTCTTTTTAAAGGAAAATACACTATTTTTCCTATTCCTATGATTATTTTATATGCACTTATTTAAATAATAGAATAACGTAGCAATCAAGAGATCATCTAGTCTGATGAAGGTGTCATTGCTGCCTCCTTGAGTAATCTGTTCCAGTAGCCTGTCCTTATCATTAGAAGGTTTTTCCTCTAATGTCTAGCTGTAATATAAGCCTACTGATTCTTGAAAGTCTTTTATGAAAAATCATATGTCTTAGCCACTAAGTTGGACCGTCAAAGACTGTATTCCAAACATGTCTGGATTGTTCTCGATCTTATTTATCCTGATATCTGTATCCTCAGAAATTACCTTTGTCACTCTTCCTTGACTGGGACCTAGACTGGCTGAAGGAATTGGCCAACAGGAGTCTTATGAAATTCAGTGGGAACAAATGCGAGTCCTGTGGTTTTTGAGATGTACTGAAATAAAGCCTTGAGCAACCTGGTTAAGTTTGATGCTGTCCCTGTTTAAGCAGGAGATTGGACCTCCCAAGAGCATTTTCAACCCTAATGATTCAAAGTCTTGAATTCAGAGTCAGAACTGCATCCTTTCTTACGGTGTTAGCTGCAGATCTGTTTTGCCTAGGAAGCTATCAATTTCTTTTCACAAATTAAGTGTATGTGCAATGAAACTCTGACTACTTTTATAAATTAAAATGTCAGATTCCTGTCCGTAGCTGATACGAGAAGCTAAGTAAAAGGAATTAGTTTAACCATTGTTTCCCCCCCCCATCGTTATGTCATTATGTTTATCACCTAATGAGCACTTTCACATGACCTTTCTCATGCATCTCCTGTGACTGGGTAACTCTTTCATTGTTCTGGTGTCTTGCTGGGGAATTGGCACAGTAGCTGGAGAGGCTGTTGTTCTGCTAACTCAGGGTAGTTCTCTGCAGGGTATAGGAAGTCAGAGGCAGGCTCTGATTTACTACTTGACTGAAGACCTGCTTGCAACAGAAGAATTGCACTGGTTTTAGAATGACCTGTGTTACTGAGCAAATAGCTGCTACGTTTTGCACCAGCTGATGACTGTGGGTTTTTCTTTCTGCCTATTCAGCTGTTTGGCTGTGTTCGCAAATAAACAGAGCTGAGCAGCAGTGTCTATGTGCATGGATCACTGAGGCCGGG
>NW_009648038.1:6030-10966 GCF_000708025.1 Charadrius vociferus | reverse complement strand
GCCTGCAAGTTTATCTCCTTCAACGTTTGAAAGCATTGAGGGAAAGCAAAGGGACACAGAGCGGCACAGTGAATAAGCAGTTGTGAGTAGATGCCTCTGATGAAAGGAGATGCTGAGTAAAGAGGGATGGGTCCTGTGGAGGAGAGGGGGGATGTCAAACATCTAGACAAGTATTTTGCAAACAGGCAGGTATTCACAGTGATCTGGTATATTTGGAGTAGCACAGTGAAGCAGTGGAATCTGGGACAAACTGACCTAAACCGAAGTCTACTATTTGGGTTTTAAAAGTGTAAAAACTCTGGGAAGGAAATCAGTCTTTCCTTTTAAAATAGATTTGATATGTCCTTAGCCAGCCTTCTATATTCTTTTGTCCCTAACTAACCAGTTAAGTATTGTCAAATAGATGTCCAGTCACCAAAACTTCTTTAGTGTGAATGTTACAGTCTATATTATGTTTTTGCATAACTTTTCAGCAATTTCTTGGTTGGTTTGTTTTGGTTTTTTTCTGTTATGAAGATTTAAGACAAAGTTAGAGAGACCAGCTTTTCCTTAACGATTGTAGCTACTTTCCTACCTGATTTATGCATGACATCAGTTGAGTTACAAGAGATCTGGCAACAAGAGATCTGAACAGTGAATCTTAAACCCCCATGAAGTTATATGACTAATGCAATGTGTATCTTAGTTATACTTCATTCTGAACTTATTTATGGTCTTATATATTTATTCAGATCTTACTCATACGAAGAAGCGTTCAGATGAGTGTTCAGAATTAAGTCAGTGAGAGTACTCATGTGCATATGTATTTTCTTAAGAGTTACAGAATTATCACAGCACCTGTTGTATGCTCTTAAATGGGCATTTAAGGCTACAGATAATGTCTGGACTCCCATGGGACTTCTCACTTCAAGTTTCCTAATTTAATCCATACCATTATGCTCTGTTTAGCAAAGAGCACTGTGGTGCTGCACAATCAAAACAGCTATGTACGTTCAGAAGCACCACTGAACGTGCACAGGACTGATATTGAATGGTTATAGAGCAGCAGATGCGCTGTATATGTCTGGCTGTATCTGTGCCTAAAGCTGTACTGTTGCAATAGCCAGTCGTGCTCAGGCTGTCGGGACAATAGTGCTAATAACCTTCAGATCACCACGCAGTGAAGTTAAAGGTCCGTTACGCTGCTAGCCAGACTAAGTTACTGACTTGTAGTAGGAATTCCTGTAGCAAAGTTTTGGATCACAAATATGGATCTGCAAGTCTGGATGGCTGAAATTTAATCTTGTCTATCAAATGGATTAGTCTAAATAAGTCCAAAAAAAGCATGGGAGACTTTCAGCTCAATGCACTAGCTTTCTGGGGAAAGCTTCCTTCATCATATATGTCTAATATGAGGGAGCTACTCTGACTTTTACTATTTCTGAGAAGATAGTACAGAATTCTGTTTTATTTTCAGCCATGTATGCAGCTACTGGCAGTAGGAAGTGCTTGCTTAACCATTAAGCATATACACCTGAGTGCATTTTCTGACCAAGTTTTTGATCCTAAACAACTGTTTAAAAGTCAGTTGTGTGTGGTGAGAGAGATTAGCTTATAAATTCACCTACCTAATAACAGAAACTTGGGCCGGGTTTTTTATAAGGAATGTATTAGCTTCTTTCTGAGGAAAAAAGAAAAGCTTTTGAATAGTGGAAATGACCTTTAGGCATACAAGATGTGTCCCAGGTATGTACTCGGTTCTCAAAACCTACTATGTGGATATTGACTCACACGGAAATATTAATATTATGGGAACTGGCATTATCTATTTCAAAGAATGTTGTCTTGGTTGGTGTCTAGTGTTCATGGAATAGGTAGTTTCTTTATCATACTTGTAGGTGCTGCTTTCATAGGAAGAGTGATAGTTTATCTGAATTACTGAAATATAGAACAAAGTACAAAAACAGTTCTGAAATCTGAACCTGTAAAAAAACCCAAACAAACCAACAACAAAAACCCCAAATCAGTGATTTTGTTAGGATATTATGCTAAACTAGCAAGCAGGAACTGAGTGTCACTTGCCTGCAGACATGCACTTCTATTACTGACTGATGCAGTTGTCTCACATTTTGTTACATGTTGGCTTATTGCTTTTATTTCGTGAAGAGTGATTTAATTTCTGGAACAGTGAGTTCTTAAAATATTTGTGCATAAAAATTCTTCTATTATTAATATAAGAAGCTATAGTTGTTTTCTTGTTGAAGGATGTGAAGTTGAAAGATCTCGATTGTATAACTGTTTCATAAAAATAAGGGCAAGCCCTACCATTTACTTTGCCGTTCAAACTCTAGTTAGACTAAAACATATGAAGTGTCAAGCCACTCAAATGACTGGCCCTCAAAAATCATGCTGACTCTAACCGAGAGCTAGAGGCAACACATACTATATACCACATTTCTTTGTATACTCCTAACATGACCACTTTAAGACAACAGCTATTAGAACTAAATTTAAAGTATCTGTATGCCAGGCTGCTGAGTACTAAGGAGCAGAAAACATTTCTGTCTCATTCAAAATTATTGCTGTAAAGCTCAGCAGATATTCTCATAAAATTATAAACAAAATACTGTGTATCACAAACTGAAGTCCTAATTACAGTGGAAAGGAAAACACTTCTGTTGTGCAGATGTACACTAAGTCGCTTTACTCCAGACTAGTTCTAATTCATAGCCGTGTCGGTACAAAAGTAATAACTGCACTAACAAGTCCATATGAATGAGGCACATTCGTATGGGCATAAAAATTTATGCTACTCTGTGTCCTGATGCTTAAAATCTTGGAAAGGCTACTTTGTGATAAATGGCAGCTGACAGGTAAGATATCCTAAGCCATCCTTTTTTTGTTTTTTTCTTTTCTTTTTTGACAGGATTGGCTTCTTTTCCCCTCACTGTTTCCAATGAAACATAGCATAATCAATGAACAGATATGATGCTGAAACAGGGGATCTTAACTCTGCTAATTCAAACCAGCATACGATGGTTGTGTGCTGGGCTGGGTGTCACATGAGATAACTGCAGTCCTCACTGTCATTGGCTCTGCAGCCTCGAACAAGTCATAAACCTTGCACAGTTCCTGCTCTCTTTAATCTCCTCTAGATTAAAACTCTTGAGGAGGAGGAGGAGAAGGAGGTTGTACGCTAAAACGCTTCTTGATTGTGATTAGAAATTGTAGGTATGTAATGTAAGCAACTCGCATCTAAAAAATGCTGATTGAAATCAGTCTGTCTTCTCACAGCAGATGAGAGCAGCAATGAATTCAACTAGTTTGCATATACAGCCTGCTCTTAACCACAGCAGCTTGTCACATGCTGCAAAAACCTGAGAACCAAGTAAACATTTTCACACTTAGTTGTCCAGAGCTTCATGCTTCTGAGACTATACGTTGCCAGCTGAACATGTACTAATTAGTTTAGAACTCATTGCAGGCACTGCGGTGTAAGCATGCAGAGCCAGAGGCATCGTCTGTAGGCTGGACTCAGCCCCTGTAACAGTTTAATCTGTTCCCCAGCCTTCTCATGAATCTGCAAACCTGTGAACGGTCTGCAGTGGAGTCTGCTGCAGAGAGCCCCGAGTTAGTGTAAATCCACAGGCAACAAACTGATGAAAAGATGCCAGTATTGAGAAGCAACCACAGCAGTAAATGCAATCTAAATATGACTAATAATATAACTTCATTATATTTTTTGTCTTTCAAAAACTAGATGAGGACTAGCTAATTTCAGCAACACTGATGTGCATTTTTCTTCACTCCTTTGCCACACAACCAATATTAACACACTGAAAAGACAGTCCTGTTCCCCAAATCCAGAGACCTTTTAGGGTTAAGACTGCTGTGCTGAAGGTACATCAGTGAAAGTTAGGACGACTGAAATGACACTTTCAGGAGTTGTGCCTTTGGACAGGGGATAAATGTCAGCTCACCCTTGTGTAACTGCCAGGGAATAATTCGGTAAAACAATTTAAGAGGTACTTATACTTGCAACTACTTAGTAAATCAGACTGCACAAGAGCAAACTGATTAGATGAATCATTGGCTGTACAGATGCACTGGAATAGAATGATTTTATTTTTAAAATAAGAGCATTTAAATGAAAATGAGCAAACCTAAGTTCCTAAATAATAACCTCTGTTTCAGATGTGCAAGGCGTCAACTTTCCATGTGAATGTTTTTCAGACAGTGGATAGTTCTCAAACTACTTGTTTCCTTAACTTGAGCAGACACTCAGGGTGCTCTTGCTGTGGGTTTCTGAGATGCGCATCCTCTGAAATCCAGGCAAGCAGAGGACACAGTAACACACTTGCTGGCTATTGTCAAAGTGCTGAGTATCTCTGTGCCATACACTGCTGTGCAGTGTAGTATTCTGTACAACCCCGTCCTAAAGAGGTGGATGTCTAAACTCTGAGTTGCAAAGGTAGTCCTAATTTTAGGTATGTGAAATCAACAGTACTATTCGTGCAGGTAGCCTAATCTGTAGATGTAATACTTAACTAAAGATTGGACTGTAAGGGTTCCCGGACTAGCTGAATAAAGTCAGTTGATTTTTGTAGATCACTGTCATTTCTACATGCCTTGAATTAAACACATCCTAATTAATGAGCAACTTAAATCAAGACCAGACTGATGTACAGCAATCTTTAAAAGCTCAGCAATGGGAGCATTTTCTGTTGGGATTTCTCATCTCTGTGATATTCATAATATAAAGATAGGTAATCTAGAGATATAAAAAAGAAAATCAGGGCTTCTGCATTGTCTGGAAAAGATAGCATGCCAGCTGGCTAACAGGAGGACTAAGAAAATGTTCCTTTTTTGGTTTCATGTAAAGAACTTAAGAGTTTGAGATTTTCTTACCTCCCCCCCCCCCCCGGCTTTTTTTAACATGTACCCTTGTTTTTTACAT
>NW_009648038.1:0-5899 GCF_000708025.1 Charadrius vociferus | reverse complement strand
TTCTTTCCCCCCCCCCCCCCCGTGCTTTTATTAACATGTACCCTTGTTGTATACATTCTGATTAAATTTCTTCTATTTGTTTTGAGCTAGGAGGTGGGTTTTGTGGGTGAGTGGGGTTTACTGGCTGGGTTGGTTGGTTTGTTTTTAACTGAATTCCAAAAGCACTTCTTCTCCAGGGATTTGGCAGAGCTATTTTGCAACTCCGTAAACAGGGACCTCAGTATGTGTCATAGCTACTCAGCACACCCTCCAGCGTATCAGAAGGAAAACAGGAATAGATTTCATTTCAGGTACATGAAAGGTAGCATAACAGAGGTCAAAAAAGCAAGAGAATATTTCAGTTGCAGATGGTAACCAAAAAGGCTGTCTGATGTGTGGCAAGATGCTGGGCTGTGTGCTTGAATCCCATGGGTCACTGTGCAAGCGTGTTCTGTTTCATTTGGTTGGTTTGTTGATGTTTTTTAAGTAAATATTTGGCAGAGTACCTATAGTAATTAATGGCGGCCTGTGCTCAGAATTCATCTTTCATTGTGTCCAATAAACAAATATTTACTGCTTCATCAACATGGTTTCATTCCATGCAGGTGAAAATGTATGAACAACAATCCACTTCACAAATCCAAACCAGATGGGTGTAAGACATTATGCTTTTCAATATGTGGTAATTTGGATGTTCTGCCTGGAAAAATTACTTTATTGAAGCCAATCAGAGGAACAAAATAATGTTTACACAGGCAACATCGTGTGTTCTTTAAAAGGCATAAATGACAATGATTGCTAGAGAGTATTCTCCAAAATAAATGCGTAATTTGTTTTAAGATTTACAGTTCACCACCATTACATTGAGTTATCTCAAGAACATACTTCTCAGAAAAGAATTTTCTCTTAAAATATCAATTTATGTTATTTTTTTAAAAACAATTCTTTTTATTTTGTTTTTGTCTAGAAGGGAAGAAAGAATAATGATACAGGTATTGTAGTAGAAAAACTTAGCCTCCCAAAATATTACAAAATACACCATCTTGAATACATTAAATAGGCGTGGATAACGTATCTTAAAGAAACTATTATTTTGTAGTAATTTCCTTATAGTACTCTGTGCCCTAGTTATCATTATTTCAGCTAGTTGCTTTTCCAGAAGCTTCCATACTCAATGGTTGGAAAACCTTATGTTGTATGAATGTGATAACATGGTTTTTCCCAAACACAGGACAAGGGGTGTGCAGATGTGTATTCTCCTCCCCCCACCCCCTCCCCAGTATCTGTCTCTGAAACAGCTGGTTGATACAAGCCTTTTTGGTTTGAGGATAGGATTGTTTTTGCATTTTAAACAAAGTTTGTCATTACACTAAATTAAAACAAAACAAAAAAAAGATACCTGAGACAGGTTGGATCTCTGTATTGCCTTTTTGGCCTTCAGTTGTCCTCGCTGGCTGCACAGCCAAGCCAGGTCAACTGCTTTAAAGAGGTAATGTGAAATAGTGTCATCTATGATCAGAATGAACGTGCCTGCTTTCTTCAAAAGGTACTTAACAGGATATCTCTTCGGGATATTTTCCCCTTGATGTATTTCATATCATTTTTGTTTTAAATACATGATTCTTTAGAGGTTTTCAGGACTATTCAGAACAAAGCCGTGAGCAACCCAATTTAAATTCAGTGTTTGACCCAGCTTTGAGTAGGATGCCTGACTAGCTAACCTTGCAAGGTCCCTTCCAACTTTGATGATTCTTTGACTTTGTTTTCTGTGGTTTAGGATGTGAAATAGCTGAGTAATTCCCAATACCTTTTACAGATCTCTGATGATTACGTTTGCATTTTAAAGAGCTTCTAACTACACCTAAGTCTTATGAAGGTCTGTTTTTTGGGATGTACATTCTCATTTATTAAAGCTTTGGTGAAAATGAATATTAAATTTATGAGACAGCAGATCTAGAATGGTTCAGGTAATCTTGGTTTATTTCCCAGCTCTGTGTGTGACATCCAGTGAATCATTGAGTTTCTCTGTGACTCACTTACTGGTACTTTTGATGAAGGTTAATAATGATACTTTTCTCCTTTTTATTTTGATTTGGATTACTTTTTTTCAGGACAAGGTCTGTCTCTGTGTACTTTGTTGTAGAAGTGGGCGGGGTGGGAATAATCACTTTTTGTTGTGATTCCTTGTTAATTGTGCTGGGGGTTGCCAGAAGCTCCTGTCACTGCTGTGTTCGGAGTGATCCAGGCTGGAGTTTGGCTGGAACCTCCTGTTCAAAATTTATCCTGTTTGAGCAAAAAGGGCACTTTTGGAAAGTTGTTCTTCCAAAATAGGCTAAACTTTCATTCCCCCCCTCCACCCTGTGAATTGTGGTCGGCTTTGTGTCGTGCACGTTATTGAGGCTGATTCCTTTTTATTCCCTTTTTTTTTTTTTTTTTAAGCTTCTGGGATGGCCAAAGTTTAGTCTTGAGTTTGTAGAGGTAGAAGTCTGTAAAAAAAATTTGTTCAGAAATCAAATTCTATCTTTCCATTTTGAGGGCTTTCCACAGAACTAAGGGCAAAACGAAGATAGAGAAGGCAGGAAAATGATGCTACTTAAATTCATACCTTTCTAAATGAACTTGAGCTGAAAACAGTGATTTTTTCTTTTTGTATTCTTTCCACTCCCTTCATAGTCCTGTAGCGTATCAGTCAATGAGGCCAAGGAGCTGTGATGATATGGTGATTTATTCAAGTGTTTTTCTTCCCCAGTGAATATCTAACTAAACTTCCATCTAGTGGAATAAAATTTTCTGTAGCGCTGTCTATACAGAGGTTTGCCTTCTCTAGTTAAATTAAAACAAGCCTAGCATGTTAACTACTATCAACACTGGTTTATAAACATCGCTTGAAAATGAAAATTTAAGTCATAGCAGACAAACCCAGAGAGTATTCTATCTTTGACCAACAGTGGACCTCAAAATGTTTCCTATCATTAGAAAGTTTTAAGATCATTAACTAATGCGCTGAAGCCTTTAACATACCATGTTTATTGTTGGGATTGAAAATAATGAAGTAGCTTTTTGCTTTTTTTTTTTCTAGTACCTCTATCTAAGTGAACTTGTAGTTCTTGAAATGCTAACATTGCCAGAGGTACCCAAAGCTCTGGGGGCGGGAGATGTATATTATAGTTTTAAAACACTAGCTGAAGCACAGCATTTCTTTAGTCTTTTTCATGTTATTGCCTCTCCCCAGATAAAATTGAAATGAGATGCCAAAGTTGTTTACCAGCGATTCACCCATAAATCTTATCCCAAGCAACTGACGTGTTCTGGCAAGCAAGCCAGAGGGCATATATGTAACTGTATGTGTGCACACACGCCTGTGACGGAAATTTGATTAAAAAGCAAGTGAATGACGAGATTATCAGATTTACAGCTGCAGTTTATGAAGCACAAATCCTGCACATGACTGTCAAAAGTTATTACTGATGGCGCATGCATGGCTCCGTAAACGATCAGATGCAGATAGGAGCACCCACCAGTTTAAATTTTCGTACTGCTGAGAACAACCGATATATAATATTAGCTTTAGAATCTGTTCCAGTCAAACTGCCGTGCATCAGTGTTTGTGTATGTATAGATTTCTGTATGCTGTAATTATATGAGGAGACTCAATAGCAAAGTGTAAACCAATGAAGTATAGCTTGCAAAATAAGACACCGCCAGTCCAGAATGGAATTGGGAAACAGGTGCATGTCTTTCAACAAGGCCAGATGAAAGCAGGATGGAAGCAGTGAAATTAAAGACTGAGGAGGGGGAGAAGATTGGAAATTCTTTTGCGGGTCTTTTATTCCCAATAAGGATGGTGATGTTGGTGATGTATTTTTTTTTTTTTTTAATTCATTGATATGTCATAATTATGAGTATGGTACCAAAAGCTTAGATGTTTGAAATGACTGCTTATGTAACTATTCAATTATAAATCCTTTATTAAAAGCCATCTGTAAGGACAAATAATAATGAGGGGAAGGCTACTTAAGTAGTCCTCTACAGTTTGTGAACCTCTACACGGTGTTGTGGTTTTTTCCTAAAACCGGAGACAAATTTCCAAGGAGTAAATCTTGATTTCCTGCGTTTTGTGAAGTACTTTGCATAGCTCTGGCACTAGGCAAATTATATCAAATATAGCTCACAGCACTATGGAGAATATTAACATCTACAGCGTGAGACTTCGAACTGTTCTTGGTCTTAGGGCTGATTCTGTCCTGGATTTTACTATACTTTGATTTTTGGGGGAGCTCAGAATGCTAAACCCCGAACCCTTGAAAGCTCTTCCTATGCAAAATGTATCCCAGATATGAAAACAGATAAAATTACTGATCTTCAGATTTCTGCGGGCATTTCAAGGAATGCTCAAAGTACACAGCTTTTGAAATAATGCCATAATCTGAATTGCTTCCTGATTTGGTCCCAGTTTATTCATCTGTATAATTCTATGAAGAGATGGGAGGGTCCTACACTGTGTACATTATGCCTTCAGTGCTGAAGAGGGAGGAAAGGGAACAGTGAAGAGATGGTTGCTGGAGTTGTAAGCCATGCGGGGGTGGACAGAGGGTGGTGCTTCAGTTCTTAATTACAATTCATTAAAAATTAAGCTTCACCCTGAGAGAGAGAGAGATGTGATGAGTCCTTTCTGAGTCCTAAAATAGGGCAGCAAAAACTTGCACACAAAAGCAAATCTTTGTAGGACTGAAGTTCAGATTTTTTCAAAATGTCATGAACATGGCTGCAGCTGTTAGAAGGCTGAATTTCAGCCAAGATTTTATAAATGTACAAGTTTCAGCTGTTTGCCTGGTTGGTTGCTTTCCTCAGAAATCTTGCATCTGCTTGATAATGCCATGGTGAAGTGTGAGCCTAGGAAAATCTCCAGAAGTTCTTACATTGTATTGCTGCACACCGAAGGACGTTGCAGGTTCTAAACTTAAGTGCTATACAAAGAGCGATATCTTAGACCCACGGTCTCGTGATGCCTGTGCAATTGTGTTGGTGTGGAAAAATGCAGCATCAGCGATCTCTTTATTTTCTGAAACAATCATTAGCAACACTAGCCATATTAAGTTAAATATGGATACAAAGATATTTTTTTTAAATGTTTCTTGGCGAATCCCAAATATTAGCAATACTCAGATAAGATCGAAGTAGCCATGGTGTACGCAACGTGGACAGACAGATCTGTGGGCTTTTCTGATACCTGCAGAGACTTTGTCTAGCCGTAGAGGATGTCTGAAAATCCTGTTTTTCTTCCATATGGGCTTTTGGTGATTTTGTAAATTTTTTACTTTTAAATAGTCAGTTCACGTGTGATTTAGATCTTGGTACTCAAAAGCCACTTCCTTCTGTTTTGAAGTTTGATATACCACTAAAACGTGCCGAGGTTTTCAGTAATATCTGTATCTCATGTGTACTCATAGATAAGTCTAGTAGCCTGATGATTAAATGCACGGAGGGCATATCTCTCCTTTTGTGTTTGATACTGAATTCTAACGGCTCATCTGCATTGACAGGATTTGCAGATACTGATGTGCTCGGTGTCTTGCTTTGCTATCAAGTTGCCACCTCAAACAAACTTTACATGCAGTGTAAAGTGGGAAGGTTGGATAATAAAGACTCAAGATGATCATTTTGTCTTTGAAATCCTTGTCATCTAGTAGGAAGAGAATTAGCTAGCAGAAACTATCATCTTGGATGTTTGACAGTACTAAGGCAATAGCATAAGAAAATACATAAATCTACTGAATAACCATGAAACATTCTCTACTGAAGAAAATAGAAAGAAGATAGAGTAGCTGGCAAATGGAGAGATACAAGCTGCCAAAAGGGATGTGAAACATTAATTCCACCATCTCGGGGTTGATTTTTTTTTTAAAAAAAAAAAATATAT
>NW_009648037.1:477686-489543 GCF_000708025.1 Charadrius vociferus | reverse complement strand
TGGCTTGGCAACTTCATCCACCAGTTTGCTCGGAACCCACAGATGAATCTCAATAGGTCCCACTGACTTGTGCACCTTCTGGTTCCTCAGCTGATCTTGAACCTGGTTTTCACCTATAGTGGTCAGTTCCTCATTTTCCCAGTCCTTGCTTTTGCCTTCTGCAATTTGACTGGCGTGGCTAGAGCACTTCCCAGTGAAGACTGAGGCAAAAAAGTCTTTGAGTACCTCAGCCTTTTCCATGTCCCAGGTAACCATCTCTTCTGTTTCCTTTCTGAGAGGGCCCACATTTTCCCTAGTCTTCTTTTTGTCACTGACATACCTGTAGGAGGTTTCTTGTTTCCCTTGATGTCCCTGGCCAAATTTAATTCTAACTGGGCTTTAGCTTGCCTAACCTGATCCCTGGCTGCTCAAGCAGTTTCTCTGTATATCTCCCAGGCCACCTGGCCTTGTTTCCACCCCCTTTAGGCGTCCTTTTTCTGTTTGAGATTGTCCAGGAGCTCCTTGTTCATCCATGAAGGCCTCCTGATTGCATGACTTCCCCTTCATTGAAGGCATCGCTCCTGAGCTTGGAGGATGTGGTCCTTGAACATTAGCCAGGTTTCTTGGGCCCCCCTTCCCTCCAGGGCTTTATTCCACGGTACTCTGCCAAGAAGATCCCAGAAGAGGCTGAAGTCTGCTCTCCTGAAGTCCAAGGTAATGAGCTTACTATGCCCTCTCCTCACCACCCTAAGGATCTGAAACTCCACCATCTCATGATCACTGCAGCCAAGGCTACACTTGAGCTTGATCTTCCCCTCTAGCCACACCTTGTTGGTAAGGACAAGGTCCAGCATGGCACCTTTCCTCGTTGGCTTTTCTATCATTTGGAGAAGGAAGTTGTCATTGACCCATTCCAGGAACTTCCTGGACTGCTTATGTCCCGTTCTGTTGTCCCTCCAACTGATACTGGGGTGGTTGAAATCCCCCATGAGGACCAGGTCTTTTGAACATAAGGCTGCTCCTATATGTCTATAGAGGGCCTCAGCTGCTCAGTCTTCCTGGCCAGGTGGCCTGTAGGAGACCCCCACCTTAATATCACCTGTCCCTGCCCTCCCTTTAATCCTGACCAATATGATCCTCATCCATGCCTAGGCAGAGCTCCACGCACTCCAGCTGGACCATGACATAGAAAGTGACACCCCCTCCTTGTTTCCCCTGCCTGTCCTTCCTGAAGACCCTGTATCCTTCCATTCCAACACTCCAGACATAAGAGCCATCCCACCATGTATCCGTGATGCCAATAAGACCATAGCCCTGCAGATGTATGCACGTCTCTATCTCCTCTTGTTTATTCCCTGTGCTACATGTGTTAGCATAGAAGCATTTGAGCTGGACCCCGATGAAGCTGACTTACTGGCTGGAGTGGCTAGTTTTCCTTTACAGAATCATAGAATCATAGAATGGTTTAGGTTGGAAAGGACCTTGAAGATCATCGAGTTACAACCCCCCTGCCATAGACAGGTGGCTAGAGCCAGGTGCTCTGCTGCTGACCTGCAACCTTTCTCCAGCTTCTGGTCATCTTTTACTGGTGTTGGCGTCATATTGGTAGGAGTGGGATGGACTGTAGTTCCCCTCTCCCGGCAACTCTAGTTTAAAGACCTCTTCATGAGCTTGAAAAGCCTCTGACCAAAGATGCTCTTCCCCTTCTCTGGCAGGTGGACCCCAGCAGGCCCCAGTAGACCAGGTTTCTCAAAGCAAGTCCCATGGTCTAGGAAGTCAAACCCCTGGCTGTGTCACCAGTCCTATAGCCATTTGTTAATTTTCCAGATTAAATTGGCCCTATCAACCCCTTTCCTTTTGACTGGCAGCACTGAAGAAAAAGTTACCTGCACGACAGAGTCCCAGATTCCTGCTCCCAGGGCTCTATAATCTTTCTTAAAAGTCCTCAGGCTGCTGCTGGCTGTATCACTGGTGCCCATGTGAAACAGCAGCAGCAGATAATAGTCAAGGGACCGCATGAGGTTTGGTAGTGTCTCAGTATCTCTGATACGAGCCCCCAGTAAGCAGCACACTTCCTTAGCGAGTGCCTCAGGTTGTCAAATGGATGCCTCTCTACCTCTCAGAAGAGAGTCGCTTACTCCTGGCACCCTTCTCCTTTTCTTAGTTGAACTGGTTGTTATATGTGGAGCAGATTGGGTTGCCTTACTCAGCTCAAGAGCCTCTCCTGATGCATTGTGTCTTTCTTCTTCACTCTGCAGAGCTGTGAAGTGGTTCTGCAAGTCCGGCTAATGTGATCAAAGCTTCCACCAGAACTGATACATTTTGGAAAAACACTTTTCGGCATAAGGTGATGTCTTCTGTTCTGAAGAAAAAAGAAATAAATCAAAATGGTCTCTCCGGTTCTAATATAATCTGTTTTGTGGTAGTATTACTCAAGAGAGCCATGAAACACTTAGGTAAGTCAATACACATATAAACATGGGAAACTTTTGTTTATCTTTTGCATATCTTCAGATATACATTATTTTATTTCTTCAGTTGAGATTATCAAACAGATTGAAAATTAAATTCCTAACTTCAGGGATTATTTAGCTATGATTAAAAATCTGCTTTTTGAACTAAGAACTCAGATATGGCTGTAACAGTTTTACTCAAATTTTCCTTCTACTTAAAGCTAAATGGAATTATTAATGCAAGAATTCAGCTGAGAGAAAAACAAGAAAATAACCTCACCATTTGGGTTTCATTATGGAAAGTTTGTTCATCCTTGTGCAACCTTCTGCCAGGTGCTGGCAGCAAAAAGGGCCAAGTCAATCTGCCTGTGGGCCCCTTCAAACACTTCAGTAATACTGGCTCAGTCCCCAAAACAAATCACCTCCTGAAAGGCTCCTACTGGGGGCAAACCTTTCCCAGTCACAGCTGAGTCCAAAGACAACTTTCTAAGGGGAGTAAAGAGGGTACCAATTAATTTGGGGAAGACAGCAGTTAACAGATCAATGACAGTTCAGTCAGGTATCTTGGCAATAGTCTTAGGTGTGACCTTCCTCTTTGTTAACAACTTGCGAATGTAAGCAGTGCTGACATTTGCTGAGAAGCCCTGCTCCTTCTCAGGGCCACTGGAGCCTGGGATGTTGGGGCAGGAGGCCTTGTGAGCTTCCCATCAACTTCAGGCTGAAGCTTTGCTGTGAGATACAGTCCCACAGTACAGACTCTGCTCTGCTGTGAGCTTCACACCACCTCAGTGACATCCCTGTATATCCCGCTGCCCTAGAGCACACCAGAGTAAAAGTATGTCAGCTCTACGCACAGAGGGAACCAGGCTTCAGTAACAATTTGGGAAAACTCGTTGTAGGTCCATCATCTGCCACATTTTAATAGGGGAAAGCAAGACAGTATTAATATCTATGCTGATTTTGCTTTAAAAAATTTGTGAAGGTGCCAAAGCCTAAGCAAAGGTGAGTTTGCTCAGGTGGAGGTTTCCTGGTGGTGACATGTTTGCAGGGCAGAGGTCCATGCCCAGAGGTGATTGCCCTCCATAGTGACTGGGTTTGGGGAGCAGTGTGTGGTGTCTCCTCTGGCTTGGGCTTAACAGCACTGTGACAAAAGCCAAGTCCCACAGCAACACAAGAATTGTCTCTGCCCACCGCCTGGGTGGAGCATTTCCATTAATGCCCAAGCTGTTAACCTTGAGTTTTTTCCATGTAATTGTCAGCAGTCTCCACAGTATACAGGTATTTGTTTTTTTACTTTTTATACCTTTTTCCCTGGTCAGAAATACCTTCTGAAAGTCTAGTGCAACTGATTCTGCAATACTTGTGTACTTTAGGAAACAATATTATTTTTAGTGAGAGAAAGGATTGAGTCCTGTGTCCCAGTCATCAGATTCTTCCAACAGCTTGTTCTGCAAGCAGCTGCAACAAGCTTTTCTGTATAGATACTGGGTGACATATGTCAGGCTTAGTGAGGGAAATGTTTAGAAAAGCCATCTACAGAATTGTTGAATCGTCATAGCTAAAATGATGAATGGCAGTGGCTCAAGTTTAAGATGCTGTAGTCTTGACAGAGGAGAATGTTTTCTAAAGGAATGATTTTGTGTCAGGTTTTAGTTATTAAAATGAAAATATTTAATTTTGCAGTCTGAGTAACATGCAGAACAAAAGAAATCAATGTAATAAAGTTAATAATTTTGAGTCTGTGACTCTCTTATTGAACAGTAATTTAGCTGAAAAGCAGATGTGCTCTGATTAGATGTACAAATATAGAAATATATTTATTACAAAGTGAAACTCCTTGAAGTGTTACCTAGAAGAGACTGATGTGTCTTTTAAGAGAAAAAGGTCTTACTAGCCTTTCCATTTACACAAAGTTTTGGGAGTTGACATCTCAATAAATAACAAATACTTATTGACTTCTTTACAAACTATTAGAAAACCTGGGTGATATTATGTTGAACAGCATTTACGGAAATGTACAGAATCATAATTTGATTCCATCTCACAGGCATAAATCTTGTTAACTGCTAGAGACTGAAGCAGCAGAGTGAACTGTAAAACACCTGAATTTGCATAAAATCTGACCCTTGGGAATCTTTGCAATCTTGCAATCTCTTACACTAGTATTCTGTTTTACCTCCTTCCCTCTGTTCTGAAACAATGAAATGAAAATAAATTTGTCTCTCAGGATCTCTTACAACTGCTACTTTTAGTGTACATGAACCAGCCTCCACTCACACCCTAAGTCATAAAATCCCATCTTATTTCACCTTCACCCTCTGTAATCCCCTGAAAAATGTCTAAGAGTTCACCCTGTGCTAGTTGTCCCTTTGGTATGTTCAACAGAAGGAATCCCTTTGGATAAGGCTTATGTCACCATTCTTGGTTTTCCTATGGTGATTTTTTTTTTCCTTTCCTGTAAACACCATAAGGAAATGCTTTCAATAAAATGTAGCATTAGCAAAATTCTTCTTTATAATGTTCATTCAGAATGGGTACTGGGAATCAACATTACAATTTGGCCCCAGGTCCCTCAGGAAACGTCGCAAGTAAAGCATTCCGATACTTCTGTACAGAAATTCTGGTTGAAGCAGTTCTTAAAACAAATAACCTAGTTAGCAAAGAAGTGTTTCAACTATTTAGCGACATCTTTGAAACTGAAAACTCATTCCATAACCAGTAGAAACCAGAAGATGGATTTTTCTTGTTCACTGCAATAACTTCAAAAACCATACCAAGAATATTCTTCTGGAAAGCGTGTATGGAAAGTTCTGATCGTCTGCAGGTACTGGAGATGGGTGGAATGTAACTGAGCCTGCACCCAGTTTTAGGTGTAAAGAACATGGAAGGGAAAGGAGAGATGCATTATATCCATACAAAAGATGAATGCAAAACAATCTAATGAAGTCATCTATACTCCCTCTTTAATCAGTGAAGGTACTTCTGTAGCGTGACTTGTTCTGTCTTAAGCTAGGTATATAAGCCTACATCTAGTCTGGTTTTCCTTTAAGGGACTGAACTTGAGGTGTGTTTTGTGATGGCTTGAAAAACACAGATTTGTACTCAAATCTTACATCTGATCACACATTATGTCTAGAGAGATAACATGCAATAGTTCAGTATTAACAACCACTTTTCCTCCCCTCCTTATAACCACAATGAAGTGCTAACAAGGATCTTTCTGACAAAGCCGTGTTCCTGCCTAGATCAAATTCTTTTACAACCTAAGTCTTGTAACACAAGTTCAGGAGAAAATGCAAAATGACATCTGTTACAGCAGCATTATACTTGTTCTAATTTATCACAAGTAGCACAAGCTGAGAGGTAGAGACAGCTCCTAATATTCCTCTACTGTAAGTAAAGCTTGGCTCCAGCTAAGTATGTAATACCAAATAATTCTACAATCCCTTTGCATGCTACTCCAAATAACAGTGGGTGAACTCTTACACTCTTTGGTGCCTTCTAAAGCAAACAGCAGACCAGAAGTCCAGCAAGACTAGATGAGAGCAGTGAAAAATAATTAAACATTGGGATTTCCTTCCACGAATTAGTTATTTAATTTTTTTCACTTTTCTATTATTTATCTTTTTTTAATTTTCCTTTTTTAAACTGTGCAAAATATCATTGATTTTTATTTTTTTTTTGCTTTTCTTTCCAGAGAAGGTTCAGATGTTCAGATCCTAGCTGCAGAAATGCAGAGAACTTCTAAGAAGTGTTAATGGAGGTTTCTTCTCAAAGCAACCTAATCAATGCTTTTTAATCAATAGAAGGATCTGCAATAGCATTAGACTCTTATTACACATTAACAGAAGTTAGAATATCCATGATGGTTTTGACACAGATACTGTATTTTGCCTACATTTACCTAAATTTGCCTAACTCACTGCAAATTATGTGAGCTGATTCTTAGTATTTGAGAAACATTTTTTTAAAAGGGATCTGGGGGTCGGTCTTGTGGCCTGAGTAGTGCATATTTGAATAGACTAAGGGTAGAATGAAAAACAGCTCAGTGCAAAACATTTTGGAATGCGCTTTCAGAAAACAGTGATTTTTTTTTAATGTTTTTGTGCTTCTACCTCATGCTGACAATTGATATATTGACTGATTTCAAGAAAAAAGACCCAAATATTTTCTAAAAATCAGGGCCTTTTTTAAGAATCTCAAGTTAAAGCTCAAAGTCGTAGATAACCAAAGTCACTGTCATTGATCTCTTGTGAAAGTATAAAGAAGAAGCCTATAAGTTGTATGTGTTTTGTAGGACTGGAAATGAAAATTAGTCCTTGTTATTGGGAGCCCTACAATTTAAATAATCAGAAACAGCTAGTTACTGTTCAAAACACAGGTATGACATTCTAACTGATTTTCCTTTTCACTATTATAGAAAAAGTGAAGCCCCTGTGGTATTATATAGACACTCATTTTTTATTAGAACTAATAGAATTTATGGAATACCTCAACAGAGCAACCAAGCATAACAACTTAACTTTAAAGATATGAGAAGACCCCTTGAAGCAAGAGACATCTTTGTGCTTATAATCCTGACCAAATTGTTGCATTGTTTTTTTTTAACTGAATTCTGTGAGTTTTAATGTAAGTGCTCTCTGGAGCAAGTAACAGTAGTTCAAATTTATGTAAACTATAATAACACATATCATTAATAGAATAATTTATCTGTTTGCTCTTTGCCTTTATGTTTTAAAAATTGGTGTGCTATGTTTTATTTCTTGCTTTGCTTTGACTTTATTTTGTTTTTATTAATCTTCAGGTGATTGTTTTTTGCTCATGTCCTGTGAGCTGACTATGCAGGCAATGCAACTAGAAATGAACCAGCATGGTATTGTTGGGTCTCATCATAGAACATCTTATTCATCTGGAAAGTTTCAGAGTACTTGGTGTGACATACCAACAGAAAAATCCTACTGTCAAATATCACTAGGTACAATACCGATATATACATATGGAACTCTGTGTGTCTTGGTTTTTACCAAGCTTTGTCTTTCCCAAGCAGCTGCTGCCTTCCAAATATGTTAGGAAACATTTGATTTTTATTAGTTTTTAGTTTGTCATGGAAACTTACACAGTATTCGTGCAGCAGATATTTATTCTTAGGATTAATTTTGCTGATATGTACAGTACATTGAAGTCAAAGGAATTGTTTTCACAAAACCATTTCAAAATGTGTATGTTAATGTTAATGTTCCTTTAACATTTTTCATAATGGAAGTCCTTAAAAATGCACTTTGACTTTGATATTCAGAAGGAATACTGCTCCTATATTTTCATGTGTAACAGGATATGTAATGTTATTTTTTCTGAGGTTTACTCAGTGTGTGTTGCAAACTATTCACAGCTCACCAGATTGTGCGCTTTCTTCCTGTACACCACATATATTACCTAAGACTAAAGCATCTAACATGACCAAAGTTAGAATTCCTCTTACTAGCACAAGGTGGTTCTTCAGTTTTACAATACTGCTGGAAATCTCACAATACTGTAAACCCTGGGACTAGTGTTCTTCAAAGTCTTTGAGAACAGATTGATTGCAGAAACTGGTTGGAGAAAGGAGGCAACTAATTCACAAGGATTCCGGAAAAGAAGATCCATTGGCACCCGCTCCAAGCAAGCTAAAACAATTGTCAATCTGGTTTTAACACCTGAGATGGTTTGGGAGAGCCCAGCCCCATGCCCAACAGCTCAGGGCATGTGTCACCCTGTGGCATCCATGCAGATGGCACAGGTGGGAATGGCAGAGCAGCACTGGCTTAGATCTCACAGCGGTGAACGGCAAGTGGAGTGTGGTGCAGCAAAAGGACAGAGGAAGAAGGGAATTTGTCCTAACATCTATTGCTTCATTAGTAACTCATGTCCTTAAGGGGTATTTAGGCTAAAACTAGAGCCGAGAAGCATTAATACAGTGAGGAGCCTTTCTTAACAAATATTTTTGATTCAAGGATTGACAGCTTCCCCAAATTTATTACTTCTCCTGCCATAGAGTTTCCTCCATCTTTAAACCTGTAAACTAATTATTTGTATGTAGGTAGTTTTTGCTTCTCAAAAGAAATCGGGCAACTTACTTGAGCCAGTTTCCTGGGATTGAGCTCAGTTTTTTCACAAATGATCTTGCCTCTTTTGCTGTTAGAAACACCAGATATTTTGCGTTACTATACCATTTTATCCCACCACTCTCAATTTTGTTATCCATTCAGAGAGTACTCAAAATCTTTCTGAGATTGAAATCTTAAATGTTTCCTGTTCCACTCTTCATCTTTATAGAAGGTTTATTTTTTCCACTTAGCCTTTCTTGGAATGACTTTTATGCAGAATTTCTGCCACAGTAGCATCCAGGAGAAATCAATGTAAAATGTACAAATGACCTTTGAAGCCATGCCAAATAGAGGTCTTGGCCCTTGAGCCTCAGTGGATTGTCCTTTGGTGTTAAATCACTTTTAAAAGAGCAACAGTTTCCAGTACTTTACTTGTCACATACACTATTGGGGATTGAGCAAAGAACAAGAATCAATCAGATTATGGCATGCTCAAATCTAATACAATGTTTCTGAGAGGAAGAAAAAACTTATTTCATGTGATTTATGTTTTCTAGTTTCCTTCCTGTGAAATTACCCTATACACAGCTCATGGAGCAAACATCTTGATACAGAGGGCCTCTGAACGATCTCCTTCTATTCCCATTTTATTTCTACTG
The DNA here is from genome assembly GCF_000708025.1 of Charadrius vociferus. Classification (NCBI taxonomy): domain Eukaryota; kingdom Metazoa; phylum Chordata; class Aves; order Charadriiformes; family Charadriidae; genus Charadrius; species Charadrius vociferus. The sequence goes on along the minus strand of NW_009648037.1, from coordinate 480,369 downwards.
AAGACACAGTAGCCAGTTGTGGGGAAATGAGGTGTTATTAAATTTATTTTCTGTTTCCCTCAAAGTAATAGGCTCATGACTTTAACTTTAAAATATATTAAGTTTACCTTTTGTTTAGCTACACCCTTGGTCTACTCCATCTTCTATTCCTGTGCCAAATGGCTGTTCCTAGGGACTCTGCCCTGCCCTCCACCAGGCAAGCTGTCCCTCTGCTTCTCCCAAAGGTCTTGATAGGTGATGTTTACTTCTCTCCCAGCTTTGGACAATTTTTTAATCCTGCCCACTCCAACATGTTGAATAGGGATGACATCCATATCTTCACACAGTCCATTGTGTATGCTGTCTTTCCTTCTTGGATGTGTTGTTATTTGCGTATTTTCAAACCCAATTAGAAGAGGAAGCACCAGTCACTCTGGTCCTGCTGCTGCATTTAACATGAGTGTGGCTTCTTCTTCCCTTTCTTACATACAGTAGGTTCATATCATCAGTGTATAAGTATAGAGCAGTTATTTATGGGCTAGCACACAAGAGACAACTGGTGGGTTCATCATTAGTATGCTTACCACCCCAGTAAGACACCAGTGTAGTATTTCGCTGGGTAGGCAGGAGGGGACACGTTGGCTTCAGTGCTGCTCTCCCAGCAAATCAGCAATTCTAATTTTACACTTAGGATTGTGTACCTTTCAAATTTTTTGGTTTCCCCTTAGGCCCTTAGATCCCTTTCCCAACAGTCCCAGTTCTGCAATTTTACCGTTTTCATCATGTGTGTCTCCATCCTACAGACTTGCTCGCAGCCCTTCCTCACCACTCGGCAGTTTCCTCAGCAGCCTGAGCCAGGGCTCTGCCTCTACCAGTCCCATAGCAGAGCTAAGCCATGGACCCTGCAGCACCAGGAGGCCACAGAGACAGTGACAGCTTCTGGCTGGGGGGACTGTGGCAGAAAAAAGGGTTCAAAGGATGACAGAAGCTGAGGCCTGTTTTCACTCTCTTCCCCTCTCCCCTCCAAGATTCTACTCCATGTAATTATTTTCTTCCCTCATGATTTCCACACCAGTTGATTTCCTTGAACTTTGTTCCTCCATTTCATCAGTCCCCTTCTTCCCAGTCAGCTCTCCCAACTTCCCAATTAGAGTCCTTTGCTACTTCAGTGCACTACTTTGGGCACACACCCAGCATAGCCTTCCAAACAGAGAGAAACTGAGGAAAATGGAGAAATGAAAATATGATCTGTCTACATGGAGAAGAAAACCATAACTGAATTCATGAAGGAAATGGGAAAAGAGGATGAGCAAGAATGAAGGTGAACCAGAACAGTATTGAGACATTTATCAGACCAACTAGCTACGTAAAACCAAGCAAGAAAGTGGAATAGCAGCAAACAGAATGAGAAGTTCCAAAATGCAATAACTGTGGTGACAGCAAGTAACAGGAGGATGTCATTCCCTGATAGATTTAAATGCGCCATTCAAATTAAGAAGAAGGAAGAGAGAGGATTAGAGTGATTAACTTTTAAGGAGTAGCCAGGGAATATGATGCAATTAGTCCAAAGTCGAACCAGTGTTATGAAATTGGCTTTTTCTTTTTTCTCTTTGCTTTTCTTGCTTCTTTACATTCCTGGTCTCACTTGGGTTTAGGGTGCAGAGGGATCAAAGGATTTCTCTCATATTGGATTCCTAATCCTGCTAGAACTGGAAAGTGGAAGAAACAATTATGAAGGCTGTGCTAATGAGGCATGTAGCTATGCAGTTATTCTAAATCTGTTTAGATGCATCCAGAATACACTTCTGAAAGGTCAGGTGTAGCTTGTGCCACTGCCATTTCACTTCAGGTGTACAAAAGTGAATTCTCTGTACTGTTTTTGCCCCATTTTTCCCAAGATGGTGTGAAAGTCTCAAGGCCATGAAGAAAAATACTCAAACACTCTTTATCAACGTGATTCTGGAAGCAGACTGATGGCTGAAAGAAGCTGAAAAGTGCTTCTGTGCCTTCCTTTCAATATATGCACAGAACTGAAGGCCTGTCATATGGGCTAAATCTCATAAAAAAATACGAGCCTTATGAGTGGTATAAAGTTTTAACACTGTGTTTCTCATCAGACTCCTCTCTGACTCCTCCAAATCAATTTTTCATCATTCAAAAACAAGATTTTGACAAACTCAAGTACCTTCACTGCATTTCAGTGAAAAGATTTTGGTACACGAGTGTGTATTCTTTATTAACGTGACTAACCTTTACAATAATAACTTCAGAAATCAGACTGCTTTTTAATTACTCAAAAGGCCACCAGAAATTTTAGAACAAGTTTGACATATTTGGATTTCTAAGGTATCTAAAAACTTAATTAAATATGCTGAGAACTGCCACAATACACACTGGTGAAGGTTTGTTTTTTTTCAAGAAAACATTCTATAAATCATGGAAATAAGCTAAATTAAAAAAAAAATAACAATAGTAATCAGCAGCCATATTTTTGGCATGGAAGCACTGGATTGTACTATAAGTTATCTGTGACCATTAAGTAGGGGACATGCACATTACACCTGGCACTTATCTGCAAGTTCCCTCCCTGTCATCAAGATCATTGCTTGTTCACTGTTTTGAAAATGCTTCAAAACAGTCTTACATTTTGGCAGGCAGGGAGGCTTAAAGGTATGAAGTATTGAGTGGGCATGGAAATCCTGCT
>NW_009648037.1:470954-477653 GCF_000708025.1 Charadrius vociferus | reverse complement strand
GAGCCCAAGGACTTATTTCAGTAAAGATTGTATTTTGTCAGTTTTTTCATTTTAAGAGATCAAGGAGATGACTCATACCTAAACCATGCTGAATTGTGTTCTTTCAAATGCTTCAATCCAGACTGGAAGGAAAAGATCCTTGAATCTACTTGGTAAAGTCTGGCAGAAATACACGAATCCTGTTGTATGAAAAGATTGGTGGTTTTATTCCAGAATAACATATTGAGGGGAGAAGGGTCAAAAAGAGATTCCAGGGGTACCAGCAACAGAGAATTTACCTGAAAATCTAGAAATCCACAGCCAAGTCCCTGATTCAAACCAGACAATGCCTCTTTCCTTTGTTTTAAGCTGAAATTCCACCCTAGACACAAAGGACAGAGCTGGTCAGATTTAATTTTAGACAGAACACATCTTTCTTTCTAAAATACAATCCTATAAAATGTTTATTCTTCATGTGCCTGGGATGTTACCACTGCATTTTATTGTTATCTATCTAAATTAGAGTACAGAAGTCATAGGGATTGATATCTCTGGTCAGCGTTACTCTTGGAAACTGGTGTCTTGTTCCACTGTAGTGTCATTGTGATTATTTTTCCTGTATTGTTAATGTTACACTTCATCATAAAATTTCTATTGTGTCTTAAGATTGTCAGCCACCTTAGACTATCCAGCTGTCTCTTAGGAGACAAGCAGATACTGCAGCTGATTCAAGAGAAAAATATTATTCAAGGTGGTGTTTTCAGGCAAAATAGTGTGTTTCTATATCTGTTCCTTGAGAGGTTAAATGTAAGCCTTAGAATCTGGGACAGAACCTTAGTGACGTTAAAGTCTGTGGAAATGCTGCCATAAACTTAAGCCATATCAGGATTTTTTTCCCCAGTTTTCCACTGTGAATACTTAGAAACAACAATTGAAAACAAATTTCCCATGAGTATTATGCAATATTTGCTTAAAAACTCTCTGTTCTAGCTAAAGATTTCCATCAAGCTCATTCCTTTATTTACAGAAAGCAAACATGATGGGGTGGGAACACAAAGAAATGAATCACACTTTATAAGTCATCCTAACAAAAAAAAATTCTTGCTTGTTTTCTCTAATACTGCCAGACCTAAATTATGCTTAAATTTGTTAGTTGTTCTACAGAGTTCAATGTGGTTTGGATCCAGCAAAAAAAAGTTAGGAACTTTCATCTGAAGAAATTCTAACTTTAATTAATTAGCATTGATGAAAATAATTAAGGACTTTAAAAATTCTAGATAATTGTGAGATATCCAATTATAGATATTCCTCCAACAGATACCTATACACACCGAATTTTAGCTCTAAAACCCTTAAAATTTAAAAATCTGACTTAGTTCTCTATTGTTGTTTTAAGTAACTGTTAGGAAAAAAAGAGAGCGAACAGAAAGAGCACAGACTGCCTTCTGCACACAGCTTCAATGCGCTCTACAGCAGAAGTACCAGAGGACCTTGGATCTAAGTCCTCACCCTGGCCTGGTGCAGTCCGATGGCTCGTAAGGCCAGAAAGTCCAGTGGTAGTTTTGCTTTAATGCTGTGTTTAAGGCAGAGGTACAGCGTGATCAGACAGTCAGAAGTGGGTGCCTCACTCTGATTCCTCGCTTGCCACCAGAGGATCTTGTTGCCCAGTGACTCTATGTGCCACATAATGCTTTTGAAAACAGTTGGATCGCTGAAGTCACCCGTCTTCTCAGTCTTCTCTGTTACCAAGCACAAATGTATTCAGTAAGATTCCAAAAGGAAAATCCATTAGGGAATGGGCAGAGAAGTGTCAGAGCTGCCAACAGATGAGGAAGAGAAAAAGGGGAGAAAGCAGACGGTCATGAATGCATGAACTAATGGGAAGAAAACTGCAACAGAGCGGTTAGGGAGAAGGAGAAGGATGAGAAAATGTGCACCTATGAGAGAGTCTGAAAGACAACCTTCACCTACTTCCTAGAGTCAGAAAAGATGGATTAAACCAAATGAAAGGAAATACTCAAGGACTAGGTACAAGTAAGAAGGCTAGGAAACATTTTCTGAAATGTTTACATGGTCAAGAAGATACAACCATGTAAAGATCATACAAAAAGTTTGAGGCTTTTCTATCAATACTAAACACTTTCCGGAAGTTTCTGGTCCCCACTGGGATATTTATGATTGTTTTGGCCACAAAAACTAACAAAGGAACGACAGTGGTAGTGAGGGAGAGAAGCAGAAACTTCTACTTACTTAAGTACTTAATACATTAACCAGAGTTAATAGTGTACTTTAAAAATAGTATGCCAGACTTGAGCATAAGCATAATAGACCTTCCTAGGTAAGAATTTTTTTGGCATGGTTATGCTCCACTTGATCTCCTGTTCTGAGATTAAAAATAATGAAGAACACCTCTAAATTATACTGGGACCAGTGCAGTTGGCAGAGACTTGTCTGACTCCTTTGCCATCCCCAGCCCACACAGCTAAACTCCGTAGCTATGCAACCTAGCTGAAAACCTTGGGAAACAGCTCTGATAGTCATGAAGTGTATCCAGGACTGAGGACTCTGAACTTGCACAAGAGGCTGAGAAACAACTCACAGCTTAAATGCATTGAAAAAGCATGACATGAGAATGTGAGGGTAGAAACAGGTTTTCTTCTTTCTCTTTAGAGAATTAATGCTTCTGAAAAGCAAGCATTGCTCTTGCTAAGCCAGTGCATACACAAGCTGGGGAAGAAGGGAATATTCACCAAAGTAGATGACATAAGTTTATTCTCCATAGTTTCTTTTTTGGCTCAGTGGGGAAGAGATGCTATTCAGGGGATGGTTTTGAGCCAGAGTCTACATCAGATGTAGTGGGTTGGGCTAAAATTAGCCTTTGGGATGATTGCCTTTCCATTCACCATAACTTACTGTTAAGGCATATTAGATAATGTATATGGCCACCACTATACCTTTCAAGGGATACATTTATTCAGTGAAGTTTAATACTCTTTCAGGAAAATGTTTCTGTAGAAAAGGTCAGAGAAAACTGTTTCTGAAGTGCAGAGTGAGAGTTTTGCAACAGGCACTGAGAACTCTATGGGGCAAAAAAGCATCCATAATGGAAAACTAGATCTCAAATGATACAATAAAAAAAAAAAGATTTAAAGCCATTCTGGCTCTAGTCCCCTTATACATCATTAATATCTACTGCTTCAAGTCACTTCAAATCAAGCATCCCAGCACTTTAGATTAAGTTAAAAGTTTGTCTTGCTTCAAAGAATATATAAAATGGTAGAACAAAAAAAAAAAAAATATTAAAATGTTACATTTTAAATAGTGCTGAAACATAGGGCAGGCTAAATGGTGTAGAGAGAATAAAGAGATTAAACTGAAATTCATTGCTTTCATCCTATCATATCTCATATTTTTTTTCCCTCATGTGGCTACTTATAATGGTCCTGCTTGTCTGAAACTGGCAGCAAATGGGTGGAGGTTTAGATTCACACTTACATGCTGATCCACCCTCTTGTCCTTCAAGAGGATCTGGTTTATTTAGATGTGCCATAGGATTACTGCATGTTTCAGTCTTGAGATTGCTTAAACTCTATGATCAAAATGACTTGCACCCTTCATACTACTGATTACCATTTTTTAAGAACAGAGTTTAAATATATACATTAAGAAATGTACATTTCAGGAAGCATGTATTCCTTGAAATAGAACTCACCCTAAAAGTTGTTAATCATGTTAACTATAGCGCGTTTATACAGTTGCATACCAGTAAAGTTGGTTGATAACTTACAGACTGAAGCACAGTTTACATAACATAAATAAATTCATAGGTGTAGTATGCAACAAAAAAATCCCTTAGTCCACTGAATAAAGTAATAAAATCAAAATTAGAAAAAAAAAAATGTATCTATTTAATACCAAATAGCCATTTATAAATATTAAGTTCTGTAGAACTTGATTTTTAAATGTTTTTAATTGAATTACCATTTTGGCAAAACAGAGGGCTAGAATATAAATCTACATCTGAGAAAATATTGATATAATGAGCATTTGCATCATAGACTCTCAGTACAAATTTTTTTGACTTAGAAGAATGTGAAATACAACATAAAATAATCCATCTGAATTACTATAAAAAAGAAAAAACATAAAATAGATATAGCTAGAAAGAAAAGCAGAGACATATCTGGAAAGAGATACCATATGCATCATGTACTATATACATCATGCATCATGAAACTAGAAAAGAAGATCAGTGAAGCAGATTTTGGTTTCATTCATTAAGCTGAAGCTGTGACACTGTTCCTGATCAGAGGTAGGGGTGCAATTTAGGAGGGAAGTAGAAGAGGATAGGAATTTTTCTTCTTCTTTCAGACAACCTGTAACTTGCGTTCACTTTGTCAAAGCAAGTTCACAACCAGATTTGGATCTCAGGATTCTGAAGGCTCAGCTGACAACAAAAAAGTAAAACTAGAGGCAGTAATATACCAGACTGGCAAAACGAGGGGGAAGGACATAGGAAGTGGACAGTAGAAGGAAGGGGGAAGGAAAAAAAATGTAAAGAATTTTCACGCTGTGAAGTTTTAAAGAAATATTAATGCATTTTCCATCAGGTAGGATTCTGAAAGAACTACAGGTGAGTAGCCTGGCAGGAATATGGAGAAATTGTTCAAGCAGTCAAGGATCATGTTAGGCAAGCTAATTGAATTAAATCTGGCCAGGGACATCAAGACAAACAAGAAAATCCTTCTACAAATATGTCAACGAGGAAAAAAAGACTAGGGAAGATGTGGGCCCTCTCAGAAAGTAAATGGAAGAGCTGGTCACCTGGGATAGAGAAAAAGCTGAGGTACTCAATGACTTTTTTGCCTCAGTCTTCACTGGCAAGGGCTCTAGCCACACCGCCCAAGTTGCAGAAGGCAAAGGCGAGGATTGGGAAAATGAAGAACCACCCACTGTAGGTGAAGAACAAGTACAAGACCACTTGAGGAACTTGAAGGTGCACAAGTCCATGGGACCTGATGAGATACATCTGCGGGTCCTGAGGGAACTGGCAGATGAAGTTGCTAAGCTAGTATCCATCATATTTGAGAAATTGTGGCAGTCTGGGGAGGTTCCTGCCGACTGGAAAAGGGGAAACATAAACCCCATTTTCAAAAAGTTAAAAAAGGAAGATGCAGGGAACTACAGGACAGTCAGTCTCACCTGTGTGCCTGGCAAGATCATGGAATAGATCCTTCTGAAAACTCTGCTAAGGCACATGGAAAATAAGGAGGTGACTGGTGACAGCCAGCATGATTTCAACAAGGGCAATTCATGCCTGACAAATTTGGTGGCCTTCTACAAAGGGGTTAGAGCAGTAGTAACAAGGGAAGAGCAACTGATGTCATCTACCTGGACTGGTGCAAAGCATTTGGCACTGTCCTGCACAATATCCTGGTCTCTAAATTGTAGAGATATGGATTTGACAGGTGGACCACTCAGTTTATAAGGAATTGACTGGATGGTTGCACTCAAAGAGTTGCGGTCAACAGCTCCATGTCTGAGTGGAGACCAGTTATGAGTCGTGTTCCTCAGGGGTCGGTACTGGGACTTGTGAGGTTCAACATCTTTGTTGGTGACATGGACAGTGGGACTGAGTGCACCCTCAGCAAGTTTGCTGATTATACCAAGCTGTGGGGCGACGTAGACACACTAGAGGGAAGGAGTGCCATCCAGAGGGACTGGAACAGGCTGAAGAGGTGGGCCCAAGCCAACCTCATGCAGTTCAACAAGGCCAAGTGCAAAGTCCTACATCTGGGTCAGGGCAGTCCCAAGTGCAAATACAGGCTCAGTGGGGAATGGCTGGAGAACAGCCCTGAGGAGAAGGACCTGGGTGTGCTGATTGATGAGAAGCTCAACATGAGCTGGCAATACGCAATTGCAGCCCAGAAGGCTAACCGTATCCTTGGCTGCATCAGAAGAAGTGTGGCCAGCAGGTCAAGTGAGGTCATTCTGCCCCTCTACTCTACTCTGGTGAGACACCACCCAGAGTACTGCATCCAGCTCTGGAGTCCCAACATAGGAAAGACATGGACCTGTTGGAGAGCGTCCAGAGGAGGGCCACAAAGATGATCAGAGGGTTGGAGCACCTCTCCTATGAGTACAGGCTGAGACAGATGGGGTTGTTCAGCCTGGAGAAGAGAAGACTCTGAGGAGACCTTATAGCAGCTTTCCAGTATCTGAAAGGGACAGACAAGAAGGCTGGAGGGGGACTATTTACAAGGACATGTAGTGATAGGATGAGGGGTAATGGCTTCAAACTGAAAGAGGGTAGATTTAGATTAGATATTAGGAAGAAATTTTTCACTCTGAGTGTGGTGAGACACTGGAAGAGGTTGCCCAGGGAAGTTGTGGAGGCCGCATGTCTGGAAATGTTCAAGGCCAGGTTGGACAGGGCTTTGATTCTAAAGATGCCATACAGATGTTGAAAATTCAGTTGTCTTTCAATTTAAAAGCAGCTACTGCTGAAGAGCTTATTTCATATGAGCAAAAATTGGTTATTTTGCTTATTTATTTCTGATTACTACAAAGTCATCTGTAAATGAATCAAATGAGAATCTTTTCGTTCTACAACAGTTGATATAATCATTTGGTTGCTTTAGTAACTATCAACAATTATCAACATAGAATCATAGAATGGTTTAGGTTGGAAAGGACCTTGAAGATCACTGAGTTCCAACC